>NC_057828.1:81367097-81680734 GCF_910594005.1 Cervus elaphus | reverse complement strand
TTATCTTTTTTCCCCTTCTCTATACAAATTTAAAAAGAGGTTGTTTCTTAAAATTCTGTGTTGCTATAATGACACTTGGTTCCACCTGAACTTAACTTTTCTCAAATCTTGAGCTAACCAAGGCATTTTTCTTATGGAAATGTTTGCCTTAAGCTATGTGAATGTACTATGTATTTACCCTAGACACTATCTTCAAGTAGGTTCTGCCTAAAGGCTCAGAACTGACTTGACAAGCCAATATGCTTTACTCATAAATTCTTCTCCTAATCTATGTTAATGAAGCTATATATTTGCTCATGTCAATCGTTTTATGGCCCAGGATGACTCACCTGGTGCCATCTCCATGTATCTTGTGAATGAGCAGCCTGCTGCCATTCCTTTCTCTAATTACTAGACTGCTAGTAGCTATATAACATCCAGCTAAAGACGAGTAGGGGGCACTCTTTCTGCCCCCTTCTGATGTCTATGTCAGAAGCTTTCTCTCTTTTATAATTTTTTTTTTTTTTTTGAGTAACCACAGTGGCATGATCCAGCGACAGGTGCCAAACCAGTCACTGCATGTCAGGGAAACGGGGTGTTGGCATATAAACTATGACTTCGCAATGTGAACAGCCGGCGCATAGCACCTGAACCAAGCAACCACAACATCGCCCAGGAAAGACTGCCGACGAAGGACACTTGGTCTGGTCTGTTCCCACCAAAAACACACAGTCATGAGAAAACTGGACTGAAAGCCACTCTACCAGACCACCAGCTGGACCTGGAGGAAACTCTGGAGGCACAGGCAGGCAGGAGGGGGAGCAGGGCCAAGGGCACCCAGCAGGACCCCTCACCGGCACACGATGTAGCGGATGACGTTGGCATGTCAGATGAAGATCTCATAGCTGTCCTCCTGCTGCTTGGCGTCTGCCCGGTGGATGTAGTTCCGGAAGGCGGCCTCGATCCGCGCTCCATCTTCATAATACACAGCCTCCGGCTTCCAGTGAGAAACAGGGGGGTCGGGCTCGATGGGGGCGCCTTCTCTCAGCAGGTCTGTGCTGACCTTGCAGACGCCTGGCAGGTGTTTACTGATGATGTCAGTGGTTTCTACCGCACGGGTCATGGAGGAATGGACGATTTTATTAAACTTCAACCCCAAGCTTGCAAGTCGCAGACCAGTTAGTTCAGCCTGCTCACGACCCAGGGGCGTCAGCGTGCGGTCCTTCTCCAGGGAGGCGTCCACGTGGTACTGGGAGTGCCTGATGAGGAAGATGTGCGTGTGGCCTTGGCCTTGCAGTGGTCCAGCCTGGATGTCAGCTCTTCTTCTCCAGGCTCTAGGCTCTTCTTCCGCAGGTTGACCAAGGACAGTGGTTCTCTCCTGTCCCAGTTGGGGTCCCAGACGCCGGGCCCCGGGCGCGCGGCCCCCGCCCACGCCGGGGGGCTCGACCACGCGCGGCCCCGCGTCCCCGCCCGCGCGGGGCTTCCCCACTGCCACAGCCGAGAAGAGCACCGCGGCCGAGCCCCCTGCCAGGCCGCAGGCCGCCAGCTGTAGCGCCTGCCGAAACGCCATGCCGGTCAAGTCCCGCGTCGACCCCACGCGGCTCTTTTATACTTTAATAAAACTTTGTGATACAAAAGCTCTGAGTGATCAAGCCTCATCACTGGCCCCGGATTGAATTCTTCTCCTGAGGAGGCCAAGAATCCCAGCATCTTTCATGGTTAGGCAACAACCTTTCAAAACAATCGTCTTTTCAAAAAATGATGAAAAGTGATGAGCATACATATGCATACGAATGAAATGGGACCTGTATCTGAAACCACATAAAAATAAATCTTCCCTCAACATAAATACAACACAATCAGCCCTTCATATGCATAGATTCTCTAACTATGAAGTCATACAAATATGGACGTAAAACAATGTAATAAATTCCAAAGTTTAAAAGTGGTGAGTGTTGACTTTCACCTGCTGGCACTTCTTTCCATGTCATCTCCATTATATTAGCTATGACAATGAATCACATGCTGTAGTAAGTCACTTACACTGTGTCCAACTCTTTGGGATCATGGACTAGGGCCCACCAGGCTCCTCTGTTCATGGGATTCTCCAGGCAAGGATACTGGAGTGGGTTTCCATGCTCTCCTTCAGGAGATCTTCCTGCCCCAGGGATCGAACCCATATCTCTTATGTCTCCTGCTTTGGCAGGTGGGTTCTTTACCACTAGCACCACCTGGGAAGCCCCAAGACACATGAACATCAGTGGATTTGGGGATCCACGTGGTATATACAGAACCATTCCTCAAAGAAAACTGAAGAATGACTTTAAAATCTTAAACAAAACATGACTATATGTGTTTACAACCTTAGTGTAGCAAGGGTTTCTTCAATCTGACAAGTGCCATGGGCCGATGAAGGACTATGTGAAGAATCCTTCAAAGTCAATTTGGTAAACACAGCCTAAGTTGGCTATATTCAGTCCTCAAATGAATGAGAATGTCATTAGTAGTGGTCGTTTCAAATAAGTAGCATATGAAGCTGTTTACACTTATTGTGATTCGCGGTATACCACATTCACAAATTTCAGTAACATTTGTGCAAAAACTATACATCTCAGTGGAAACTTCTACATGAACTGTTGAGATCAGAGCTCTAACTCATACAGGCAGACTTTTACTTTTTAAATGATCCTGCATGATAATCAAACAAAACACTGGATTAAGACCTAGACAGTGTTTGACCTCTGTACTAAATGATTTTAAAGCTAGTAGATGGAATGAGTTGATGAGGAAGACTACGAATGAGGCATCTTCTTCAAGTTGGTCAAACTGCTGACAGTCATACAAGTTAATGAAAAGTTAAGCCTGTTCTCATTAAATCAGTTTAAAAGAAATAGAATAATAAAACAAATTAGTAAATCTTGCTTTCTTCATAAACACTGTATTATTTCTGCACAGCTGTGTTACTGGCATTAATAGAATATCTTCAATAATAACTTGTCACAGTGAAATGGATTCACATTCTATATCTATTCACATCTATAATTGATGCCATAGCTGTTTCATACTATTGCTTGAATGAATACAACTTATGTGACTTCACAAACTACAAACTACTACTAACATAATAGGTATTAAAATACCTTGAGTGACACAAGCGTTGACTTAGTAGAGTTGCTCTCATGAATAATGGCAGCATTACTCGCTGTAGCCACAGTACTGGAATCTGCACATTAACACCCTGCAAAGGAAACTGAAAGGACAGAATAATAATAAAGGAACTTCATAACTACAAATTTAATCCTACCGTAATCATTCAACCTTGTATGTTTTCTTTTAAACTAACTTTCGTATTTGGTCTACTCTAACTTCTTCTGTGTTCACTTTACGCTATACTTATTGCTAACAGTAAAATTACCATAGGAGCTCTAATTATTTTTTTTTACTTGTAATGCTAGTGATAGAACCAAAGGCTGATACCTACATCAAACAGGAGAAATGTAATGGAAACTGTAAACAATTTTATGTAATAACATTGCCGTGCTCCTATACAGTCAAATGGACATTCAAAAGGACGTGATTTTTCTGAATGTTTATTTCAGAAAGTTAGAATTGGATGACTGCAAACAATAAAACTAATTATATATTAATACATAATATTAATACTATACAGTTGGTCATTCTTTTTCCTATTCTACCACAGCTAACTGACTGGAAGTCAGTTTAAGTAACTACTATTAACATAAGACCCTCACCAATAAGTGAAGATATATAGGAAAATCCGTAATAGATCTAAAAACCATCAAAGATAAAATGATGATAAAAAAAAATACAGTGACATCTTAGTTGGTTTAAGAAACAGGATGATTACGAAAGCAAAACCAACAATCATGTACAGGCCTTGGAAACCTGTGTCTGTCACGAGTGTTGACTTTTATCCTTCATCTGAGGTTGTAAAAAGTGCTTTGTAAAATCCTGAGGTTTGCAGCAGTTGTAACCTCCTGAAGAGACTGCAATAAAAACGGTTTCCAGAATATCCTGATGATTTCCATCTACTAGGCTGTGGCGAGCTCAAGGAATACATACTCCAGAGGATAGAAGACAGACAGGTTGGGAAGACTTCTACTGCACTTAGGGAGAAAGGGCATGTTGCTACTCAGCCTAGTACAAGTGTAGAAGCAACACCTCAGTGATTAAATCTTTAAACACTCGACAAATATGAGAATGACTGGTATGAATAAACCTTCAGAAGTACCTTCTCAGACCTCCCGTCATAAGCACGAGCATAATAAAACACTGAGTTTTCATGGTCTCACACAAAATTAGACTCACTTATGACTTTGCTTTGAGAGGACTTGAACTACTCATTGTTAAAGAAAAATGATCCTTTCTTCTCTGAAGATTTGTTAATCATTCAGTTGGGTGTGGTGAATAAAATACTTAAGGATCTAAAACATAAAAATGCAATAAGCAAAGCACATAGAATTTTTGTTCCCTTTCTCAAAGGATAGAATATTTTGTATTTGCACTGATTTTATGTCTTGACTCCATGTACAATTATATATTGATATTTTTAGTTGAAATACAATAGGACTAAAAATATTGATATAATACTAATAAATCATGTTCGTATGTGTGATTGTCACATATGATTCACAGGAGATTTAAATTCACAGTTGTCAACATAAAGGATTATTGTTATTTAGCTTCTTCATGAATCTATACCATGAATGAAGAGCTTTTCTCAAAATATTTCACTGAGGGAACTACAAGGATGATAGGCATAATACTATGCTTCAACTCATGGATTTCTAAGCATTGCTCACAATACAGATCTGATTTTCAACATGAGGGTTCTCTCAGTGTCCTTAAACAGCATTTGCTTTTCTGTATACAGAAGGAAAAAACTCATGAGTATCCAACTTGTTCACGTAAAACGAGTGTATGAATTGTTATCTTCCTGATGCAGGGATCAAACCCACATCACTCCCATCTCCTGCACTGGTAGGCAGATTATTTACCAACTGGACCACCTAGGAATCAATATACATTTCAGTAACCGCTGCCATCAACTTCTACTGTTCATGACCGAAGTAGGAGAAAGAACATTGGAAGAAGTACTCATAAGTCAAGGAACTGTTATACTGGGTACTCCAGTTATTACTGGGACAAGCCAGTTCCTCCAATGATGATGGGTATAACTGAAAAATTATTACAAATTCATGGGATGCGAGGTCTACATGATAAACGTGTTCCTCTTATGCTACTGCTTCAGGTATGCCTACTTCAGCATGAAGGACTGAACTTAAAGGGATGCCTACTATTCCAGCTCAAGCAACAGATAGTGAAGTGCAGATCATTGTCCTTTGTTGGACATAATCAGCAGTTTGTCAACACATGTAACATGCCAGAGCAAGCCTTGGGGTGGAACTCTAAACACAGGTTAGGCTCTCTTTTTGCCAAGCCCTGTGATGAAATACAAATCAAAAAAAGAAAAACAATGATTTTGTCGGGACTTCCTCACCTTTTCTTTCTGGATGGCAGGAAGCAGACACTGAGGCCAGATGACTGCAGGATTTAATTGTGAACTAACATTGGGTGGGGTGGAAGCTCATCACTCTAGTAAGAATGTGGCTCAATTAAACTATTTGACTTACATTCACTTCATGTACATAGAGTTCTATAATCCTCCGTTAAGGAATTAAATAAGTTATACTTCCTTACACCTTCACAATCTCTTGGTTTACCCTAATGTGAATTCCTAGTCCAGCATTTATACAATGAGTGTTACAGGTAGGAATAGTGCATAAATGATGATGAGCAATAACAGGAAGTTTATTCTCTGTTTGAATTCTCAATTTTTTATATAATCAATCAGTGAAATATACTTACAGATGTGAATATTTTAGTGGCATGTACAAATGTACATTGAGTAGTGCTATGATAACTCATAGTGCTGGCACAATAATTATCAGGACTATTATGTCTTTTTCATATATTCCTTTTGAGATTCTATTCCATTATACATTATCATAAGATATGCAATACAGTTTCCTAAACTGTACAGTAGGTCCTTGTGGTTTCTTTCATATATAGTACTATGTATTTGTGAATAATTCAAACAAAAACTGGTACACAAATATTCATAGTGACATTAATCACAATAGCCCAAAGGTAGAACCCATTCAAGTGTCCATCGGTGGGTGAATGAATACGCAGCACAGGGTATATTCAAAAGCTTGAACAGTAGTCTACCGTACAAAAAAGTAAACTGAAATGGCTCGGCCACTGTGCAAGACATTACAGAAACTACTCCAAAACTAACACATGGAATAAATACATAGTTCAAGTCTAATTCATGCTATGTACCCAAAAGGTTTGGGAAAAGGGGCTGAGAAAATGCATATTTCTGCAGTCATAGTCACAACAGCATGATTCACACTGGCCAAGAAACAGAAGCAATCTAAGTGTCCATGGCAGCCAATTCCATAAACAAACTGTGGTATACACACAATGGAATATGATTCCACCCTTAGAAGTTGGTAATTCGGACAATGCTACAATGTGGACAAAACTTATCATCATTATATTAAGTGAAATAAACCAGACCAAAAAAGAACAAACATTCTGTGATTCCACTAGTATGAGATATCCAAACAAGTCAAATCCAAGCCCAGAAAAAGCAGAAAGTGATTCCCAGGGATCGAAGACTGTTCATGTTTCATGGACCCCATCCAGTTTCCCTTGGGGAAACTGACTTCCCATGACATTTCCAACACCAATTATACAAATAATTCGAAGCCATATCCAATCAAATGAATGTAGACATAATTTTACAATTTACACCAACCTCACTCAAACTTCTCGATAGACAAAAAGCAAAACTGTATCTATGATACCTCAGCTTTGCTTAAAACTGTATCTAGAATACTTCAGTTTTGCTTATGAAATTTAACAACAACAACAAAAAGAAAAAACACTAAAGTCTATCCAAAAAAGGATATAAAACATATATAACATGAACTTTATAAAATTAGAAATTTAAACTGTGAAAAACCTTATTCACAAAACTTAAACACAAGCCACAGAAAAATATATTTACAAAATACCTATCCGATAAAGGATTGTACTCCAACTATACCAAAAAATCAGGAGCAAACAATCTCATTAAAAATGTATAAATCTGAACACCTGGCCAAAGGAAATATACAGATAGTAAATAACCATATCAAAAATACTCAAAATCATATGTCATTAGGAAATTACAAACTAAAACAACAGTGAGGTAGCACTGCACACCTATTAGATCCAGTAAACTCAGAAAAGGGCGGGGGGGGCACTTTTCTGGTGACTCAGGGGTAGAGACTCTGCCTGACAATGCAAGAGACTTAAGTTTAATCCCTTACCCAGGAAGATCCCACATGCCAGAGAAACTTAGCTGGATTTTTCCAGAGCTAAACAAGGCTCACCTGTGACCTGAACACTACACATCTAGTACTTGGTAAACAGCTTTGAAAAAGTCACACAGACAAAAACTATCACACAATTACACACAACAGCTCTACTTGTAATAGCTAAAAACTTTCAAATATCAGGATGTCTTCGGTAGATGACTGTGTAAACAAATTGGGATACATCCAAAGTGAAGGGGAGCAAATGCTACCCCAATACATACTGCTTCAGCATGAGAATTTGTTGGACCTAAGTAACTTTTTTTTTAAGAGGACACATAATCATCTCTGAAACCCAAGTTCAAGATGGCTCTTCTGTGAGTCACATTTACCAGAGAAATCTCATTTCAAAGGAATCCTGGATATATACCAGACAAAAGGATGACAGTCTTGCGAAACTCTTTTTTTTATCAATATGAAAAGCTAAGACATAAATCTGTACAACAACCATACCCTTCCCTTCCTTTGGTTTTACTTTTTTTTAATATTTGTTTTTTTATTTGGCTGTGCCAGGTCGACCTTCGTTGAGGCAAGCCAGATATTTAGCTACAGCATGCAAACTCTTCGTTGTGGCATGGGAGATCTAGTTCTCTGATCAGGGATTGAACCTGGGCCTCCTTCTTTGGCAGTGTCCAGTCTTAGCCACTGGACCACCAGGAAGGCCCTGTTTTGTTTTTAGAAGATGGTATCTAAGGTGATATCTTGGGCCATTTCAGTCACTGACTCAGTTTCCTGAGTTTCTCCAAAGCACGCACAAGGTACACATTATTAAACTGGTTTGCAAAACAAGTAAAGGTTGTTTGCTACAACACTGTATGCTTACAAATATCTAAATGGTAAATAGCATGTTATTTATTTTTAATTACTATGAGGGAAAAAAAGAATGCAGTATTCATACATGTTACATCATGAATAAACATTAAAACCATCTTTAGTGAAAAAAGATACATATAGAAAAGGCCACCCAGATCCCATATTCACCATGTGTGCTTTAAATCCATCAAGTGTGTCCAAATAACTGAAAATCTCAGTAACACTCTAAAAAAGAAAAAAGGAGGAAGATGGAAAAAAAGATATATTCATACAATTGAACGATTGCTGAAAGTGGAAGTCGGGCTGTGGATTACATTATAATGTAGAAACCACATGATTTCCTGATTTTGGAGGTTATGTGCTGGTTCTGCAGGAGAATGCACCCATTTTGGATAAAACACATAAGAGTATTTTAGATGATGTGGCAAATGTGAGTACTTTTTCCCATTGCTAGGAGTATTCTGTCTGTACATTTTAAATTACTGGAAAGTAAATTATGTTTCAAAACAATCATGTCAATACCACAAAAGAAAATCAGATTAGACAGGCACGAAAGTTTCTTATACAGGCCAAGACTTACCCAGACAAAGTTTAAGGGAAGCTGTGATGCTCACCGCCCTTGAAGGAGTCCACATGGAATGAAGAAGGACTGTGGGAAGTCTATTAGTAACCACCATGTCTTGAGTCCTCTGGATGACCTATTGCAGGAGAAACAGATTTTACAAATAAAAATTTCCACATCACTTCACAAAAAGTTTTTAGACTACATTCAGTAAAACTGAATCATTTCAGATCAATTTACAATCATATCAAATACTACAATCTACAATCCCAATCAATATACAAAAATCAGTTGCATTTCTATACACTAATAATAATCAGAAACAAAAATTAAGAAAACCCCACTTATAACTGCATCAAAAAGAATAAAGCATCTAGCAACAAACTTAACCAAGGACATAAAAGACCAGTAGTCAGAAAACTAGAAAGCAATGATAAAGAAACCAAAGAAAACACAAATAAACAGAAAACTATTCCACGCTCATGCACTGGAACAATGAGGAAGTAAAATGTCCACTCCATCCAAAGCCATCAACAAATACACTGACTGCAATCACAGAATAATATTCAATGGCATTTTTCACAAATAGAAATATTCCTAATATTAGGCTGCTAATATTGAACAGGACCTTAAACAGCCAAAAAGACTCTGAGAAAGAAGAACACAGATGGACGCATCTTCCTCTCCGACTTCAAACTACATCACGGAGCGGTAGGAAGCACCACAGTGAGGAACTGGCACGAACACAGACACGTGGACTCGCGGAAGGCATAGAGAGCCCAGGAGTGAAGCCACATGTACGCGGTCAGTTCATGAACATCAAACCGGGAACGATCGAAGAGGAAAGGACAGTCTTCTCAAGAAACAGTGTCAGGAAAACTGGCCACCTGCACTGAACAACATCACTGGTCACCCTCCAGATCATCTAACAGAAATCTAACTGAAAACCCGCCGTTTTGCACATGGAGCTCTCCTCCCGCGCCCCGAGTCCTCTGAGATGGACCTCCCATCAGCGCTCAGCTGGACACAGGAAACGTCTCCTTTGTCCTCATCTTTCCCTCCTGCAGCGCCTCCCTGCTGGGGCACTGAGGCAAGCCCGCTCCTCTCAGCCTGGACGCAGCCCCGTTTCCAGAAGCCCGAGCTCTGACGGCCCTGAGGAGAGAAAGCTCCCGCCAGCTGGTCACCGAGCCCAATCTGAGGGCAGAGCGTCCTGCGCCCGCGGGCCAGAGGGGGCTTTGGCGCCCCCTGCGGGCCGCCGGACAAGAGCGGGCAGCCCCGCGCTCACACAGCCCAGAGGGCTCACCCAGAAGCAGCTCTGCGGGAGCGCTCAGACTGGAAGCCCAAACCCAAATGGAGCGGAATAGCTCCACGACCCTCCTCAAAACACGGTAAGGAACAGTCAGAGCCTGCATGGAATGCGGCCATAAAAAGGATCACATTTGAGGCACTGCTAATGAAGTGGATGAACCTAGAGCGTATGAAACAGGGAAGTCAGTCAGAAAGAAAAAAACCTGGACTCTAGAAGGATGGTCCTGACGAATCTGTTCACGGAGTAGCAGTGGAGATGCAGACATAGAGAACAGACTTACGGACAAGGGTGGGGAACGAGAGGGAGAGGGTGAGATGAACGGGGAGAGCAGCACGGATGCATGCACACCAACCTAAGCTGGGAATTTGCTGTCTGCCTCAGGGAACTCAAACTGGGGCTCTCTGATAGCCCAGAGAGGTGGGAATGGGCGGGACGTGGGAGGGAGATTCAAGAGTGGGAGGCCACACATACCCCTACGGTTAATTCATGTTGATGTATGACCAATCAAACCAATATTGTAAAGCAATGATCAATCAACTAAAAATAAATGTTAAAAAAAACATATGGAATAAAATGAACATAAATACAAACTTTGCAACACCGTAATTCCATTTAAAAAGCTATAAAAATATTAGAAAACAACAAAAGATCTACATGACCTTTGGTCTGGTGATCAGTTCCAACACACAACAAAAAAGCCAACTTACCAATTATTAATATAAATTATTTAAAACATTGACTTTTATAATTTTATACATTTACTCTGTGGAGGACCTTACTCGAGAGAACCAAAAGACAAACTGTTAAATGAACCACTGACCACCCACCCTCGCCAAGCAACAGAGAAGGGAAAACACTTGCAGTAATCATCTTACAACAGGAGGTCCTGGTAAGGAACAAGGAACTAACAAGCTACCACCAACCAGAATTCTGGAGAGGTCAAAAGGAGACGGGAGACTCCAGTCCAGAGGTCCTACCAACCTCCCAGGATCCTCCTCGCTGGAATCCATCTCCACTAAGTGATGTATGTGCCCCCAGGAAGGATCCCAATTCAGAATGACTTGCAAGAGACAAGCCAAAAACGAGTCCAATGACCATAAACCCTGAGACTATGAGGCACGTGGCAGAGCAGTTCTCTCCGTTTCCCTCACCCTCCTGCCCTCCATCCCAGCAGCCCTTCCCAGTAAAGCCTCTCACTTGGACAGCACTCCTCTCCTCGGACAATTCATTTCCAAGTGTCAGACAAGAACCCACTCTCAAGCCCTGGAAGGGATCCCCTTTCCTTCATCAAAACCACAATCCAGGAGAAAATACCTTCAAAATGTTATCTTGTAGAGAAGGAAATGGCACCCCCTCCAGTATTCTGTCCTCAGAAATCCCAGGGACAGAGGAGCTTGGTGGGCTACAGTCCCACAGCAGGGCATTTCTGAGGGGAGGAAACAGTCCCAGGGAAGTTGAGGCGCTCGCCAAAGGCCCCAGAGCTTTTGATGGCACAGCCAGAACTGTGGCTGAGGATTCCCAGGTGCCAGGCCTCTTGATCCCGGCCTCTTTCACCAGATACATGTGTGGAAAACTAGAATCTAAAATATGCCCTGGTGGCTCCGTCGTAAAGAATCCGCCTGCCAGTGCTGGAGATGCAGGAGTGATCCCTGGGGTGGGAAGATCCCACATGCTATGGAGCCCGTGTGCCACAACTGCGGAGCCTGTGCTCTGGAGCCTGGAAGCCACAACACCGAGCTGACATATTGCAACTCCTGAAGCCCGTGAGCCTGTGCCCCACAACGAGAGGAGCCGCTGCAGTGAGAAGCCCGCACACCACTAGTTATGGCCCACGCTCACCCAAACTAGGGGAAAGCCCACACACGAAGACCCAGCACAGCCAAAAATAAATACAATCGTTTTCCTAAAAAAAAAAAAAAATGCATGTCTGACAAAGAATCTGCACTCAAATTGTCCAAGAACGCTAGAGCAAACAAGCCCATTCATAACTGGTAAAGACTGAAATAGACACCGGGCCACGGAGGGTCTACTGATAGTAAACTATCAGACAAAAACATACTCGAGATACTGGTGGAATGCATGCACAGCCCCCTTTGGAAGACAGTCTGACAGTTCTTTCAGTAACCACATGGGACATGCACTGAATTCTACACAGGACAAGTGGTGGAAGCCAGGTATCTTACCACTGGAGTGGGAAGTTACAGATAAACAAAAGGAAAGGCTACAGTATCCATGTCATGGTGGATCAGGTTGGAGACATCATCACAAATTACCTTTAACTGAATATGTTCAAAGGTAAGCTGGGGGGGAAAAAAGGTAAGCTGGAACTCACGTATATATTTCCATGTATTGTCAGCTGAACATATTTAGCTCCTACATGTATGTTGTAAATATCATTCTCTAATAAAAAGGAACAGGAAATGTCCCTGTTGACCCAGTGGTAAAGAATCAGCCTACCAATGCAGGGAACACGGGTTCAATCCCTGGTCCTAGAAGAGTCCACATGCCCAGGGGCAACTAAGCCCCCATACAACTATTGAGGCTTGCACGCTCCAGAGCCCAAGTTCCACAACCAGAGAAAGCGCTGCAATGAGAAGCCATGGCACAGCACCTAGAGGGCAGCCTCTGCTCACTACAACCAGACATCTAGCAACAAAGCCCCCGCACAGTCAAAACTAACTTAATGGTAAAGAAATAATAAAAGGACAGAAGTTCTTTGAAGAAATGACTGAGACTAGGGGTGAGACAGTAAATATATGAGCCAGGGTAATCTTAATTTATGAGAAAGTAAAGACAACTATCAAGCTGTCCAAACTGATAAAAATGAATGATTACACAGTTTTATCTGTATACACTAGCAAATAACAATCTGAAAATGAATTTAAAAAAACAATTCCCTTTCAATAATGTCAACATTAATAAAATATTTTGCCATGGATGTAATGAGGATGACAAGACTGGCACACTGGAAATTCTACACGATTGCTGACAAATATCCTAAATACATGCACACATATTCCATAGTGATGGAAAGACTTAGAATGGCAATACCATGGAATGCATCTTCAATCTGAAATGAACATTCAATCTGAATTACAAAAGACTGAGTTGATGCTAAACCACAAATGATGCCAGGATTCTTGGCCTCCAGAGGAGAAGCATTCAATCCAGGGCCAGTGATGAAGCTTGATCGCTCACAGCTTTTGTGTTGTAGTTTTATTAAAGTATAAAAGAGATAGAGAAAGCTGCTGACATAGACATCAGAAGGGGGCAGAAAGAGTACCCCCTGCTAGTCTTTAGCCAGATGTTATACAGCCACTAGCAGTCTGCTAACTAAAGAAAGGCAATGTCTCAGAGAATGGCACCAGGCCCCTCACCCACAACATGCATTGAGATAACATTGGCAGCAGGTGAGTCATCCCTGGCCATAAAATGATTGACATGAATCTTGAAAAAAGGCAGATTTCCAAGCAAATATATAGTTTCATGAACATAGATTAGGAGAACAAGGTATGAGTAAAACATACTGGTTTGTCAAGTCGGTTCTGAGCCTTTAGGAGGAACCAACTTGAAGACAGAGTCTAGGGTAAATACATAGTACATTAACATAGCTTAAGACAAACATCTCCATAAGAAAAATGCATTGCTTAGCTCAAGGTCTGAGACAAGTTAAATTCAGGTGGCAGAGAAGGCAATGGCACCCCACTCCAGTACTCCTGCCTGGAAAATCCCATGGACGGAGGAGCCTGGTGGGCTGCAGTCCATGGGGTCTCGAAGAGTCAGACACGACTGAGTGACTTCACTTTCACTTTTCACTTTCATGCATTGGAGAAGGAAATGGCAATCCACTCCAGTGTTCTTGCCTGGAGAATCCCAGGGATGGGAGAGCCTGGTGGGCTGCCGTCTATGGGGTCACATAGAGTCGGACACTGAAGTGACTTAGCAGCAGCAGCAGCTAATTCAGGTGGAGCCAGGAGTCGTCATGGCAACACAGAATTTTAAGAGAAACCTCCTTTTAAATTTGCATCAAGAAGGGGAAAAAATGTAACACTAGTTTGTTTCCTCCTGCCTCTTAAGAGAGAGATAAAAAAAAAAAAAAAAAGTCTCACACTTACAGCCCATTTTCTCTGTCCGGAGACCCCTGGCAGTCCTGCCTGTTACCCTCTTGGGGCCTTTAGGAAGCAATACACAAGCTGACCCTGACATACACATGGAATGACAAGGGACTCCAAGAAGCCAAAACAATCACGAGTCTGCAGCTCAAAGGTCCTCTGGTATGCTGCACTAAGTCGCTTCAGTCACATCTGACTGTCAGAGCCCATCAGGCTCCTCTGTCCATGGGAATTTTCCAGGCAAGAATACTGGACTGGGTTGCCGTACCCTCCTCCAGGGGATCTTCCCAATCCACGGATCGAATTCCTGCACTGGCAGGTAGGTTCTTTACCACTAGCACCACCCGGGGCAAAAGCGCCTAAATGGAGATCAGGGAAACCCAGTTAGGAGAAGGGACTCAGAGCAAAGGAAGTGAGGGAAGGAGACTCTTAGTCACATTCAGAGAAGCCCAGCAGGTAGTTCTGCAGGTGGAAGAGGAGGAGGAAGCAGGCTGGAGCTGTGTAGAAGATGAAAGAGGGAACTAAAGCAGGGGCCAACCTCTAGGATCTAATGCCTGATGATCAGAGGTGGAGCTGATGAAATAATAATAGAAATAAGTGTTTCGTCACTCAGCCGTGTCCAACCCTTTGTGACCCTACCGACTGTAGCCCACAAGACTCCTCAGTCCATTGAATTCTTCAGGCAAGAATACTGGAGTGGGCTGTCATTTCCTTCTCCAGGAGATCTTCCCGATCCAGGGACTGAACCCGGGTCTCCCGCATTGCAGGCAGACTCTTTACCAACTGAGCCACCAGAGAACAGAAAGAGAAATAGAGTGCACAATAAATGGACTGCACTTGAAATATCCCAAAACCTCCCTTGTCTGTCAAAAAACTGTCTTCCTAAGAAACTCCCAAGGTCAAGGAAGGAACTTCAAGTGTACTCAGCTGTCCCAGGTTGCTGGCTTAGGGAGATGCTGAAGCAGGGGTGTCCCAAGAGGTAGAACCTCCCTTGCATGGGGTCCTCAACAGACCTCCGATAGCCTTGGTGATGATCGGAGAGATCTGGTTCATTTTTTTTTAATATCCTTGTGGGATAAACTTAAAACTTAGCAATTCTTTTACAGTTTTCCTAAGAAAAAGTTTTCTTTCTTTACTGATCCGTGAAGTACCAACTGTGATGATCACTGTTCTAATATACCTCATAGTGTTGCTGACACTATGGATATAATTGTGTGAAATTGAACTTATTCAATAAAAATCATGAAGCATCTGCCCTGTGCCCACCACTTTCCAAGGGTTGGGGAGTATAATGAAAATACTCCATAAGATGCACAGCTGGTAGGCACATTCTTCAAAAAAGCCTTTTACACTTCCACCCATAGTTTATTCTCAATGTCAACACTTGCCAATTAATGACCAGGCTGGGTAGGAAGCTCATTAAAAACCCAGGAGCCAGGGTTCCTGGAAGGATATCCCATTCTCCCTTGGACAGTCCTCCAGCCTCTCTGGGTCTCAGTTTCCTCATCTGTAAAATCATGGACCACTGACTATAATTCATTCCTGGAACACAAGCCTATTGAGAGGGATGGGAAATATTACTCCAAGGCCTGGATGATAGACCAGATTTAAAGAAAAATATGTCATTGCTGCTTTTCAGTCAAACAGACAAATACAATGAAGGAAGGAGCCTCTGGCCCTGTGGGATTTGCCTAGGGGTCTAGTCTGGGAAATTATTACACATCAGGAGATGGCTCTGGGCTGGATTTCCACAAACAAGAACATCCATGCAAAGGACAAGCCTGCAGAGCTCTGTGCCCATCGGTCACAAGAGACTGCCTCCCAACAGCCAGCAGCATTTACAAGTGACCTCCTAAGGCCTTCGCCAAACTACAGGGGCACCTCTAGGTTTTCTGTTTCGCTCACTTTTCTGACTCTTTTCTTAAAAAAAAAAAAAAAAAAAAAAACGCACTTTTCTTCATAGCATGCCACAGTGGAAGGAAAATAGGCCTTCAATTTTTAGACCTCAATTTGCAAAAAACTTGGATTTTTTTTTTTTAATTAAAGCAGCACATAATTTAAAAATTTTACACGTTCTAATTATTCAGTTCCAAAACACCACACTTATTGCACAGGGTCCCCATGGAAAGGCCCCCTCTCAGCAGGACAGCCACAGATTCCACCATGAAAGGGCAGCAAGGTGCCCTCCTCCCTTCTTTTCTGCCTGGGTAGCCACCAGGTTTTTAAATCCGTGCACCTTGCAGGTGATTAAGGGCCCGCTGGGCTGCAAACTGCCAGTAGCAGGGCTGGGCCAGCCGGCCAGAGTACAGATTGTGGAGTCCCAGCAATCAGGACAGGATAAATCGCCTGGACTTCCTGGGGACCTCGCTGCTTGGGAAAACGGCGTGGGTCTGAGCTTTATGCCAAGGGGTAAAGTGGTAAAGGCCTTGACCCCAATGGCGAGGCCTTTCTGCGACCTCCAGGTTGGGGGGCTCCGAGACTATGCCAACAGAGAGGGCGGAATACGTGGTTCCCTGCTCCACCCTACGCCACTGAGTCCCAGTTCCCTTACCTGTGGTCCGTACCCCTCCGCTCCGCTCACTGGATGCTGATAGATGGGGATCCAGGAGCCCACGAAATGGGCATTCCCAGTTGCAATGAAGACCCCTGAGACCTGGGACCCACTGCCTAGGACCTCAGAGGAGGCGCGCTCCACCCCCGACGCGGGCCAGGTGTGCTCCGCCCATACGCCCACTTCCAGGAGAGGTCTGCGGGCCTCCCTACTGCCGCCAGGTGAAATCCATCCAGGAGCAAATCCACCCCACCCAGACAACCCAACCTTTTTATCAGCTGTGAAGTGAAGACGCTCGGTCGTGTCCGACTCTTTGTGACCCCATGGACTGTAGCCTACCGGGCTCCTTCCTCCATGGAATTTTCCAGGCAAGAGTACTGGAGTGGGTTGTCATTTCCTTCTCCAGGGGATCTTCCCAACCCAGGAATCGAACCGGGGTCTTCTGCAACTGCAGGCAGACGCTTTACCATCTGAGCCACCAGGGAAGCCCCACGCTAGGTACCTGGACAGGGGGAGGCGCGCCCCGCGGGCCACTGCCGGGACGTCGACCACCACCGCGTCCCCGCCCGCGGGCCTCGGCGCTGCCGGCCCATAACGCATGGGGGACCCCGCCGTGAGCCGGTCGACCGCCGCCCGGAGGTCCCCGTCGACGCCAGACGACCACCCCCACATCCCCCCCCTGAAACGGGGCAGAGCCCTCCCCCACCACCTCGCACACCCGTACGGCCGCACCACCGGACCCCGTCCTCTCCCCTCAACCACCGGGGCCCCTACCCGCGCCCGCGTCCCAGGCACCCTTCTCCCCCCACCACCAAGACGGGAAGCGTGGCGCCAAGTGGGCGGGGGACACGACAGAGGAGAGAGGGCGAGAGAACCGGACAAGACAGCCGCGGTAGGCGTGGGGAGTGGGGGTTGGGAGCAAGCCGCGAGGCTCGGAGGGCATGGGGAGGCGCCTGGCGACGAGCAGCGGGCGACCGACGACCAGCCGAGGCACCAGGTCCTCGGTCCAGGCACTCGGTCCAGGGCCAGCGGCGGGAGGCGACCGGCAGGCACGCGGACCCGCAGCGGGGAGCCGCCACCCGTCAGGCCGCACAGCCCGCGAGACGCGACCGGAGGATCCGCACCGTGCGGTCCGCGGCCGGGGGGAAGGCAGTCGTGGCCGGCGCCACGGGCAAAGGTGCGTGGGGTGGGGTGGGGTGGGGGCGCGCTGAGCACCCCCTCCCCCCCGCCTCCCGCAACCCTCGGACCCAACCTCGAGGGAACGTGGCGGGGAGGTCGGGGAAAGAGGGACACCGGAGAAGACGCCACCCGGAGCGGGGCAAGGGTGGCGGGACGCCCGGCCGAGGATGGAGGGGCGGGCGGGAAGGCGGAGGAGAGCCGCCACTCTGCACGCCGCCCCCCACCTTCTCGCGCGGCCCCTCTTCCCCTACCTCCGGAAAGGCCACCGGACCCGACCGCCCGCCCGGGGCGCGCCGCCTTCCAGACGTCTTTCCCTCCCTTACCTTCCCATCCGGCGCCGCCGGGGTGGAGGAGAGGCTCAGGAGACGGGCAGGGCGAGGCGAGACCACCGCGCCTCTCTCGGAACCGACCACGTTAATGATCCTTCCGCAGGTTCAACTATGGAAAACTTGTCAGCTGATCTGTCTATAATTCAGGGATAAAACTATGACTACAGAAAGGAAAGATGACCTGACCTAGGACGGCCATGATATTCTATAGAACCAGAGAAAACTGGTTAAAATAAAATTTTTTCTTGGAAACTGTGAAGCTGGTTCTTTTGCACATGCAATTAAAAACAATTAGCTTGTTAAAAAAGGCCTGCCTAGGGCAGAGCTTGAAGTTAATCCTTTCCTTGAAAAACACTGCCCACTTTGCCTGAGACCTCAGCCTTGGGAAAATGAAAACTTCAAACCCCATCCCCCCCAAAAAAGGAGGTCAAAGAGATATTTTAAATCTTAGGCGGAAAACTAGATCTCTGTCTGTGTGGATTTATGTATGTCTCAGTGTGAGTCGTCTGTTTTTTTATAATATTGCTGAAGTTGTGAGTTCTTATTTAAATAATCTAAAGAAAAGGAAGCCCTTACAAACCAAACAGTTCTAAATACAAGAAAATATTGACTTAAATGAATTTTGGATTCATGTGAACTGGGAAATAGTCAATATTAAATATCTAGTATTTCTTTTTTTTCACTACTCTAATATAGACATGTCTACGAGTCATTAACATTGAGCATAAAATTTTCAAAGTGCCTAGGTTTATTATAAGTTAAATATTGCTATATTGTTATATCTGTCACAAACTTGTCAACAAAGAAAGTACCTCTAAAAACAAACAAAAAAAACTCCTAAAAATGTAAATGCGATGAGCTTTTAGATAAACTATTAAAAATAATTATACTTTAAAATATCTGTCTGTAATAGTCTCGATTGAAGGCAGAGGAGAAGGGGACGACAGAGGATAAGATGCTGGATGGCATCACTGACTCATGGACTTGAGTTTGAGCAAGCCCCGGGAGTTGCTGATGGACATGGAAGCCTGGCATCCTGCAGTCCGTGGGGTCGCAAAGAGTCAGACACCACTGAGCAACTGAACTGAACTGAACTGAGCTGACAGTAGTTTCTCCAGATTTTGGTTACCTGAATTTCTATCGTTGTGCTAAACTAAGTGATGACAGTGTATTGAATAGCTAGGTCATTTCCAAATAAATTAAGGTTCTGAAACATTCACTAATTGACAGGACCTTCCTCTTACACAGAAACTAAAGAGATTTTGACTATCCATGAATAGTGTCTGGTGCCATCCTAAGATGTTCACTATAAGAAAGCAATTTTTTTTTTTAGATAGTATCCCTGATACGTATGTTCACCAATCTATACAATGCCAATATAAAAGTCACTTCTTGGTTGCTTAAGGAAAATGTATGTCTTGTTATTAAAGAAGGTACGAGGAATGACATTGCATTTTATGAAGGAAAACGAAGTAGTTCTGACTTACAGGTGGCAGTTTCAGGATGGGGGAAGCAAAGGAATGGGTACAGAAAGGGATAAGGAGGTTTTATGGAAAGTGGACCCCCAGAAAAGAGTTTTGTGCCTAGTACAAGCTTTCTTGAGATGTTGAACTGCCTTTGCTAATGGATTTTAAGTTTCTTTACCTCCTAAATGATCCGTCCTAGGTTTACCTTTGAAATCTTTTGTTAACTTTGGCTAACTGGATAAGTGTTGTTTCACAGCCTACCTGACTGTTATAAACCCTTTAGATATTTATGAACAAACCTTCCTAAATAATTGACTTCTGGCTAACTTTGGGATGCTTCAGAGGGCCCCTGAGACCTCCCAAAGAGAGATATTAAACAACCTGTGTTCATTTGGCATGTTAAACTACATGGGAAGAGTTGTCAGAAGGAGTGATTGAATCTTCTCAAGTTATATTGTATGGTTGATGTTACTAATATAGATATCCTAGAAATTATGTGACATTCATGAAAATCTGATATGTTCTGATAAAATGCTGTCAAATTCGAGTTACCATATTAAAGTGTTTCAAATCACAGCAATGACCAGATTACTTTGTCAATTTCAATTTAATCAGATTTTAAACATACCTTCTATGGTTTCACACTGATGCCTTTGCAAAAATACTGCTACTTCAAGATGTATTTTGTTTGTTTATTATCTGGTAAGCTGGTACGAGACTGGAATTTAATCTACTCTCTAGGTTAAGAGAACACACTTTTCTTAGAATGCAGCTTTCGATCACAGATTATTAATTTCTTTACTTTTAAGTGATTTATATTTGTTTTTATAATTTTTTTTTACTTCAGTAGAGTAAATAAGCATTATTTATGATTATGGTACATGTAGGATGGACCAAGCTTTCCCCACTCCTACAAATTCTCTTAACCCCTCATCTTCTGATGGGACCAAGGTCTCACTTCCCTCCAGAGGGACAATCCAAGCTTTTTATCAGCTGATCTGCCCCTGATATCAGAGTCAATTTGAGCACTATTTGGTCTATAATTTAGGCATGAAACTATGACTACATAAAGGAGAGATGACTTTTTGATGCAGGATGGCCATGATGTTCCTTGGACTTCAGAGAAAATTGGTTAAAATGAAACTTTTTTTTTCCCTTGGAAACTGCAAAGCTGGTTCTTTTAGCATATGCAGTTGAAAACGTCTAGGTTGTTAGGTCAGTTTTCATTCCAGTCCCAAAGAAAGGCAATGACAAAGAATGTTCAAACTGCTGCACAGTTGCACTTATCTCACATGCTAGTAAAATAATGCTCAAAATTCTCCAAGTCAGACTTCAACAATACGTGAACCATGAACTTCCAGATGTTTAAGCTGGATTTAGAAAACGCAAAGGAACCAGAGATCAAATTGCCAACATCCACTGGATCAAGGAAAAAGCAAGAGAGTTCCAGAAAAACATCTATTTCTGCTTTACTGACTATGCCAAAGCCTTTGACTGTGTGGATCACAATAAACAGGAAAATTCTGAAAGAGATGGGAATACCAGCCCACCTGACCTGCCTCTTGAGAAATCTGTATGCAGGTCAGGAAGCAACAGTTAGAACTGGACCTGGAACAACAGACTGGTTCCAAATAGGAAAAGGAATATGTCAAGGCTGTATATTGTCACCCTGCTTATTTAACTTATATGCAGAGTACATCGTGAGAAATGCTGGGCTGGATGAAGCACAAGCTGGAATCAAAATTGCCAGGAGAAATATCAATAACCTCAGATATGCAGATGACACCACCCTTATGGCAGAAAGGGAAGAAGAACTAAAGAGCCTCTTGATGAAAGTGAAAGAGGAGAGTATAAAAGCTCAACATTCAGAAAACTAAGGTCATTGCATCTGGCCTCATCACTTCATGGCAAATAGATGGGAAAACAGTGGAAACAGTGGCAGACTTTATTTTGGGGGGCTCGGAAATCACTGCAGATGGTGACTGCAGTCATGAAATTAAAAGACACTTGCTGCTGCTAAGTCACTTCAGTCGTGTCTGACTCTGTGCGACCCCATAGACAGCAGCCGACCAGTCTGCCCCATCCCTGGGATTCTCCAGGCAAGAACACTGGAGTAGGTTGCCATTTCCTTCTCCAATGCATGAAAGTGAAAAGTGAAAGTGAAGTTGTTCAGTCGTGTCCGACTCTTAGCGACCCCATGGACTGCAGCCTACCAGGCTAGTCTGTCCATGGGATTTTCCAGGCAAGAGTACTGGAGTGGGTTGATATTGCCTTCTCCGAAAAGATGCTTATGGCTTGTGCCTTAGCCAGACTACTCTGGGTTAGAGGGTGTTTTTGAGTAGATCAAGTGGGGAGCAAATCAGAAGGCTGTTGTAGGTGTCCTGGTATGTGACCTCAGGACCTGAACAAGGATGGCAGTGGGGATGGAGAGGAGCTGCAACAGAGAAAGATTTTAGTGAATATGACTTCACAACTCAGTAGTTAATTACAGACAGGGGAAATATGAGCAAGAGGCAAAGAATGACGGCAGGCTTCTAGTCTAAGGAACTCACAGCAAAGCCTGGAACCATACTTGCGTGGTTGAGATTCAATCAATGAGTAACTTGTGCTCAAGCAACTTTCTCCAAGGGGAGTAATTCCACCATTAAACTGTAGAAATACTGTTCCTGGGCCCTCATACGTGCAAGTCCCTGAGCACTTTGCATTTCATGAGAATGACAATCGCTCTTTATCTGGTTATCCAGGAAGGGTGTGGGTTTAGGAGCGAGGATGGGCTTGTTTTAAAGGGTGTTTCGAGCCTTGCAGGATCTTGGGCATTCAAATACCTTCCTGAGCACTGACATTTATTTCTTAATTTTTAAATTTACAATTCATCCAAATCTTGCAGTCCAAAAAAAAAACAAAAAAAAAAAATGTGAAAACATCACAGAAAAATAATATCTGAAAATATCTGATTGCCTTGTGATTCATAGGGGATAAGCCTAAACTGCCCTTGAAATTGAGGGACTACTGAATATTGGCCCTCAGATCTCATCATAATCAACGATGAGCAACTTTTTAAGAATTGCCAGAAGTATTTTCAAGTTCGGTGACTTCCCCTGAAGTCAAGATTGCTAGCTGTAATGATTTAAAAATCACTAATTGATAAACACATCAATAAAATTTATTAACATCCACATAGCCAATTTGTACAGAGCCAGGCATAACAGAGTCTAAATTAATAAGATGGGATTCCTATTTTGCAGTGCAGTTGATGAGACAAGTTACACAAGATAGGGGATAATATAAATAAAAATTTAAGCTATATGAGCAGTGCTTTGGGGAATAAATACTGATATATAAATCATCACTTCAGCAAAGGATTATTTCATAGTTCGGGCCTATGATTTCTTAATCTGTTCGTAGAAGTCAGTGTTTAAATAAGGGTCTTTACTCCAGATGAAGCAAAGTGTGAATTTTCCAGATCAGTCAAATTTAATCCTTCAAGAAACAAATAATTTTTTGAGTCAACCTCTGTTTGAGATCTCTGAAAATTGAATTCTACATTACAAAAAATTCTAACATTTCTGCCTGAAAAATCAGAGTATATGGAGCTGTGGTAGCCATTAGGAATATTCATAAGTACTCAGCCCATGGAGGACTGCACTTCCCCACTCCCTTGGAAATTAAGTGTGATCACTGACTATCTTTGGCCAATGACATATGCGTCTAAGTGTCTCTGTCGCTTCTGTTAGAAGCCTCAAGGGTCAGCGTGTAAGTAACACATTCCCCTCCTCGATACTGTACTTATTATGCAAACTGTGTGTGCAAATAAAGCCTCCCTCAACTGGGTCTCTGAGACATGTAAGGGCAGAGACCCCTGCTGACCCACATTGACCAAGTAACATGAGCTAAAAGTTATCTTTAGTTGTTTCAAGCTCAGAGTTTTGGGGGGGTTGCTTATTACTGAAGGAAAACCTAGCCTGTATTATATTGGAATTCTATTTAACCATTAATGGACAGAGCAAGGTCATTAACATCATGGTGGTGTTTGAAACTGGACACTTCACGTTAAAATCTAGATTTCTGGCGCCTGTTGACAAAAACCCTGACACGTTTATACATGGTTGATCCCTTGAGCACATCAACAAGCAGGTATATATTCTCCAGCTCATGACAGCCCTCGTGACTCACTATGACCATACCTGAGCAGTCTTCCTCCCTGAGGGGGGGTGTAGATATTTGACTTTCATCCTCTATCCTAAACAGTCTAAGCATCATACACGTACTGTGCTGACTGTTGTCTACTAGAATTACATCTCATTTCCAGTTACAAACTTCAGTGATACTTGTAGCAACACAAAAAAGTACAAATATCATCAATACAGCACAACAGTTAAGAAAATAGATTTTGGAATTCAGCTTCCTAGGTTCAAATACCGGCTCTACCATTTTCTATCTGTATCATCAGGGCAAATCACTTAGCCTCTTCAAATTCCAGTTTCCTTATGAACAGAGCGAGGATAATGACGATCCCAGCTTCAGAGTGTCTGATGAGCTAGCACAGTCAAGGGCTTAGACAGTGCCTGACCCCGAATAAGCATCCCGTATGTGTTGGATGATATTCTTTTTACTACAAACAGAGTGATTTCTTCATTTATCCAGTCATCAACGAATTCAATAAACCTGAAAGATACAGTGGAATTGTTCTGCAGATCTGATTCCAACCAGGTCCTGTTTCTGGTAAAAATCAGGGCCCCAAAGCAGAAGCAAATTTCATTGAGTTTTGCTGTCTCATGCTAGATGCTGCGCTCAGACTCCTGGTAGGCTGTTCCTAGGAGCACAGGGACACAGGCATGTAAGAGAGCAAACTGTAAACACACTTGCAAAAAGTGTTTGTAGCCTCTGCCAAGTGAACATCAGGACTCAGTTCACTGATCCCGAGGCAATCAGAGAGGACCACGCAGCTTACTTTCTCCCATTCTGACAACTGTGGATGGCCACAGCCACACTGTCCAGAAAAGGGAATTTATGTGAACATTACCCTGCTGAAGGAAAGATACTGAATTCAACTGAGAAACTTGTGAGTCACTTCTGAAGAAACGCATACAATTCTTTTGACCTGAATGGCCTTGCCAGAAGAGCACTCAGCTTTCACCAAGGTACCACCTGCCCCAAAAATCCACTTGTCCAGCAGACTAACGAAAACATGTTAGGAAGCACACATTCTACCTTTTTTTTTTTTTTTTTACCTTTTGGATCCTAGTTCCCCAACCAAGGACCAAACCTGCTCCCCACCCTCTGCATTGGAAGCATGGAGTCTTAACCCCTGAACTGCCAGGGAAGTCCGAGGAAGCACACATTCTAGAGGGACTAATTCAGCATTGAAAACAACCTTTATCCTGTGCACCTGCTCAGTCGCTCAGTCGTGTCCAACTCTTTGTGACCCCATGGACTGTAGCCCACAAAGTTCCTCTGTCCATGGCATTTCACAGACAAGAATACTGGAGTGGATTGCCAATTCCTACTCCAGGGGATCTTCCTGACCCAGGGATTGAATCCAGGTCTCCTGCACTGACAGGCGGATTTTTTTTTTTTTTTTTTTTTTTTTACCACTGAGCCACCTGGGAAGCCCTCTTGTTATCCCAACTTAACCTATTATTATCTGCTCTGACCCCAACTTCCCCAGATAATCTACCACACTGCCACTTCAGTGACCTTCCCAGAGACCATTCCAACCAAGCTATTTCTTATAAAATTCTTCACTGGCTCCTCTTACAACTGTGAGAATCAGTTCATGATTGGTTTCCACCTACGTCTGCAGCCTCAACTCCTAGCATTGTCCCACGGGTATTTTTTCACCTCAACTCTACAGAATGAGTCAAAGATGCTTAAACACACCTTCTGTCACATCTCTTTACAAACTCTATTCTTCTGCCTGGTATTCTCTTCCTCATCTTGGTTTATGTAACTTTTACTCAATAAGTAAATAAGTCATTGCTCCCACAGGCCTCAAGTCTTCAAAGCCTCAGTGTCCAAACATTACCTGGATTGCATTGCTCCTCTTTAGCCCAGACTAAATTGTTTTTAGTGAATCAACAATTCACTGTCAAAAACTTGGAAAACTAAAAAGCATAATTTCACTGGCCAAAAATAGCTATTATTATTATTTTATGGAAGATCCCAAAAGTTAACTGGTGGTTATAAAGGGAAATCATTGACAGCACATACAGTTAAAGAATAAAGTCATAAACTCCAACCTTTGGGAAGATTAGTCAACAGTAAACATCAAATAAGATGGTTTAAAAGTAGAAGAGAAAATAAGAGCGATTGGTTAGGCCACCAAAGGAGATTGGCTAGTCTAGTTTTGGGGTAAAAAGGTGAAGGTTGGAGGGGGAAGAAAAGAGAAATGTGAGAAATTTGATAGAAGTCCCAGGACGGTGACCGCAACATGAATTCAGGAAGGTGACACTGAGAACTGTGGTGTCATAAACAGAGATGCACAGAGACAGCAGTTTGAATAACGAGTGGGTCTGGGAAGAACAATACCAGCTCATTTGAGAAAGGGTGAGGACGGGAGGAATTCCCATGATGTAGTGGAGGAATCTGTGGAATCTCCCAGAATGGACATCAAACTTGAACCAGAAAATTCAAGGTTGGAGGTTGAGACAGGAATAAAAAAAGAGAGACCAAGAGATATGAACAACCTTTGCATTTGCAAGTAGATAAGACTCATTCATTCAACCAGTTTTTAACCGAGGACCTTTGATGGGGACAGACATTGTGGGAGTACCGGAGTATGGCAGTGAGTTGAAATGCATGATTTAAAAAGATAAAGAATGTCACAGTAGCTCAAAAGACAAGATCCAACTATGCTGTCTGAGGTTAGAATTGACTCAGCAATGGATTAGACGTGTAGATTGAAAGAGAAAAATCAAGAATTATTTTAAAAGTGGTACAGATGAGCCTATCTGCAAAACAGAGACAGAGACATAGAGAACAAACATATGGACACCAAGTGGGGAAAAGGGGGTGGGGTGAATTGGGAAATTGATACTGACACATATACACTACCATGTATAAAACAGACAACAAATGAGAACCTATTGTCTAGCACAGGGAACTCTACTCAATGCTATGTGTGACGTAAACAGGAAGGAAATCCAAAAAAGAGGGGATATATGTACATGTATGGCGATTCAATTTGTTGACCAGCAGAAACTAACACAACATTGTAAATCTAAAAAAATACTCCTATAAAAGTTATTAAAAAAAAACAAAACAAAAAAGAATGACTCCAAGGTTTTGTGGTAACTGGAGGCTGTTTTCTAAATGAAGGGATGCAAGAGAGAGAAGCTCATCTGATGAGCAAGGCCATGACTTCCTCTAAGCATATGAAGTCAGAGGTGCCTGGCAGGGTCTGACATTTAGTAGATGGTTAGGGTCATTTGCTACTGTTACTGCTATTTTTGTTATGACCATAATAGGGTAGATGGAATAGTAAGCATTCACTATGCTTACATTTTTTTCCAGTGATCAGAGGAATGGAGTAGAATTTTATCTTTTCCCTACAATCCCCACACTGTCTCAGCAACCTGTCATAGTCCTCTGAGTTCTCACCCCCATTACAAGCTGTGGGGGGTTATACCTCAGCCACATTCATCACAGCTCTGCAAAGTCCTCTCTGAAAATTTTACTGGAGTACATTCACACTAATTACTTAGTAAATAAGTCATTGCTCCCACAGGCCTCAAACGATTAATTTAACAAGAGAATTAAGAAAACCTATCGATACCAAGAAACCAGTGGTTCTCAAGGTGGGGTCCCTGGGCCGGCATCAGCAGCATATCCTTAGAACTTGCTAGAAGGCAAATTTTGAGACCCTCTCCCAGAACTTTTGGGTCAGAAGCTCTGGAATTAGGGCCCAGAACACTGCTTTTAACAAGTCCTTCACGTGATTCTGATGTATTTTCAAGTTGGATAACCACTGATCTAGAAAAATCCACAAGTCATACATTACAATCTTTTGACTTTATATGGGCAAAATGATGTCCAAAATATGGACATCATTGTAGGCTGAACACTGCTGGGCTCGGAAGTCCTCTGAATCCAGAGGGTAGTCCTGAGGCAGAGAAAAAGGGCCAGAGGCACACTGCGAGGTGAGCTGGGCCAGCACAAGGCTGAACAAGTTCCCTCGAGTCCCGTGAAAGCAGACCCCCACCTGCTTCTCTCCAGAAGTCGCTTCATTCCTTTGCCTTTTTTTTAACTTCGAAACAGAATCTTCAGTATGGATTTCTGTTACCTCTCTGATCATGGTATTTTAAATAAGTAAAACATTATCTTCAGGTAAGTAATACTCCTTAAAATACATTTTACATGAAAGTTCTCAAAGACAATATTTCGTCTGCATGAACAGAAGTACAGAAGAGAAAGGTTATCTTTACTGACAGTGGTCGAGGCACTGGCTGGAGCCAGGCGTCCGGGAAGCAGGTGTGGCTTACCTGGCAGATGCCACTGATACACACGCCCAAGCGGTCAGTGGTGCACTGAGTCCCATTGTCGCTGTGCCTGACACCTGAGCGTGCAGTGGGTGGCAGGGTCGTTGTACTGTGGAAGCCATTCATAATAACATCCCTGGTACTGAACATCATTGTAGGCTGAACACTGCTGGGCTCGAAGTCTTCCACATCCAGAGGGCAGTCCTGAGGCAGAGAAAAAGGGCCACAGGCACATCGCAAGGTGAGCTGGGCTAGCGCAAGGCTGAGCAAGTTTAACCCACCTGCTTCTCTCTGAAAGTCACTTCACTCCTTCGATTTGCTTTTTTAACTTCAAAACAGAATCTTCAGTGTGGAATTCTACTGGTACCTCTCTGATCACCGAGGGAATCACCTCACTTATTCTGATTGTTTTTCCACTCTGATAGCTTTTTCCAGATAATTAAAGCTTACCTACGTAAATGCCAAATTCTGCTCTATTTCAACCATATTGAGTATTAATTTTCAAACACATTACACAACCTTCTCCTTTTTGAAACAAGGGGAAATGGGATTTTTTTTTTAGTTTTCCAGGTGACCTAAGGTCTTCATAGGAAATATTAATCATCATCCATGCTCTCAGGAGCCATTTCAATGTAAATGATTGTTAGCCATTATTTTAACTGGCCCCAAACTGCTGCACTAATGGGGGAACTTGTGTTTGTTTCACTGTCTTTGTCGTCTAGTTCATCGCCTTTCCTCTCTGGCTCTCAGGCCTCCAGCCATCACTCTTTCTTTACTGGTACCCAGTGCCTGCCTGGCACTGGCTCTAGAACATAAAGAGATAACATAGTTTTTTCAAATCCTGTCTTCAACAAAAGCAAATAAACACACCCAAGGAGCTCTCATTACTAACAATAAGAAGTGTTTGTACAAGACTTGATAACTCAAAGATCTTCTTCTTTAATTACTAAGCGATCTCATCAGATAGTTCCAAAGCAAGATACTGAATGACAAAAACATCACTTTACTCTTCAAAACTGAACACAGACTTCCCAATTAATGGGAATGAATTCACTTCCTAATGAAAGGAAACAGATACAGAAAGGTAATATTTTTTTTCATATTGTAAAAGAAATAAATGTTCACTGTAAATACTCTGGGAATAGTTTCTATTTTAAAAAAAGAATAAATAACAAAGATTCTTATACATAAGTCTTTGAACAAATATTTTATTTCCCAAGGACAAATTTCTGGAAATAAAATTTCTGAGAAAAAGGATATATTTCATGAGATTTTTCAACATATTGCCTCATTGCCCTCCAGGAAGGTCTTGATATTATTATCATCAGGCAACCTAAGTTACCTTTTCTCAGTACCCTCTTCTCTGTTTGGATATAATTTTCTAAAACTTTTTCTAATCATAAGTGTTAAATAGAGTTTCGGGGTTGTTTTTTTTTTTTTTTTTTTAATTTCAATGCTTTAATTTGCATTTCTTTCTTACTTAGGTTTAATATCTTTTCATGTAACTTGCTTTTTTGCATTAAGTCTTCAAAATTTTCTTGTTTTCTGCTCTTCATTTGTTTATTGGAATGTTTGTGCTTTTATTATTTTAGCAGGTAAAGCTATTACAATTCATACATTTCATAGTGAAGTTATCAATTCTTTGTCATCTGTACTGGAAATGGTTTCCCCATTTAATTCTTGGTTTTGGTGCTTTGTGAAGTCAAGAAGTATTACATTTTTATGTAGTCAGTTCCTTTTAAGCTTTCTTTACTAATGAGATATGCTTTTCCCACCCTGACCTGAAAACAGATAAATACTTAAATATATTTTTCTAGTTCTTTTATAATTTAGATTAAATGTAACTCTTTATTCCATTTGGAATTTATTTTGATCTATGGGGTAAGGTAGAACTCAAACTTTATTTTTCTGCAAATAGCTATTAACAGATAACCAGCCAGAATTTTAAAATATAATTTATTTTATTTATCCCCTTTTCCTACTGGATTTTTGTATTTTACTGTGTTTATGCTTTGGGCCTTCATAAAGTACCTCAAATCCTTTTTGAATGTAGGTAGGGAATAAATAAAATATAATTAATAAACTTTCCCCTGGAATTAGTTGTATTACTTTCTTGTGAATCAATCTAAAATCTCATATTGTGTCCACATTTTTCTTTGTTTTAGCAAGATTAACCCTTAACCAAGGTCAGACCTATGGAGGAAAGAATCAAATTAAAGAGGATTAAAATTGGATGACATTTTTCTCTTGGCTTTGTCTTCCATCTAGCCATAGAGAAGATTATCAGTAATAAAATTATCTCACCCCCACTTTTCTCAACCATGGCCAATTTTCTCGATATCTGAGTCTTTGAAATTCCAACCAGAGGATATAAGAGAGCAGGGTAAAAATCACTTCTCCTGCATCAGGTTCACTTACCATCCTAAGTATGCTCCAGGAACTTCAAGTGCTAGCTGTCTGACTCTTGAACATCTTAAACCCCCCAAGCCAATCAAGCTTTACAAAATCAGCTATGTTTAATTAACAGAAAGCATCTAGGAAGGAACTTATATGCAGAGTACATCATGAGAAATGCCAGGCTGGGTGAAGCACAAGTTGCAATCAAGATATTTGGGAGAAATATCAATAACCTCAGATATGCAGATGACACCACCCTTATAGCAGAAAGTGAAGAACAACTGAAGAGCCTCTTGATGAAACTGAAAGAGGAGACTGAAAAAGTTGGCTTAAAACTTATTCAGAAAACTAAGATCAAGACATCCAGTCCCATCACTTCATGGCAGATGGGGAAACAATGGAAACAGTGACAGACTTTAATTTAGGGGGCTCCCAAATCACTGCAGATGGTGATTGTAGCCATGACATTAAAAGATGTTTGCTCCTTGGAAGAAAAGCTATGACCAACCTAGAGAGCATATTAAAAAGCAGAGACATCACTTTTCCAACAAAGGTCCATCTAGTTAAAGCCATGGTTTTTCCAGTAGTCATGTACAGATGTGTGAGTTGGACCATAAAGAAGGCTGAGTGCTGAAGAATTGATGCTTTTGAGCTATGGTGCTGGAGAAGACTCTTGAGAGTCCCTTGGACTGCAAGGAAATCCAACCAGTCCATCCTAAAGGAAATCAGTTCTAAATATTCATTGGAAGGACTGATGCTGAAGCTGAAACTCCAATACTCTGGCCACCTGATGCGAAGAACTGACTTATTTGAAAAGACCCTGATGCTGGGAAAGATTGAAGGTGGAAGGAGAAGGGGACAACAGAGGATGAGATGGTTGGATGGCATCACTGACTCAATGGACATGAGTTTGAGCAAGCTCTGGGAGTTGCTGATGGACAGGAAAGCCTGGTGTGCTGCAATCCATGGGGTGGCAAAGAGTCAGACACAACTGAAAGACTGAACTGAACTGACAAAAAGAATAAGGGAAAAGTAATAATGTGCCAAGAAGTAGAAAGGAGGAAAATCTATCATTGAAAAATCCCATCATCAAGACTTTTACCTTTAATATTTTAGCATTTCCTCTTCCAGTGTTTCTGCCATGATTTATTTACAGATTATTTATAGCCCATTCAACTTTGTATTCAGTTTAATCTAAAATTATAACCACATTCCCATTTTATTAATAATTCCTTGGAAAAAATTGCTTAATGACTTCACAATAATCCATTATAAATATATAATATCTGTCTTACAGCTTTGAAATTTCTTAAACTGTGGTAAAATACATATCACAAAAAATTTACCATCCTAACCAATTTTAAGTATACTATGCAAGACTATAAGTATTTTCACACTGTTGTACAGACACTGGGCTTTCCTGGTGACTCAGATGGTAAAGAATCTGCCTGCAATGCAGGAGACCCAGGTTTGATCCCTGGGTGGGGAAGATCCCCTGGAGTAGGAAATGGCAACCCACTCCAGTATTCTTGCCTAGAGAATCCCATGGACAGAGGAGCCTGGCAGGCCACCGTCCATGGGATTGCAAAGAGTCAGCACGACTGAGCAACTAATACACACACACATACACAGACATTACCTTTTGTGGGCACCTGTGCTGTCTCTTCATTTTCTCTACTTTTAAATTTTACATACACTAAAATTTTTGAGGGGTGTTCAATTCCATGAGATTTAACAAACCCATACAGTTGTGCAAGCACTACCACAATCAACGTGTGAAACAGATCCATCATCCCATAAATGCCCTCAGGTTGCCCCTTGTAGCCAACTTCTCTCCACGCGCAGCCCTTGGGAACTACTGACTTGTTTTCTGTGCCCATTAATATTGCCTTGCCCTGTAAATGGAATCATACAGTTCATAGTCTTTTGAGACTGACTCCTGTCACTTAAAATAATACATGTGAAATCCATTCATGTTGATGTGTGTACCCGTATTTCATTCCATAATTGCTGAACAGTATTCCACTGTGTGTATCACAGAGTTCATTTACCTATATACCAGCTGGATGTTTGGTTTGTTTCCAGCTTTTAGCAATTATAAACACGAATGCCATAAACATTCACATATGGGTTTTGTGTGAACAGAACTTTTCATTTCTCTTGGGTAAATACTCAGAAGTGGAATTGCTCAGTCTCCTTATTTTACATAACTTTTTGCTAAACATCTTCATGCTTTCATTTTTGTTCAAATATAGGATACATATCTAGAAATGGATAACAAATACCAGTCTTTTCATCTTATGACTTTTTCATGCATGCCTTTTTAACTCTTGGTTGGCTAAGTATTATTTGATTGGTTGTTTCTTCAAGAAGGATAAACGTCTCCCACATTAGTGACCTTTGTACTTCACAGAAATGAATGCAAATTAGTTTTAAGATACAAAGATATAGCTCCAAATTGATGTGGCAAGTTTAATGACAAGCTTACATGGGACCTATAGAAACAAGTATCCAGGTATACAGTTCTCTTGACTGCTCACTGAGAACATCTTTCTATATTATCACAATAGGCTGATCCAGGCTTAGTATTTTCTAACACTGTATAGTTCCATCTTTGTGACTCATCAAAGGTATAAATTAAAATTTAAATTCGTGGCTGCAATCACCATCTGCAGTGATTTTGGAGTCCAAAAAACTAAAGTCTCCTGTTTCCACTGTTTCCCCATCTATTTCCCATGAATTGATGGGACCAAATGCCATGATCTTAGTTTTCTGAATGTTGAGCTTTAAGCCAACTTTTTCACTCTCTTCTTTCACTTTCACTTTAATCAAGAGGCTTTTTAGTTCCTCTTCCCTCTTCACTTTCTGCCATAAGGGTGGTGTCATCTGCATATTGATATTTCTCCCAGCAATCTTGATTCCAGCTTGTGCTTCTTCTAGCCCAGCGTTTCTCATGATGTACTCTGTATATAAGTTAAATAAGCAGGGTGACAATATACAGCCTTGACATACTCCTTTTCCTATTTGGAACCAGTCTGTTGTTCCATGTCCAGTTCTAACTGTTGCTTCCTGACCTGCATATAGGTTTCTCAAGAGACAGGTCAGGTGGGCTGGTATTCCCATTTCTTTCAGAATTTTCCACAGTTTGTTGTGATCCACACAGTCAAAGGCTTTGGCATAGTCAATAAAGCAGTAATAGATGTTTTTCTGGAACTCTCTTGCTTTTTCCTTGATCCAGTGGATGTTGGCAATTTGATCTCTGGTTCCTCTGCCTTTTCTAAAACCAGCTTGAACATCTGGAAGCTCATGGTTCACGTATTTCTGAAGCCTGGCTTGGAGAATCTTGAGCATTACTTTACTAGCGTGTGAGATGAGTGCAATTGTGTGGTAGTTTGAGCATTCTTTGGGATTGCCTTTCTTTGGGATTGGAATGAAAACTGACTTTTTCCAGTCCTGTGGCCACTGCTGAGTTTTCCAAATTTGCTGGCATATTGAGTGCAGTACTTTCACAGCATCATCTTTCAGGATTTGAAATAGCTCAACTGGAATTCCATCACTTCCACTAGCTTTGTTCGTAGTGATGCTTTCTAAGGCCCACTTGACTTCACATTCCAGGATGTCTGGCTCTAGGTGAGTGATCACACCATCGTGATTATCTGGGTTGTGAAGATCTTTTTTGCACAGTTCTTCTGTGTATTCTTGCCACTTCTTCTTAATATCTTCTGCTTCTGTTAGATCCATACCATTTCTGTCCTTTATCGAGCCCATCTTTGCACGAAATGTTCCCTTGGTATCTCTAATTTTCTTGAAGAGATCTCTAGTCTTTCCCATTCTGCTGTTTTCCTCTATTTCTTCGCATTGATTACTGAGGAAGGCTTTCTTATCTCTCCTTGCTATTCTTTAGAAATCTGCATTCAAATGGGAATATCTTTCCTTTTCTCCTTTGCTTTTTGCTTCCCTTTTTTCACAGCTATTTGTAAGCCCTCTTCAGACAGTCATTTTGCTTTTTTGCATTTCTTTTCCATGGGGATGGTCTTGATCCCTGTCTCCTGTACAATGTCACGAACCTCCATCCATAGTTCATCAGGCACTCTGTCTATCAGATCTAGTCCCTTAAATCTATTTCTCACTTCCACTGTATAATCATAAGGGATCTGATTTAGGTCATACCTGAATGGTCTAGTGGTTTTCCCTACTTTCTTCAATTAAAGTCTGAATTTGGCAATAAGGAGTTCATGATCTGAGCCACAGTCTGCTCCTGGTCTTGTTTTTGCTGACTGTATAGAGCTTCTCCATCTTTGGCTGCAAGCAATATAATCTGCCGGGAGCCGTTGTGGGAGATCCCACCCATGACGAGGTCATGAGGAAGAGACCTGACACGCAAGGCCGTTCAGGATACAAGGGACCCTCCAGGTTGGTCCCGGCCTCTACCCCACCCTGTATCCTCCCCCCTTTTACTGCTGTTGTTCTTGTTCCCACTGCTGCAGATTCTTGTGTTGCCTGCCAAGAGTTCTCCTGCTCCTCTTTCATTGAATGAAGACCAACTTAAAACCCTAATTAATAAATCTCCTAGACGCTGGTACCCTATGATGGGGCCAAAGATGAAGGAAATGCTTCAATTCAAACCCTTTTGCTGGCACTCTGGCTTGTTTGGCATATGTGTGCTCCTATTGCAAAGAATGCTCATGATTGTTCTAAGCATCCTAAGCACAGTATGCTAACAAAAGAAACCATTAAGTATAGGTCCCTCTGCCGGGTAAGAAAGGCTCCACAAATAAAATAGCCACAAAATGTGCCTAATAGAAAATACTTTAGATAGAGATGAGCTGGTGACTTCTTGCAGGTAATTAACTTTTAGACTAAGAGCCTGTTTTGTGCTATATCTGCTGTTTTTGCAATCCTTCGTGTTTCTGTTCTGTAAAAATGCAATCCTATCTAGTTCCCATGGAGATGATACCTAACAGAAAGAAAATAGATTAACCACCAGAAAGACAGGGTCGGCTACTGAAGTTGCTTAAAGTTACACCAGGTGCAATTCATAAAATGTCAACAGGCCTGAAGGCCAAAAGATATCATACATAGAGATTAACCATAAAAAAGGCCCTAATAGGCACAGAACCCTTCGGGGGGTGAGGAAGCCCTATTAGAGAACACAAAAATACTATTCTAAAAGTGGTTATAGTTAAGGATTTAGAAAAATAAGAGTTTAGCCCTAGTGCAAAAACAATAAGATAATTGTTAATTTTAACCAAGAGTGCTAAAACAGAGGCTGCCTCACCTGAGCGGCAGAGTCTTTGTGTGCTAAACTTTTTAGATAAATTTAGCTGAGAACTTCTGCAAAAAGACTGACCTTTGTGTTAACAGGATTGTATTTCTACTATGTTGTAACCTGCTGTACCATGAGACTGCCACTTTTCTGTTTTCTGCTAAGCTCAAGGCCAGAAGATAATGTACAAAAAATCTATGGGAAAAGACTCTCATAAACAAAAAGGTGTGCAGAGCACACCTGGTTTCGTGAAGGACAAGCTGATGTAATGTTAAACTAAGTCTGTGTGCTTATCTTCCCCTTAGAAATGTACTAACTTAGGGTATAAAGGCTACGGTAAAAAAAATAAAGCGCAGGCCAGACCCTGCTGCACACTCCCCAGTCTGGTCTCTCTCTCTCTCTCTCTCTCGCCAACGCCATTCATCCTGAGGGTACCCCTGGATCCTGCTGGGGCTGGACCCCGGCAATAATCAATCTGATTTTGGTGTCGGCCATCTGGGGGTGTCCACATGTAGAGTCTTCTCTTATGTTGTTGGAAGAGAGTGTTTGCTACAACCAGTGCGTTCTCTTGGCAAAACTCTATTAGCCTTTGCCCTGCTTCATTCCACACTCCCAGGCCAAATTTGCCTATTACTCCAGGTGTTTCTTAACTTCCTACTTTTGAATTCCAGTCCCCTATAATGAAAAGGACATCTATTTTGGGTATTAGTTCTAAAAGGTCTTGTAGGTCTTCATAGAACCATCCAACTTCAGCTTCTTCAGCATTACTGGTTGGGGCATAGGCTTGGATTACCATGATACTGAATGGTTTGCCTTGGAAACAAACAGAGATCATTCTGTCATTTTTGAGATTGCATCCAAGTACTTCATTTCAGACTCTTTTGTTGACCATGATGGCTACTCCATTTCTTCTAAGGGATTCCTGCCCACAGTAGTAGATATAATGGTCATCTGAATTAAATTCACCCATTCCAGTCCATTTTAGTTCACTGATTCCTAGAATGTCGATGTTCACTCTTGCCATCTCCTGTTTGACCATTTCTAATTTGCCTTGATTCATGGACCTAACATTCCACGTTCCTATGCAATATTGCTCTTTACAGCATCAGACCTTGCTTCTATCACCAGTTACATCCACAACTGGGTGTTGTTTTTGCTGTGGCTCTATCCCTTCATTCTTTCTGGAGTTATTTCTCCACTGATCTCCAGTAGCATATTGGGCACCTACCGCCCTAGGGAGTTCCTCTTTCAGTATCCTACCATTTTGCCTTTTCATACTGTTCAAGGGGTTCTTAAGGCAAGAATACTGAAGTGGTTTGCCATTCCCTTCTCCGGTGGACCACATTCTGTCAGACCTCTCCACCATGACCCGACCGTCTTGGGTGGCCCCACATGGCATGGCTTAGTTTCATTGAGTTAGACACGACTCTGGTCCTGTGATCAGATTGGTTAGTTTTCTGTGGTTATGGTTTTAGTGTGTCTGCCCTCTGATGCCCTCTCGCAACACCTACCGCCTTACTTGGGTTTCTCTTACTTTGGACTTGGGGTATCTCTTCACGGCTGCTCCAGCAAAGCGCAGCCGCTGCTCCTTACCTGGGACGAGGGGCATCTCCTCACGGCCGCCCCTCCTGACCTTGAACGTGGAGTAGCTCCTCTTGGCCCTCCTGCGCCCACACAGCCGCCACTCCTTGGTTGTGGGGTTGCTCCTCTCGGCCGCCACCCCTGACCTTGGACGTGGGGTAGCTCCTCTCAGCCACTCCTGCGCCATCGCAGCCTGTTGCTCTTGGTCGCCACCCCTGACCTTGGGTGAGGGGTAGCTCCTCTAGCCACACCTCTGCATGGTCCGTCGCAGCTTCTGACATAGACGTCAGAAGGGGGCAGAAAGAGTGCCCCCGTGCTAGCCTTCAGCAGTATGGTATACTCCTACCAGCAGGCTGCTAATTAGAGAAAAGAGATGTCTCAAAACTCAGCATGGCACCAGGCCCCTTACCCACAACATGCATTTGGAGATAACACTGGCACAAGGTGAGTTGTCCCAGGCCATATAACAATTGACATGAATCTTGAAGAAAGGCAGGATTCCAAGCAAAGACATAGTCTCATTAACATAACCTAAGAGAACATTTGCATCAGTAAAACATACTGGTTTGTCAAGTGGGTTCTGAGTCTTAGGCAGAACCAACTTGAAGAAAGACAGTCTAGGGTAAATACATAGTTCATTAACATAGCTTAAGAAAAGCATTTCCATAAGAAAAATGAATTGGTTAGCTTCAGGTTTGAGAAAAGTTAAGTTCAGGTGGAACCAGATGTAGTCATGGTGACACTGAATTTTAGAAGAAGACTTCTTTTAAATTTGTAAAGAGAAGGAAAAAAGTCTGACACTTGTAGTTTGTTTCCTCCTTCCATTTAAGAGAGATAAAAAATGTCTGCCACTTGGAGCCTATTTCCTCCATTTGGAGACCCCTAGTCTTCCTGCCTGTTACCCTCTCACTCCCATCTTTGGTTACAGCAAAGTTGAGCTCAGCAAATACTGAAGTCTCTCTGCTACTGCAGTAGCCTGAATAAAATGTTTGGCCACCTTAAAAAATAAAAGTATACTTATATGTATAGCTGAATCAGTTTGCTGTACACCAGAAATTAAGACAACTATAAATCAACTATACTTCAACAATTAAAAAAAGGAATATATGTAAATTTTAAAGTAGATTATAATTGCTGCAAGTGAAAGTTGCTCAGTCGTGTCTCTTTGCGACTCCTTGGACTATATAGTCCATGAATTCTCCAGGCCAGAATACTGGAGTGGGTACCCTTTCCCTTCTCCAGGGGATCTGCCCAACCCATGGATCAAATCCAGGTCTCCCACATTGCAGACAGATTCTTTACCAGCTGAGTCACAAGGGAAGCTCTAGGTCAAGGGAAACAACTGTCTATTATGCAACTGATAGGGCCCAAATGGGGTCTCATTGATAACATGGTTCATTATGTTGACTTCACAAACGAAGAATAAAATCACAGTGATCTGTAAGACTGACCAAATTGCCCAAATGGCATCCTGTTATATCACTGGTGCCTATCTTCTCAAAGCTGTGGAACCACCAGATTCCAGAGCTCCAGCTACATGACCATCCCTTCAGAGTTCATTGGTGTGGTATAAGAAGGACTCCGTCAGAAAGGGAGGACACTGGTTCTCCTTAAGGGCCAATCACCCTCTCTTTCCCCTCTAATAAATTTCCCTTTTCTTGCCTGATTACCTGGCTTGCTCTCTTTTTCTCTGCAATCGCCTTACAGCAACAAAATCCAGAATTCATTTAAAAAATTAAGTTAATTCAACTACAAACAAAAGGCATGGTAACCAGCAAATGACAGTGGGAGAACAGGGTAAGGGGATATTCATCACTCAAAATACAGGAACAAGTGATTATTTCCTTAGTACATGAATAATTTCTATAGTAAAGAAGAAAATTTGAATAGTCCAAAAGGCAAGCCAGGAAAAGGTATAAGATGACAATTCACCCAAAGAGGAACTATGGTGAGTCTAAACAACAAATTAAAAAAGTAAAATCAAAATAAGATACCAATGGCACAAATCAAACACTTTAATGACATTCTGGGGTGGGCTGTGACCAAAAAAAGAACTGCATACACTGCTTATGAGGGTGTAAATTGATACAACTTCTATGAGCGACTGAATGAAGTCACTCAGTGATATCCGACTCTTTGCGACCCTATGGACTGTAGCCTGCCAGGCTGCTCCATCCACAGAATTTTCCAGGCAAGGATACTAGAGTGGGTTGCCATTTCCTTCTCCAGGGAATCTTCCCCACCCAGGGATCAAACCCACATCTCCTGTGTCTCCTGCATTGCAAGCAGATTCTTTACCCATTGGGAAAGTTCAACTTCTATGGATTTTATCAATAACTGAGAAATTTTAAATGGGATATCCTTTGGTCCAGTAAATCCCCTTCTACAAAATCACCTCACAGATGCATTTCTTATGCTTTAAGAAAAAGACATTTGTTCACTTAGCACTGTTCGTATCAGCAAAACATTCTAAACAACCTACAGATCTATCAATAGCATTATAGCTAATTTATGTTCCAGCCATACAAAATGGAAAACTATAAAACAATTCCAAAGAATAAGATAAATCTACATACAGTCACATGTTAAGATCCTTTGACGTATTTGGTGAAAAATGTAATCTGCATACACATTTTATTTTTCTTTTTTTTCTTTTTCACTCAGTCCTGTCTGATTCTTTGCCACCCCATGGACTATACAGTCCATAGAATTCCCCAGGCCAGAATACTGGAGTAGATAGCCTTTCCCTTCTTCAGGGGGTCTTCCCAACCCAGGGATAGAACCCAGGTCTCGCATACAGATAGTGCAATAATATTTATGAAAATGGACTTCCCTAGTGGCTCAGACAGTAAAAGCATCTGCCTATAATGTGGGAGACCTGGGTTTCGATCCCTGGGATGGAAAGATTCCCTGGAGAAGGAAATCGCAACCCACTCCAGTATTCTTGCCTGCGGAATTCCATGGACAGGGGAGCCTGGTAGGCTACAGTCCATGGGTTCACAATGAGTGGGACACAACTGAGTGACTTCACTTTCACTTTCATTTGTGAAAATGATATATTTACATATATCTGGATATGCTTGCAAATGCAAAGAAAATGGTTTGTAAGGATAAACTCCCACTTTTTAACACTTCCATTAAGAAGAGGAACATGATAGAAGGAAGTTTCAGGACTGGGTTTGGGTTCTTCTAGCCCCACTTTTTATTTTATGAATCTACTTGTAACTTTTTACCAGGAGAACAATATGTCTGTAAAGAATAAAAATAACTAAATGAGCTGCACCAGGTTCACCAAAGCCTTACCTGAGAAACATGTTTCTGGATGAGCCCCTCAAAGGTAAAATCTGCCCCTTATAACACAGGGGAAATCTGTGCCTTTAGTGTGCGGGTGTGTGTGTGTCAGTGTGTGTGTGTGAGTGTGTGTCCCTGAACAAGTCAAATTCTCCCAGTCAGTTCTGAGTCATGTAAACACTCATTTCATTCGCCTTTAAGAAGTGTGTCTTGTATTAACTAAACCCTGAGAGGACAGGCACCAGGGACAAATTTGGGGCTAGTTAGAGCATGGAATCCGGTCCCAACACTACATGGCAAATAGATGGGGAAACAATGGAAACAGTGAGAGACTTTATTTTGGGGGGCTCCAAAATCACTGCAGATGGTGACTGCAGCCATGAAATTAAAAGACACTTGCTCCTTGGAAGGAAAGCTATGACCAACCTAGACAGCATATTAAAAAGCAGAGACATTACTTTGCCAACAAAAGTCCGTCTAGTCAAAGCTATGGTTTTTCCAGTAGTCATGTATGGATGTGAGAGTTGGACTATAAAGAAAGCTGAGTGCCGAAGAATCGAGGCTTTTGAACTGTGGTGTTGGAGAAGGCTCTTGAGAGTCCCTTGGACTGCAAGGAGATCTAACCAGTCCATCCTAAAGGAAATCAGTCCTGACTATCCATTGGAAGGACTGATGCTGAAGCTGAACTCCAATACTTTGGCCACCTGATGTGAAGAGCTGACTCATTTGATTCTGGGAAAGACTGAAGGCAGGAGAAGGGGATGACAGAGGATGAGATGGTTGGATGGCATCACGGATTCAATGGACACGAGTTTGAGTAAGCTCCGGGAGTTGGTAACGGACAGGGAGGCCTGGTGTGCCGCAGTCCGTGGGGTCACACAGAGTCGGACGCGACTGAGCGACTGAACTGACCTCAACTGAACCACGTGACCGCCAACGAAGCTCCAGCATTGGCGGCGCGAGCAGCCCGGGGTCAAACAGACACACTGGAACTTCAGGAAACCGTTCGTGGGTGGAGAGGGGGCGCCGCCCGGCAGCTCCTTTCTGATCTGCCGTGCTGAGAACGTGGGCTTTCCTTCCTGGAAATGAGCCTTAATCCCTCGAAGGTTGCGCCGGAGCCAGAGCCAGAGCGGAAGGCGGAACAAGAGCCTGGGTCCGAGGCCCAGGGGCCGAGGCCAGAGAGAGAGAGCGGGCAGCCAGCAGGGCCTGGCCCGGAGCCAGAGCCGCCCTCGGCGGCGGGTCAGGACTGGGAGCCCGAGCGCAGCCGGGCGGCAGGGCGGAGCGCAGAGCCCCCTCCGGGGCCCGAGGCTCCGCCGCCCCCGCCGGCCTCTCAGTCTGAGAACCTTTGGGCCCCGCGGCCCCGCTGCCACACCAACTGCCTGGAGGCACCGCTGTCGCGGGCCTTCAGGCGGCTGGGCAGGAAGGTGGGCGCGCACCCCTGGATCTTTCTGCTGCTGCCCGTGGCGCTAACAGCCATCCTGGGCACCGGCCTGATGTACCTGCCCCGGGATGGAGAAGAAGACCTGGAGGAGGAGTACACCCCGATCGGGAGCCCCGCCAAGGCAGAGCGGCGCTTCGTGCAGGGACATTTCACCGCCAACGACTCTCTCGTCTTCTCTATCTCCAGGAAGAGCGCCGAGGTCCCTTACGCCTCCATCCTCGTGGTCTCCAACTTCGAGACCCTGCTGGAGCCGGACATCCTAGAGGAAATCAGCAAGGTGGACGACACGGTGCAGGCTCTGACTGTGACCCAGGACAACGGAACCCAGATCCCCTACGGCGAGGTGTGCGCCAAGAACCAGGGCTCCTGTGTCCCCCCCAACCCACTCTTGTTCTCCTGGAAAAGGAACAAGGGCCTCAACCTGAGAACCATCACCTTCCCCATCTACAGCCTAGCCGGTCAGATCGTCTCCCTGGCCAACATCCTGGGAGGAACTGTCTTGGGCGAGAGTATGGGGCCAAGCCAGTTACTCCTCCAGGCCAAAGCCATGCGGCTGCAGTACTACCTGGAGACAGGAGAAGGAGAGGAAAAGGAACGTAGCAAGGCGTGGATGATCCACTTCCTGACGAAGGCGAGCAGCCTTGAAGAGAGTCTGACCTTGAAGAAGATCCAGGTACCTAGTGGCTGGAGTTTATGGGAGGCCAGGAGAAGGTGGGAGGGAGTTATAAGAGGACTTGTTCCAGGGACCATAGCAGCAGCACTCCCAGATTATCAGATAGAGTCCTTGGCTGGAAGCTAGGTGTGCTTTGCTCTATTTGATCCTTAATCCAGCTTTCTTAAAATAGCACACTGAAGAAAACCACAGTAGATTCCAAAAAAGGGTGGATATGTGTATAACTGATTCACTTTGCTATATACATGAAGCTAACACAACATTGTAAATCAACTATACTACAATAAATTTTTTTAATAAAGTAAAAAGAGGACTTTTAAAAAAAGGAGAAGAATGCCACAAATCTTAAGTCCTTGGTAACGTTCTGGTTAAAAACACAAATGGTACATTCTCAGCATAGGTCTGTTCAGTACAGACATTGATATTCAGGTTTAGTTTGGTTTATCTGGTCAAATTACTCTGTAATTCTTACTTTCAGTTTAAGCTTTTGCTGTTTCTGGGAGCCCCCTAAACTTTGGAGTTCATTGGAATAAAAGAGCAAAACTTTAAATGAAAGTTCCATGATGTTTTTGAGAAAGATGAGCATTTTAAAAGTAAATTATAGTGTAGTGCCAGGCACATATTAGCTGCTCAGTAATTTTGGGGCTGGCAAACCTAATACTCTGAATGAAACTGGTGAAAATGAGAAGATATCTTCTGAGAAAAGTCTTTTAATACCCAGGCCTGTCTGAAATTATGTTTGTACAATTAAAATAGTAAAAGACAATGACTGAATAGAAGTTTAGAAAAAGTTATAAGTCTATAGTTATTAATGCTTTCACAGTTTTATATAAGATTTCAGATTTTGTGTATTCAGGAGTCTTAAACTTTAGATTTTTTGAAAGAAACTTTGAAAAGCATGCCAGAGATTTGTGGGAAGAAGCAAATCTTTATTACCTTCTTTATTCTAAAATCATAATCCATATATTTTGACTTTTCACTGAATTTTAATGTTTAAGTTATTAAGTTGTAGTGTTTCAGTATCATATGTAACTCACACACAATATCAGAATTGAAAGTCATTTACCTGAATATGTTTTTGTGGCAGGTTGTCTACTTTTCATCGCTTTCTAGGCAACTGGAATTTGAGGCAACTTCCATGACAGTGATCCCCTTGTTTCACTTGGCCTACCTTCTAATCATATTATTTGCAATTGTATCATGCTACAGGTAAAACAATTTTAATAGTTTTTTAAACTCTAAAAAATATTTTATTGTATTAATGTATATAATGTGTATATAACATTTATAACATAAAATGTGTCATTTCAAAAACCATTTTAAGTGTACAGATCAGTGGCATTAATTACATTATCAGTGTTGCGCAACCATCGCAACTATCCCTTTATGAATGTTTTCCATCACCCCAAACAAACACTGTAACCATTAAGTAATAACTCCCCACTGTCTCCCCCAAGTCTTGGCTAATTTTTAATCTAGTTTCTGTTTCCATGAATTTGCCTGTTCTAGAGATTTCATGTAAGTGGAATCATACAGTATTTGTCCTTTTGTGATTGACTTATTTCACTTACCGTAATGTTGTCAACATTTGTCCATGTTGTAGCATGAGTCCCTTTGCATGGCTGAGTAATGCTCCATTTTATGTATGTGCCACATTTGTTTATCTGCCTATCTGTTGATGGGCACTTGAAATATTTTTACCTTTGGACTATAGTGAATAATGCTGCAGTGAAACCTGGTGTCCAAATCTCTGTTTAAACTCCTGTTTGCAGTTCTTTTCAGTATATACCTAGGAGTGGAATTATTGGGTTGTATGATAATTCACTGGTTAGCTTTTTGAAGAACCACCAAACTATTTTTCACAGAGGCTACACCATTTTGTATCCCACCAGCAATGTGTAAGTTTTCCAATTTCTCTACATTCTAACCATGATTATCTTTTTTATGTGGTTATTGGTTATTTGTATATCTTCTTTGGAGCTCCCCAGGTAGCACAGTGGTAAAGAATCTGCCTGCTGGTGCAGGAAATGCAAGACACTTGGTTTCGATCCCTGTGTTGGGAAGATGCCCTGGAGAAGGAAATGGTAACCCACTCTCGTATTCTTGCCTGGAAAATTTCATGAACAGAAGAGCTTGGTGGCTAGGGAGTCACAAGGAGTCAGACAACTGAGCTACTGAGCACACACGCATATCCTTTATGGAGAAATGTCTTTTCAAGTCCTTTGCCCTTTTTTTGGCTGCACCCCAAGGCTTGAAGAATCTCATTTCCCAGACCAGGGGTTGAACTTGGGCCCAGGCCCTTGGCAGTGAAAGTTTGGAGTTCCGACCACTGGACTGCCAGGGAATTCCCACCTTTGTCCATTTTTAGTGAAGTTGTTTGTCCTTTTGTTGTTGAATTCTGTTGTTGTTGAGTATATGTTTTGGATATTAAATCCTTATCAAGTTATGTAATTTGCAAATATTTTCTCTCACTCTGTAGATTATCTCTTTACTTTCTTGATAATGTCCATTAATGTACAAAGGTTTTAATTTAGATGAAATTCAACTTATTTATTTTTATTGTTTCTAATTGTGCTTTTGGTGTTACATCTAAGCTTCCATTGACAAGTAAGGTCGTGTGCAATTGCTGTATGTTTCCTTCAAGAGTTTTATGGTTTTAGCTGCAATATTTAGGTGGTTACAATTTTTAATCATAGTTGTATATGATGTGAAGTAGGGGTCCAACTTCATTCTTGTACATGTGGAAATCCAGTCATCCAGTGCTTTTTGTTGAAAAGACTGCTGTTTCCCAGTTGATTGGATTTGGCATCCTTGTCAAAAATCAATGGGCTGTAGATATATGGATTTATTTCTAGATGCTCAGTTCTACTCCATTGGTCTATGTCTGTCCATATACTAGTACCACTCTGATTTAAATACTGTAGCTATAAGTTTTGAAATCTGGAAATCTCAGTCATCCATTTATTTTTTCTTTTTAAGGTTATTCTGGAATATCCAGGGCTCCTTGTAATTCCATATGGATTTGAGTATTGACCTCTACATTTCTGAATAAAAGCTATTGGAATTTTGATAGAGATTGTGTTTAATGTGTAGATCACCTTAGGCGAGATTGTCATTTTGACAATATTAAGTCTTCCCCCCCATGGACTGTGAAAGTCTTTCCATTAATTTAGGTCTTTTTTAGTTTCTTTCACCAATGTTTTGTAGTTTTCCATGTACCAGTCTTTCACTTCTTCGGTTAAATGTATTCCTAAGTATTTCATTATTTTAAACACTAAATGAAATCACTTTCTTAATTTCCTTTTGGGATTGTTCATTGCACATGGATAGAAACAACTGAATCCTGTGTGTTGATCTTGTATCTTGCAGCTTACTGAATTCGTTTACTAACTTTAGTAGCTTCCTTTGGATTCATTGGAGTTTTCACATGTACGATCATATAATCTGTGAAAACAGAGTTAAAATTCCTCCTTTCCAGTTTGAATTCCTTTAATTTCAAAGTCCCAATTGCTCTGATTGGCACTTCTAGTACATCTTTGAATATCACTGATGAAAGTGGGCATCCTTATCTTGTTCCTGATCTTAGAGGGAAAGCTTTCTTTTTTTCACCATTGAGTTTAACGTTAGCTGTGCAGTTTTCATAATTGCCTTTATAATTTTGAGGAACTTTCCTTCCATTCCTTGTTTTTGAGAGTTTTTATCATGAAAAGACATTGGGTTTTGTCAAGCGCCTTTTCTGTACCTTTTGAGAGATTCATATGGTTTTTTATCCTTTGTTCTGTTAGTGTGCTGTATTACATTGATTGATGCTCTCATGTTGAACCACTCTTTCATTCCTGGGGTAAATCCTATATGGTCATGATGTATACTTCTTTTAATATGCTTATTGAATTGTGTTTGCTAGAATTTTGTTGAGGATTTTTGTGTCTATATTGATAAGAGGTCTTATTTGTAGTTTCCTTGTGGTATCTTAGTCTGACATTGATATCAGTGTAATCATGGCCTCATCAAAAGAGTTAGGAAGTGTTCCCTTCCTTTAAGTTTTTTTGGAAGGGTTTGAAAAAGATTGGTGTTAATTCTTCTTTACAAATTTTATAAAATTCACCAGTGAAGCCATCAAGCCTGGACTTTATTTTGAAGGTGAGGGGAGGTTTTTGACTGTGGAACAGTCCTTTTACATGTTCTGTTGAGACTTTCATCTTGAGTCAGTTTAGGTCTTTGTGTATTTCTAGGAATTTGTGTATTTTATCTCGGATATCCAGTTTTTTGGCATAGGTTGCTTATAGTAATGTCTTAAATCCTTTCTACTTCTGTAAATTCAGTAGTGAAGTCCCCATTTTCATGTCCCATTTAGTTATTTGTATTTTTTCCCCTTTATCAACTCTAGATAAATGTCTTTCAATTTCGTTGATTTTTTTTTTGATAACCAATTTTTGGATTTCTTGGTTTTCTCTGTTGTTTCTCTATTCTCAGTTTTATTTATAACTGTTCTTATTTGATTCCTTCTGTTAGCTTGGTGTTAGGTCTTCTCTTCTTTTTCTGGCTCCATAAGGTGTTTAAAATCAACAAAGTGTTTTGAGAGCTTTTCTCTTTTTTTTAATGCAGTATAAATTTACCTCTGGGCACTGATGTCACTACATCTCATAAGTTTTATGGTATTTTGTATGTTTTCATTTTCCTTATAGATTATCTGCCTAAATGTTTTACCCATTATTGAAAGGGAGGTATTGAATTTTCCAACTTTTATTGCAGAGCTATGTATTTCTCTCTATAATACTGTTAATATTTGCTTCACATATATTGGGTCTCTGTTATGAGATCCATTTATGTTTATAGTTGTTATATCTTCTTGATTCATTGGCCCTTTTATAAATATATGATTCCTTCTGTCTCAAAACTTTTAACAGTTTTTGAAATAGTCTATTTTGTCTCTTATCAGTATAAGCACTCTTAGTCTCTTTTGGTTACTATTCACATGGAGAATCTATTTCAGTCCTCTTATCAATCTATTTATGTCTTTGGATCTAAAGTGAATCTCTTGTAAATAGCATATAGTTGAATCATGCTGTTTTATCCATTCTGATAATATCTGCTTTTTGATTGGAAAGTTTAATCTGTTTAGATTTAAAATAATTGCTGACAAGGAAGGACTTATTTCTACTGTTTGAGTATTTAATATTCTGTATATGTTAGAGCTCTTATCCTTCATTTCATCCATTTATACCCTTTTTTTGGCCAAACCCGGGCCCTAGCAGTGACAGCACTGAGGAGTCCTGACCACCAGGCCCCCAGGGAGCTCCTATCTCATGCCTTCTTTAATGTGTAGTTCGTCAGCTGTCTTGATTGATCATTTTGCTGCCAGTGATTCCCAAGTCAGCCTGAGCACTGGAATCACATGAAGAAATTTTTAGACACATGGATTCTGCAACTTCCCTACAAACTATAGATCAGAGTCTGCAGAGCTGTGTTCCAGGACTGCAGGAATCTAAAGCTGAGACTCTCCCAAGTCATTCTGATAAACTGCTTAACCAAAGTCCTTCTTGGGGACTAGAAAATCTGCAAGTGTACTTACTGGTGTTCTGCATTCACATCTTTCCTTCCATTGCCTATAGAACATTAAAATAAGGATCATTTAGAGAGTCAACACAGCGACTAGTCGAAGTCAAATCACTCTAGCCAATAATATACTTCACTCCCTCCATCCTCTGAAAAATTTATACCAACAATTCAGAAACCTTAAAGAGGGAATAGGGCTAAGCATGTCATATGTAGCCTTTATCCTGTTAATCATTCTGATTTCAAGGATCATTTATGTTACTTTTATCTTAAATTCCTGTAAATCAATATTGTTGCTTGAAGAAAGTATTGTGTGTATGTGTTAGTCACTTAATCGTGTCCGACTCTTCATGACCCCAGGGTCTGTACCCACCAGGCCTCTGTCCATGGGATTCTCCAGGCAAGAATACTGGAGTAGATTGCTATTTCCTTCTCCAGGGGGTCTTCCTGACCCAGGGATTGAACCCAGATCTCTTGCATTGCAGGCAGATTCTTCACCATCTGAGCTCTAGGGAAGTCCACAAGAAAGAAATGGTTGTAATCAAATTTTGTTTTGTAATCAAAACAAAATACTTTTGTTTTGGTGCATGTATGTATGTTGATTTGCGGCCCTGAGTTTAACAGATAGCACCAGCAGTTTGAGAAAAAGTGAAATACAGGCACACATAGTTGTTTTAATAAGAAAGTTTGGTTATTTTAATGTGGCCTTGCATGAATAAGGTCTTTAGTTATATTTTTGCTCTTTGGGAATCAGCAGCTCCATTTCCATAGTTGACTTTCCTAGTCTTCAAACCAAACTGTTTCTCTCTCCTACTAAAATTTCCTGGAGGCAGCTGTCAGTCATTTGTTTTGAAGCAGTTGGCAATGAAGTAAAACAGAAACCTAGAGATTGTTGTCAATACTTTAAAGTTGTGGTTGTTGGGGAGTTAAAGTATTAAATCCAGTCTTTTTAAAATGCTATATATATATATTCCCATTTTTGTTGGTCCAACCAAGAAATAGACATAAGTTGTATTATTCCAAATGGAGTATATGTTACTTTTTTTTTTCTTTTTTTGCAATTAATAGCCGCTTTTCTTGGGCTTCCCTGGTGGCTCAGCGGTAAAGAATCAGCCTGTAATGCAGGAGACACAGGAGACACGGGTTTGATGCCTGGGTGGGGAAGATCCCCTAGAGGAAAGGCATGGCAACCTACTCCACTATTCCTGCTTGGAGACTTCCATGAACAGAGGAGCCTAGTGGGCTACAGTCCATAGGGTCACAAGCCGTCAGACACAACTGGATTGACTGAGCACACACACACACACACACACACACACACACACACACACACACACCCTCTTTTCTAGAGCACACTTCTTTAGCAGAGGAGAACCATGAAAAACTTTTAGAAGGAGGCTTTCATTCTTTTTGTTAGGCACAATATATATTAAACCAGCTTTGACATACAGGAGGTATTTAGGATTGTGTTCATGGCTAATGGGAGTCATAAGTGGGTAAGAAGGTACCTGGACATGGGCACTTTCATACTGCTTGCTTCTGTTCACACTCCTTTGGAGATCAGAGTGGAATTATCTATTTGCAATGTTTTAGTATCTTTTTGTGGCTCTGAAAGGCCAGTCAGTGGATTCATGCTTGGCTTACTGCATAAAAATCAACCAGTATAGTTTGGTAAAAGTACAGATTCCCAACTTTTCTGTCCCAACCCCATCCCCCACCCACCGCCCTTTTTTTTTGTTCAGTTGGTCTGGGCTAGTGCCTGGAAATTAAAGTTCTCCAACAGACAGGTATGGGGATTATTGTCCAAGAGGGCTCTGAAGAGGTGTCCGAGTCAAGAATGTTATGAATTGCTGGAATTTCAGTATGGAAGCTACCACCACAAGTTCCATGACTTTTCCCTCCAAATTTACAGGTGTGACTGTGTACGAAACAAAATGTGGGTTGCAGTCTTTGGAGTCATTTCTGTTGCCTTGGCAGTGGTAAGCGGCTTTGGCCTGATGTTGTACATAGGGGTGCCATTTGTGCTCATAGTTGCAAATTCACCATTTCTTATCCTAGGTGAGTAAAACAAAGCGTGAGGCTGTACACTGTGTGTGTGGGGGTGTGGGGTGGGTAAAGGAAGGGTATTGTGTTAGACTCAGCAAAATAATGATATGTAGGTGACTTTACAGATCCAAAATGAGGTATCAGGAGAAAAAGAAAATCAAAGGGAATTATATGCCTTTAGAGTTGGAAAAATCTGGTACCCCAAATGGAAAAACGCAGACCAGGGACATGAACAGGCGTTTCACACATACACACACACACACACACACACACACACACACACACAGAATCCAAAATACTAATCATTGAAAATGTAAGAAAGAAATATTTGACCTTTCGATTAATCAAGGGATGCAAGTTAAACCAAAAGTGAGATACTTTGTCTTCTTATTAGATTAATGAATATTATAGCAAGATTGAAGGTTTGGGGAAGGTGGTATGCAAGTGAACTCTCTCATATTCTGCTGAGGGAGATTTGTAAATTGGTACACTTTTAAGATATAACTTTGCAACAAATCAAAAGACTTAAAAATCTAAAATGGAATACGTTTGACCTGCCAACTCCACTTTTGGGAATTTGTACTAGTTATTGGACAGGTTTTCACAAAATAAAATAAACATGTTCATTTTAGTGTGATTTAGAATAGGAAAAAACAAGCTAATCTTATATCAACATGGGATTGATCTGCTCATATCACATTAAAGTTTTGGAATCCTATTCAGTCTTTCAAAAGAGGTAGATATAAAGTGTTAAATGAAAAATGCTGGTTATGAAACAAGTTGTTTAAAACAGAGAGATACACAAATATGCATGTATATTTGTATAGAGCAAATTCTGGATAGATAATACTTAAAATATTAGCAAGGATTATCCTTGACAGCTGGAATTACAGTTGTTTAAAGGTTTTCTTTGTATTTGCCTGTACTTTCAGGATTTATTTTACAATAAGCATAAGAAGGCAAATATGTTTCTATTTTGGGTGGTAAGCAACTTGGAAGAATTAATCATTGGTTTCCTAGGGAAGATAGGGGAGGAACTGTGCACTGGATGTATGCCTTCCTAGCACACACTCACGCTTAAGCACTCAATGTTCCCACAGCCATAAACAACTAAAGTGTAGACAACTGATTTCATATCAACGTCTTCATATTATCTGGATATACCTAGACATGTTAGTGTAGGGGTGCATGTTTGGGGGGGGCTGTGATTTCAGTAGCTCAAGAAATGTGTGAGGACAGTTTCTGAGCCAAGTTCCATAAATAATAAAACCGGCTTTTAAATACCTGTTGCATATCAATGAGTTTATTTGTGGTCCTTAGTACTTCAGATTCTTGCCCTTTGTCCAGCTGAATGCAAGCAAAATCCAGAAAGCTGGCTGCAGGGGGCGTGTCAGGATGCAGTTTGTGACAGACTACACAAGCCTGTGTCACTGCAAGCCTTTTGCCAGACCATACACACAGAACATCCGAATTAGAGGCAAAGTGCAATTCCCAGTACCTTCCCGTGTAATCCATGGAGAAGCTCTTCCAAAGTTGATAATAAAATCAATCAGCACTTGGTTCCAAGTATTGATTTTGTATCAATACACACAGAAACAGGTGTACAGGAGTGAAAGCGGTAGGAAGCTTGAGGGAAGTGAAATTTATCTGCAACGTGCTTAGGCTGTCCTTGGTGATCCCCTTTCTTCTCTGTGGTCCTCCTCTCCTAACCTTCAGTGATGACTTCAGAGTCCTCAAATGTTCTCCTGGTCTCTTTATTCCAAATCAATCAGGAAACGTCACTGTGGAAGAGACTGGTTACTTTAGTATTCACTTATTATGTAAAGGATTCTTAACATTTACTTTGGTACATATTTCTGATCTCAAGAGTACCTGCATTTTATTGACATAATGCCTTAACCTGGGCAAGTGCAGTTTGAATGACAGTGTTCTCGGGTGTCAGAACCAGACTAACAGAAAACTACATGTGTATGTATATCTGTGTGTGTGTTTGTACAAACTATGGGGTACCTTTAAAATCATACCACATTGATAGCTAGATGCTAACTGGAGAACAGATAAATCTGGCTCATATTTTAAACAACAGGATGCTAACTCAGTATTAGTGCCTTAGAGTAAAATGGTTTATAAGAGAAAATGGTCTCTCAAATGTTCTGATGGAATCAGAGATGCATGGCTAATCCTGCTTTCACCTAATACCCAGTCAGCCAGGTTTCCTGACTCTTCATTGGAACACCCTGAATGATGACTAGGAGTAGAGTGTACTGTGCTATGTGTACAAAGTGCAGAGCTATTACAGAGCAAGGAGTGATGAGTTGTGTTGTGGATTCAGCGGCAACCAGAGAAGGCGTCAGAGAAAGCAGTATCCAGACTCCGCAAGATCAATGAGACCTTGAGAGACAGGCAAAGAAAATGGTTTGAGTTGATCTGGTTAATTTTTAATGCATGTTAAAAAGTACAAAGACTGTTTCTTTCTCTAACAGGTGTTGGGGTCGATGACATGTTTATCATGATTTCTGCCTGGCAGAAGACCAGCCTCATGGATAACATAAGCGAGCGGATGTCTGATGTCTATTCAAAAGTGGCAGTATCCATTACCATCACCACTGTCACCAATGTCCTGGCCTTCTACACAGGAATTATGACCTCTTTCAGATCCGTTCAATACTTTTGCATCTATACAGGAACAACCCTGCTCTTCTGTTATTTTTATAACATCACCTGTGTTGGAGCATTTATGGCCCTGGATGGGAAAAGAGAAGTAGTCTGTCTACGCTGGTTGAAGAAGCCAGAAACACCTGACCAAAAATGTTCCTCATTAAAAAAGTCCTGCTGCCTCCCTTGCAATTCTCTCCAAGATGAATATAAAGCTGACATCCATCCAATGAATCTGTTCTTTAGAGACTGTTTTGGTCCTTTTCTCATAAGCACCAAGTCCAAGATTTTTGTAGTGCTCCTATACGTCTCATACATCATAGCTAGTGTATATGGGTGTTTCCATGTGCAGGAAGGTTTAGACCTCCGAACTTTGGCAAGTGACGACTCCTACATCACACCATATTTTAATGTAGAAGAAGACCATTTTTCTACTTATGGTCCCAGCGTTATGGTTATCGTTACTGAGGCTCTTGACTACTGGGATAAAAATGCTAGGCAAAAACTGGAAAAATGTCTGGCAGATTTTGAAAACAGTGAGTATGTAGATAAAAACCTTACAGAGTTTTGGTTACGAGAATATGTAAAATATATGGAAAACCTCCGTCAAGATATAAATGATAAGACAGCGTTTCTAAGCAATATTCCCACTTTTTTAATGGAATTTCCACTTTTTGCATACGATATTAATGTAACATCATCACAGGAAATCATTTGTTCCCGGGCTTTCATTCAAACCATGGGTATTTCTTCTTCAACCAATAAGAAGCTGATGTTACTCCAGTTCCGAGACATGGCTGAGAAGTGTGACGTTCCCCTAATGGTGTACAACCCGGCATTGATATATTTTGATCAGTATTCTGCAATAGTAGAAAACACTGTTCGAAATGTGGTTGTTGCGTCAGCAGCTATGTTCATTGTTTCCTTATTGTTAATTCCTCATCCCCTGTGTTCTTTGTGGGTAACTTTTGCTATTGCTTCTGTGATTGTGGGTGTCACAGGTTTTATGGCCTTCTGGAATGTCAACCTTGATTCCATATCCATGATTAATCTTGTCATTTGTATAGGGTTTTCTTTTGACTTTTCTGCTCACATTTCCTATGCATTTGTTTCCAGTTCAGAGCCCTCAGTAGACCGAAAAGCCATTGAGGCACTGTATCTGCTAGGCTACCCCGTGTTACAAAGTGCAGTTTCAACAATAATAGGGGTGTCTGTCCTGTCTGCAGCTAAAGCATACATCTTCAGGACATTTTTCAAGATTATGTTTCTTGTGATGGTATTTGGAGCTGCTCATGGTCTAATTTTTATCCCAGTATTCTTAACCTTTTTTTGAAAGTTACTTTGAATAGCCACTAACAAACCAAAGACCAATTATAGAATTCCTGATTGGCCCAATCCAATCTGATTAAAATGCACTATTAAGAATAGTCAATAAACTTAAAACAAAGGCATTTTTTTGGCTTGTAAATACCATTTTAAAATGTTATTTAAAATATCCTGAGAAAAATTAATGTCTCACATTAAAATATTTTTACTAATTTAAGAAGTGTTTTCATCTTTATTATGGTCTTGTATATGATTGTATAATCAAGCATAACTTTCCAATTATTTGTCCTTTTATTTCATCATTAGTAGTTTATGCCTGGAATTCAAATATTTTATGTATTATACTCTAAAATGGAATATTATTTTCATTGTACTTCTCATATGCATTATTGGGTAAAAGTGTAACTATTATTTATTCTCCTAGTCTGGGGTTTTTCTATGCATTTTCTTATGGTGTATTTTGATGAACAGAAGTTTTTAAAGTTTTGGAATCAAGTTTATCTTTTTTTTATGGTTAGTGTTTTCTGAGAAATCTTTGCCTAATCCAAGATCACAAAAAATCATCTATATTTTCTTCTCAAAGCTAATAGTTTCATATTTGCATTTTACATTATATTACATATGAATCATAGACCTATGTTTGTTGGGAAGTATGGGTAGAAGTTCGTTTTCTTCCCATTATAGTTATCCAACATCTTTAGTGAAAAGACTGTCCTGTCACCAGAGGGTCTGACTTGGCACCTCTGTCAGAGAACCAACTGACAATTTATGTGTGGCTCTATTTTTGTGCATTGATCTGTTTTTCTGTAATAAAGTGGATAACACACTGTATTGATTACTGAAGCTTTATATTAATTATGGAAATTAGGTCAGGTGAGTTATCCAGCATTTTCCCTCCTTTCCAAATTACTTTGGCTGTTATAGGTTCTTTGCATTTAGATACTACTTTTAGAATCACTTGTCCTTTTATCAAAAAAAAATGTTTCTGGGATCATAATTGGGTCATGGTGAGTCTACAGATCAATTTGGAGAAAATAGATATATTAGCAATATGAAATCTTCCAATCTGTGAACATGGTTTGTGTCTTACTTATTATCTTATTTCATGTCTTTTAGAAGTACCTTATAGATATACATGGATTTACTTTCCAAGTATATTAATTTTTTAGCACTGTAAATGTTTTAAACCCCTTTTTCATTTTTTTCCACTAGTACATAAAAATACAATTGGTTTCGGTATACTTGCCTTATTATGTGTAATCTTTTTAGGTTCATTTATTCATGTAGATTTTTTTAGTTTTTTTAGTAGTTTTTAATCTATGCAATTATGTCAAGATCACATAAAGACCATTTTATTTCTCCCTACATAAATTTTATCTCTTACTTACCTTATTGCACAGGCTTAAAACCAGGAAAATATAGGAAAACATAGTGACATCATTGCCTTGCTGTCAGCTTTGTGAGGAACGGAATCAATATTTCATCAAATATAATGATTACCTGGAAGGTTTTCATAGCCATCTTCTGTCAGGTTGTGGAAGCCCCTTTCTACTTCTAGTTTTCTGGCATGTTTTAACATGAATGGGTATTAAATTTTGTCAAGATTTTGTCTGTCAACTGAGATTATCATGTCTATTTTTCTATTTTAGTCTGTGGAATGTGACAACTTACACTGAATGATTTTTTTAAATCAAATCAACTTACATGGAATCATTTTATACTAACCTTGCATTCCTAGAATAATTCACATTAGGTCAAAGCATGTTATTATTTCACATATTGCTGTTTTTGTTAATATTTTGTTAGTGATATTCGTTCCTATGTTCATGAGGCATATTGGTCTACAATTCCCTTTTTTGTAACGCCTTTCTCAGGTCATGGTATCAGGACACAAGCCAATAAATATTCTTCCTCTTCTGTTCTCTGAAATATATAATGTATGGTTGATATCATTTTTTCATTTCTTATCAAATGTTTGGTAGAATTCACTAGTGAAGTCTTTGGGCGTGGAGTTTTTCTGAGAAGGATTTTTATTTCAAATTCACTTTCTTTAAAAAATAGAAGGATTAAGATGTTCTTTTTCTTCCTGGGTCAATTTTGGTATGTCTGTTTTGTATGGAATTTGCCATTTTTCCAATTGGCTATAAATTTCCTTCTAGTTACTATTTTAACTGTATCCACAAAATTTTTTTTATGAGAGATGTTCATTATCATCCATTCTAAAATGAGCTATTTCCCTTGTGATTTCTTCTTTGACCATGAATTAAACAATATCTTTCTTTTCTCTTCATTTTTGAAGAATTGTTTAAACAGATATATAATTCTAAGTTGAGAAGACTTTTTTTCTTTCAACACTTTAAATATGTCATTGCATTGTCTTCTTGATGCAATGCTGATGAATTCAGTCTTCACTTTCATATTGATCTTCTCTATGGAATGTGCCTTTTTTCCCTCCATATACATTTAATATTTTTTATTACTGGTTTTCAGCAATTTGACTATGATGAGATTATATGTGTTTTTTTTTCTATTAAATCTTCTTAGATATCTTTAAGCACTTAGGACCTGTGACTTGATATTTTCCATCATATTTGGAAATATTTTAGCCTTTATTTCTTCAAATGTTTTTCTGCCACATTGTCTCTCCCCTTTCCTTCAGTGACTTTAATTATAAATATGTTCTCATTATTTTCAGTTGTCATAAAATGGTAATAGTCCCCAAGATTGTATTTTATCATTAATAAATTGAAATTTATTGACACTTTCAAAAATCTCTTCTCTGTAGCCCATATTTTGTTGAAAAAATTAACTCTTTCTACATATGTTGAGATTCCTGGTAAGCTCAGGAAAATTCTCAGTGAAGGTACATAATTATGCTTTTATGTATGGAAATGTCTAAATATTTTAGTCCAAATATTTTCATCATAGAATTTTTATTTCATTAAGACTCATTCTTAGACAAATATAACACAAAACTCCCCAACAGTATTGTCTCCATTTCTAATTATCCTGAATACTTTGCCAATCAAAACAGAGATGTCACAAAATACTAGGGCTTTTCAATTTCATTCTATTCATTATAGAATGTAAATATACCCCTAAATGGAAGCTCATTCAAAAACTCTTCTCACAAAGTATGAAATTACAAGCCACAGATAGGAGGGTTCAGTCAGGCACACCGCGCCCCTCCTCTCTGATCTTGTCGCTCTGCCCCGCACTGTCGTGTGACAAGTTCCGTTACTTCCTGTTTATGTACCATGTTCTCAGGAGTCATTTTGCTAAGGTCTTCAAAACTTTATGTTTCTATGGTGTTCCCCTCACTGAACATTTTGATTATTCACACTGATTTTGAACAAATTGCAACAAAAAAGAGTAGAGGACTCTATTCAGAAACTAGTCACAGTTTTACAAACTAGATCAATAAATTTGCAGGGCAACAGCTTGATTTTCAAAGCAGTTCCACGATGAATCAAGCATTTGTAAACTCTGTCTGATACTGGGCAGCTAAGAGAAACAACTGTGTACTATCATGCCTGAATATTTTTAATAAAATCTCAATTGCCAAATATTTGTTGTTCAGTCACTTTAGGTGTTTTATTAGCTCATCTCCTCCTTCTTCATGTATTCCTCCAGGTGTAATCTTGGGTTGTCCACTCACATTTACAGATGAAGCCTATTTTGCTTAATATAGGTCATTGATAAATTTCCTACACAATTGTGAATTCTGTCTCCAGCAGCCAAAATTGGTTCCTACAGTCATCCTGGTATACCACCTATTTTAAGTTTGTACTGGATGCCTTATTTTAAATGAAGTCTTATTATTAAGAGATGAATTAAAATAAGCCTGGATTGGTTTTATATACCGCTGCTTTTTATGTTCAGATTTTTCCACAGTCCAGTCTAGTGATGTAGATGACACATGTGCACTGAATAGAATTTTCACTTTAATGTGTAGTTAATTATGAAAGTCAACTACTGATAAACCACCCCCCTTCCCAATCCTTTATGAACATTATGTAACTAACATTTCTTGTGCATTGACAGTGGGCAGAGTGCTCACTGAATACAATGAAGTGTGCTCAGACACAAGTGCTCAGGAACGTTAGCTCCTCTCTGGATTCTGTATTACTGAAGCTACACTGGCCACTTCAATAAATAAACCCCAACCTTGTAGTGCCTCACCGCAATGAGAGTCTAATTCTCACTTGTGTAACAGTCACTGTTGATGTTCCTGGTCAGTGAGTGGCTATCCTGACCTCTGTAAATCGGGGACCCAGGTTCCTGCCAACTTCTGGTGTCGCAATCCAAATGGCCTCTTCTGTTGCCTGTGTCCAGATGGCGGACGGGACAGAGAACTTCTTAAGGTCTTGGCCTACAGGTGACACACATCACCCCCACGTACATTTTGTACTGACTACTGGTCACGTGGCCACACATGTAAGTCAAAGGAATTAGAAAATGCAGTCCTTGATTGGGCAGCCATATTTCAATTAAATTTCATATTATGTAAAGGGGGCACAATTTTTGCTTGAAGCAAGCATTCAATATTATTGATTCTTAACCACTTTACATTACTTTAAAATAAGTTTCCAGATGGATCAATATTTAAGTGTAAAAAGGTAGATAATTATAATCTCAGAAAGAAAAAGATCTGTCTGCTGTGACACAAAGCCCTGAATTCATTAGGGAAAAAAAAAAGCATTAGTTGATTCAATCACAAACTTAAGCCATAGCAACTAGAAAAAAGAGGTTAGACAAGGGAGCCCTCAACACACAGGAAAAAGTCAAGAAGAAAATTGTAACTGTCCGAAAAAGGAAACCAGTGAAAGATGTAGGATTGTAGTTTCTACATCCCAAAGAGACATATGGTTAGTCTAAGCAACAAGTTAAAAGAATTAAATCAGAATAAGATACCAGTGGCATGAATCACTTTAATGGCCTTCTGAGATAGGCTGTGGCAAAACAGAACACCATACACTATTTTTGAGGGTGTAAATTGATACAACCTCCATAGATTTTAATTTTCAATAGTTCTAAAAATTTTAATGAGGATATCCTTTGACATACTAAGTCCCTTTCTAAAAAAACATCTCACAAATACAGTTCTTATGTTCTAAGTAAAGACATTCCTTCACTTAGCACTGTTTATATCAGCAAAACACTAAACAATCTACAGATATATCAATAGTTGCTCAGTTGCTAAGTTGTGTCTGACTCTTTGTGACCCCATGGACTGCAGCATGCCAGACTTCCCTGTCCTTCACCATCTCCTTGAATTTGTTCAAATTCATGTCATGTCTATCAAGTCGGTGATGCCATCCAACCATCTCATCCTCTATTGCTCCCTTCTCCTCCTGCTTTCAATCTTTCCCAGCATCAGGGTCTTTTCCAATGAGTTGGTTCTTCATATTAGGTGGCCAAAGTATTGGAGCTTCAGCTTCATCAGGGTTATGGTTAATTTATGTTTCAGCCATACACTGGAAAATTATAAAGCAATTAAAAAGAATAAGATAAGTCTATATACAGAAGTCTACATACAGATGTTAAGATCCTTTGACATATTTGGTGAAAAATGTATTCTGCATACTGAGATAGTTTAGTAGTATTTATGAAAAAGATATACTTGCATATATTTTGATATGCCTACAAATGTAAAGAAAACAGTTTGTAATGATAAGCACCCACTTTTTAAATTTATATAGAAGAGGAATGAGACAGAATGAAGTTTTAGGGTTGAGTTTTGGGTTCTTTTCTTTTCTTTCACTATTCATTCTATGCATTTACTTCTAACTTTTTACAAGGAGAATGTCATGTCTATTGTTAAAGAATAAAAATAACTAAATGAAGTCTACCAGGTTCCCCAAAGCCTTAACTAAGAACCATGCTTCTGGGTTATCTCCCCAAAGGTAAAAGCTGCCTTTTTAGAATACATGAAATATCTATGCCTTGTGTGTGAGGGGTGTGTGTGTGTGTGTGTGTGTGTGTGTCCATGAACAAGCCAAATTCTCCCAGTAAACTGTGAGCCATGTAGGACTGCACTCATTTCATTTGCCTTGAAGAAGTGTGTCTTGTATTAAGTGTATCCTGAAAGGATGAGAACCAGGGACAAATTTGGGGTGAGTTAGGCTGATCTCGGGTGGCCTCGGCCTGCAGTGGCTTGAAGCGGGGCTTGGGTTCCCAGTCAGAGACTGAGGCCAGGCCACAGCAGTGAGGACACCAAACTCTGACCACGAGACCAGTGGTCAGTGACAAGAGCCCTGGCCCTTCTGCTTTGCAGGAAAGGACTTCCTCGAAGATGGAAAGTAGTAAAGCAAGGAGAGTGTGTATTTGGAGGAAAAACAGTATATTGCATGTGGACACACACACGGGTGGATTCAGAGAGAGAGGGCTGAGTTCTACTCTTGTGGCATCTTGAATTACTTTTATGGGGTATGTCTCTGGATTTCCTTTGGCCAACCATTTACCTAGTTCACAGCCTAAATTCAGTATATCTCAGGATCCTCCCATTTGTACACATCCATCTCTTAGCCAAGATGGATTCTACTGCCAAGGCCTGTGGGTAGAGCATCCCTTGACATCTCTCCCTGTGTGACTTCCTAAGAGTGTTTCTGCACATGTGTGGTCAGCAAGATCTCCCGAGAATGAGAAATATGTGGTCTGGGCAGGGCCCAGCCTCCTCCCTTAATTGTCCCACTATCTCATCTTGAAGTTTTAGTCCATGTGGAATCAATCTCAAGTTGCTTTACCCTATCTCCTGCCTCAAGGTTACTATGTGCCCACCAATGCAGCTCCAGCCCAGGTTCAAACAGACTCGCTGTGAATTTCTCCAGGAAACTGTTGGGTAGGAGGAGATGGGTGCTCCATCCAGCAGCTCCTTTCTGACCTTCTGTCCTGTTTGAGAACATGGGCTTTCCTTCCTGGAAGTGAGGCTTTTCTCCCTAGAGGTGGTCCTGAGGGGACCCTGAGCTGAGTGGGAACCCTAACCGGAAGGGAGCCCAGAGCAGGAAGTGAAGCTCAACCAGAAGTGGAATCAGAGGCGGGGCAAGGACATGACTGTCAGCCTGACAGGCTTCTCTGCAGTCAGCCATCAGCACCGGAGTCACCTCAAGGAGTGGGTTGGGGCGGCTCCAGAAAGAGTAGTGGTGGGGAGGAGCAAGACCCGAGCCTCAAGTCTGGACCTGCCTGTGTACTCTGGGTGTCGGGTCAGGGTCCTAAGCTAACTGGAGACCTGTGTGGGGCCACTGCAGAGATGTTTTGGTTGTCAGAGCACAGGCTGAGCCCAAGCCAGGCAGGGAATGGGCCCTGCTCCTTGGGACCCCTGGGGCTTGGGCAGAGATTTAAGGAGGAGAAAGATGACCCCAGATGGTAAAGAGACTTACCACAATGAGTAACTCAAATTACCTCATAAGTTTGTTCTTCTAGAGAGGAAACCATTTCTCTTAGAAAACAAACAAAAATGAGAAGGAAGAGGAGGATAGAAAAACTGCTTTTAAAATGAAAAGGACACACCATTTTAAGAATTACCAGGCCTCTCCAATCACAGGACTTCCTCTTCTCCATCTTCCTGTTCTAGTTCCTGGGTTGGAGCATACCCAAGTTGAAGAAGAAGAGAAACAGGAAGATTCTTAAGCCACACATGCCGAATTGTCACAGGGAAGAGGCAATTCTGACTCCATGTTGGAACTGCTTCTTTGACTTGCTTTCCTTTGCTTTTGTTATTATAGTCATAGATAATCGCCTGCCTCAGAGAATTCTGCCCATCTGGCTGACTGTTAAAGTGCCTTTGTTCAGAACCCTGTCAACCTGTGGACGGTAAGAAGGAAGAAATTAACACATGCCCTCCCTGAGGCGGGCCATTCTAGGAGATATTTGCAAGATGAATGGTCTTTTTATTTTTTATTGTTTTCAAACTTTAAACGTTTTACTTTGTATTGGGATATAGTCAGTTAACAATGTTGTGGTTTCAGGTGAACAGGGAAGGGGCCTTTTTATTTCCCCACCTCCCCCATCTCTGATCTATAAAAGAAACTGGCATCCAGATTCAATGAGATGGTTATTTTGAGACATTGGTCTGCCATTCTCTTGGTCAGTTGGCTTTGCGAATAAAGTCATATTCCATGCCTCAACACCTCAGTTCCCATTCATTGGTCTGTTGGGTAGCAAGCAGAGCAAGCTTGGATTCAGTAACAGTCAGTCAGTCAGTTCAGTCGCTCAGTTGTGTCTGACTCTTTGCGACCCCATGGACCACAGCACTCCAGGCCTCCCTGTCCATCACCAACTCCCGGAGTTTACTCAAACTCATGTCCATCGAGTCAGTGAAGCCATCCAACCAGCTCATCCTCTGTCGTCCCCTTCTCCTCCCGCCTTCAATCTTTCCCAGCATCAGGGTCTTTTCCAATGAGTCACTTCTTTGCATCAGGTGGCCAAAGTATTGGAGTTTCAGCTTCAGCATCAGTCCTTCCAATGAACACCCAGGACTGATCTCCTTTAGGATGGACTGGTTGGATCTCCTTGCAGTCCAAGGGACTCTCAAGAGTCTTCTCCAACACCACAGTTCAAAAGCATCAATTTTTGGCACTCAGCTTTCTTTATGGGCCAAAGATTGAAAAGGATATTTCTCTGAGGAAAGCTAACAGCAGATAAGCACGTGAAAAGATGCTCAGCATCACTAATTACTAGAGAAATGCAAATCAAAGTCCAATGAGGCAAGCACATTCATCAGATTGGCCACCTCAAAACATCATAAAGAATAAATGCCCGAGAGGGTGTGGGGAGAAAGGAACCCTCCTGCACTGTTGTTCGCAATGTACTTAGGAGAATGTCACTTAAAATAACTTAAAAATAACATTAAAGTGTTCCTGGCAATAATATTGGCTTTCTTTGTCCACCGAAGCTGATAAAAATATACAGATACAGAGCTTGGAGGAGATAGAGAGGTGGCTTCAATCCTCAGCCAGTGGAGGGGGGAACACGGTAGCCCCCCTCCATGAGGAGTCTGGGAGCTTATATAAGGCAAGGGCACACAGTGAGGGGCTGGTGATGAGGAGCAAATGTGTTAGAATCTTCCCCAGAATAGTCACAGGCTGGCATCAGTTACCCAGCAATTGAGTCTGGCATTTCAGGGGCCCTGCAGCCTCCCTTCTGAGGTGTAACCACAAGGGGAAGGCCGTCGTAGGGGTAAGCAAAGGCCTCTGGGTGTGAGGTGCAACTCCTGCAGAGTGAGCAGGCGGAAAAGCACACCAGGTTACCGACATGCAGAGTGGAGAGCAGCTAAAGTAAAAAAGAAAAAGAAAAAAAAACTAGGAATGCTCAGGCCTGTTCACTGTGCTCTTTATATTCTTTGTTCTCAGGAAGGAAAAGGAAAACACTCACTCCTTTTTTTTTTCTTTTCACTGCAACCAATTCCCCCATCATTTTATGTCCTCCATATCAATGGAGAAAGGGAAATAGGTCTCATTCTTGTTCTTGTCTGGCTGAGGACAAGATCTCAGTTTTGCTCTGTTTGACGATCACCAGCTGTTCAGCCCAGGGGCCCATCTTTCTCCTGCTTCAAATTTTCCTTGAGAGACATGAACCCCAAGAAATCTTTACTGGGGTGATGAGACAGATGGTCAATCTTTCATAACTTCAATGCTGACATGGGATTCATAGATCCTATCTAATCGGGGTCATGGAGCCCTAACCCTGTTTTATTAAGGGGCCTCAGGGTGACTTTTGTGGTTATTCCCAGAGGATCTGTTCAGAGGAGTGGCTGTAACCTCTTTGGGGGCGTGGGTTTTCTCTCCGCATCATTATTATCTTGAATAAATATTTTGTCATCTGGAGGAGATAAGTCTTAATAGGTAGTTTAACAAAATAGAGGCCATAGATCAGCAAAAGAGTTATTGTAACTAGGGTTCAAAGAAAAGGTAAGAAACAAGTTACGTTTGAGGACGATTTTGATTGTGGTCCAGAAAGGGTCAGTGCTTCGGTCATCCTGTCCAAAGGGATGGAGCCATTCGGACCCAGAAATAGCTGGAGGAATAACAACCTGAACATTAATAGACAAATTAGAAAAAAACTAAGCCTGAAATTGAGCCTGAATCCTAATTTAGACTTAACACTTTGAGGGGACATGTAGCCAGGTAGCCAGTTATCTAGGTTTATCAATGTATGTCTTAACTTTTAATGTGGTTATTGGTCATTACACATTTGTTTTTTTCTTGTCAACATATGATCCAGAGCAATTTCCTTGTCTAAACATATAAAGTTACAAGAAGAGACCTTTAAAAAGTAAGGTTGCAGTCACCTGCTGCTAGCAGACTCGGTTTTCAGAATGGCTGATGGCATCCTAAGTCTGACACAGCTCGAAAACTCAGGTTCTCAGCAACACAAGGGCTTGTCTGAAGTCACACCGCAGTGTCACCTAGGTATTTCCATAGCTACTCTATTTTGACTTTAACTGTAAATTTTTTTCTTAACAGCCAAAGTGGCTGTTACTGTCAGTAATGTTAGTGTTTCTCCAGGTTTGAGAAGATACAAGAATCAGGGGTCATAAACATCTCCTCCCAAAAGTGTCCAACTACCTGAAGGCCTCTTCTGCAGGTGTTTTTTTTGTTTGTTTGTTTGTTTGTTTTTGGAGCGCAGAGTGCCCCATTTCTAAGTTCCATCCTGAACTCCTTTCAGGGGTGTTGAAGGTCAGCAGCTTCAGTGGCCGTGATTCAATCTTTGTAGAGGTAGATGGCAGAGCCCCTTCAGGGTCATGAATCTGACCATAGTTTGGGGGCGCTACATAACTATTTTGTCACATACTTGGTAATGTAAGGGACAACACTTTTTTTTTAATTTTTAAAAAATTTAAAAGACATGGGAACCCATGCAATCTTGGCCCAACAAGGTACAATAGTCAAGTCTGGGAAGCAAGCTAAATGTAGAAATTACAGATGAATAAAAATAGAAGACGGGGCACATGTTTCTCAACAATAAGGAAGTAGGAAATAATGCCAAATCCAGCCACAGGAAATAAAGTAGAGATAATCATTCCGAGTGAAGTAAGGGAGACAGGGAGAGACACATATCATGTGATTTCACCTCTAGGTGTAACCTAAAAGTAGATACAAATGAAGTTCTTTCCCAAAGAAACACAGCCCAACAGATTTAGAAAAGAAACTTCTAGTCACCAAGAAAATTAAGTTGCATTAGACTGAAAAGGAAAAAAAGCCCCACAAGATTGTGATTCACCTATATACTCCAGTTCAAATCATAGGGTAAAAACAGAAAAATATGGAACAAGAAATGCTGATTCTATTTCCCTCAGGCCACGGTGACCTGGGCTGGTGTCCCATCCCTGGAGCCTGATTGGCTTGGGCACCAAGGCTGAGCGTCTGTGCTGAGGGAGCCAGGAGCAGATGGCAGGCAGCGTGCCCCCACAGTGGACCTAGGGTGCCTGCTGCCTTCTGCAGAGCCCTCAACCTTCAGAAACAAGTGGGGGAAATTAGGAGTTTTGAATTAACATATACACAGAAATATATATATCAAATAGATGATCAAAACATAACTAGTGAATAGCATAGGAAAGTTGATGAACACTCTGTAATCACCTATACGTGAAAATGAACCCAAAGAGAATAGATAAACAACTATGCATAACTGAATCATGTATCTGCACAACTGAAACAAACACATCAGAAATCAACAATATCCCAACATAAAATAACAAGGAAATTACGGGGGGCGGGGAGGAGTGGGCCATGGAGAAGTGCTGCCCCCTCGTGGCCTTTTAATTTACCAACACCGTGGAAAGCAGCGCTGCGGGGCATTTAATGCACAGGGGTCAAGGGGCTGAAGGTAAGACACCGGCCTTCAAGAAACGTCCTAGGTGTCACTGAAAAAAAGATCAAAACAAGGCAGGCGTTCAAGTGGCCAATTTCAAGAGGTAAGTTTAACTCACGCCCTTTAAAAGAATCATATGAAAGGATGTCCACATCACTAAATATTAGAGACATGCAAATCAAAACTACAATGAGGTATTTCCTCACATGGTTCACAATGACTGTTGTCCAAAAGCTGACAAACAATAAACTCTGGAGACAGTGTGGAAAGAAGGGAACCCTCCCACACTGTTAGTGAAAAGGTGGATTAGTAGCAGCCACTATGAAGAACAGTGTGCAGGTTTTTTAAGAAATGGTCATGAGAATGAAATTAGAACACTGCCTAACAGCATACAGAAAAATCAACTCCAAATAAATTAAAGACCTAAATCAAAGGACAGAAAATATGAAACTCTTAAGGGAAAAAAGTAGAACACGCTTTGACATAAAATGCAGCAAGTTTTCCTTTGACCCACCTCTTAGAATCATGAAAAATAAAACAAAAATAAATAAATGGGACCTCATCCCCAAGAAAAATGCAAAAAAGCAAAATGGTTGTCTGAAGAGGCCTTACAAATAGTTGTGAAAAGAAGAGAAGCAAAAAGCAAAGGAGAAAAGGAGTGATATTCCCATTTGAATGCAGAGTTCCAAAGAATAGCAAGGAGAGATAAGAAAGGCTTCCTCAGTGATCAATGCAAAGAAATAGAGGAAGGCAAAAAAAAAAAAAAAAAAAAAGACAGAAAGAAAGAAATAGAGGAAGGCAATAGAATAGGAAAGACTAGAGATCTCTTCAAGAAAATTAGAGATACCAAGGGAACATTTCATGCAAAGATGGGCTCAATAAAGGACAGAAATGGTATGGACCTAACAGAAGCAGAAGGTATTAACAAGAGGTGGCAAGTATACACAGAAGAATTATACAAAAAAGATCTTCATGACCCAGATAATCACGATGGTGTGATCACTCACCTAGAGCCAGACATTCTGGAATGTGAAGTCAAGTGGGCCTTAGGAAGCATCACTATGAACAAAGCTAGTAGAGGTGATGGAATTCCAGTTGAGCGATTTCAAATCCTAAAAGATGATACTGTGAAAGTACTGCACTCAATATGCCAGCAAATTTGGAAAATTCAACAGTGGCCATAGGACTGGAAATGGTCAGTTTTCATCCCAATCCCAAAGAAAGGCAATGCCAAAGAATGCTCAGACTACCACACAATTGCACTCATCTCAAAGTGATGCTCAAAACACTCCAAGCCATGCTTCAACAGTATATGAACTGTGAACTTCCAGATGTTCAAGCTGGTTTTAGAAAAGGCAGAGGAACCAGAGATCAAATTGCCAACATCCACTGGATCAAGGAAAAAGCAAGAGAGTTCCAGCAAAACATCTATTTCTGCTTTATTGACTATGCCAAAGCCTTTGACTGTGTGGATCACAATAAACTGTGAAAAATTCTGAAAGAGATGGGCATACCAGAACACCTGACCTACCTCTTCAGAAATCTGTATGCAGGTCAGGAAGCAACAGTTAGAACTGGACATGGAACAACAGACGTTCCAAATAGGAAAAGGAGTACGTTGAGGCTGTATATTGTCACCCTGCTTATTCAACTTATATGCAGAGTAGAGTACATCATGAGAAACGCTGGTCTAGAAGAAGCACAAGCTGGAATCAAGATTGTCAGGAGAAATATCAATAACCTCAGATATGCAGATGATACCACCCTATGGCAGAAAGTGAAGAACAACTAAAGAGCCTCTTGATGAAATTGAAAGAGGAGAGTGAAAAAGTTGGCTTAAAGCACAACATTCAGAAAACTAAGATCATGGCATCCAGTTCCATCACTTCATGGCAAATAGATGGGGAAACAGTGGAAACAGTGGCTGACTTTATTTTTCTGGGCTCCAAAATCACTGCAAGTGGTGATTGCAGCCATGAAATTAAACGATGCTTACTCCTTGGAAGGAAAGTTATGGCCAACCTAGACAGCATATTAAAAAGCAGAGATGTTACTTTGCCAACAAAGGTCTGTCTAGTCAAGGCTATGGTTTCTCCAGTGGTCATGTATGGATGTGAGAGTTGGACTATAAAGAAAGCTGAAAAAAAAAAAAAAAAAAGAAAAAAAAAAAAACAAAAAAAAAGAAAGCTGAGCACCGAAGAATTGATGCTTTTGAACTGTGGTGTTGGAGAAGACTCTTGAGAGTCCCTTGGACTGCAAGGAGATCCAACCAGTCCATCCTAAAGGAGATCAGTCCTGAACATTCATTGGAAGGATTGATGTTGAAGCTGAAACTCCAATACTTTGGCCACCTGATGCAAAGAAGTGACTCATTGGAAAAGACCCTGATGCTGGGAAAGATTGAAGGTGGGAAGAGAAGGGGATGACAGAGGATGAGCTGGTTGGATGGCCTCACTGACTCAATGGACATGAGTTTGAGTAAACTCCGGGAGTTGGTGATGAACAGAGAGGCCTGGCGTGCTGCAGTACATGGGGTCGCAAAGAGTCAGACAGGACTGAGCGACTGAACTGAACTGAACTGAACTCCCCTTTAAAGCACTGGCACAGTAGAGGAAATCATAAACACAACAAAAAGATAAACCTCATAATGGAACCAATCTGTGCAAACAGACACCCACAAGGAATTTCTCTCCAAAACATACACAGCTTATGCACCTCGATATCAAAGAAACAACCCAGTCAAATAGGGGCACAAGATTTAAATAGACTTTTCTCCACAGAAGACAGAGATGGCCACGAAGCACATGAAAAGATAGCATCTGAAGTATTAGAGAACTGTGAATCAGAAGTGGCATCACCTCACACACATCACAACAGTCAGCCTAGAAAATCTATGACAATAAATGTTGGAGAGGGAATGGAGGGAAAAGAACCCTCCTAGCTGTTGGTGGGAATGAAAGTCAGTAAATCTACAAAGGAGATTAGGATAAAGGTTCATTAAAAACTTAGCAGAGAAGTACCATAGGACCCAGCAATCTCATTCCTGGGTACAGATCCAGGGAAAACCATAATTTTAAAGACAGGTGCACCCCAATGTTCATGGCAGCACCATGTACAAGAGCCAAGACATGGAAGAAGCCTAAGTGGGTAAGGACAGATGAATGGGTAAAAAGATGGGGACACACACACAGAGCGATATTAATCATAAAGGATGACATCACGCCATGTCCAGCAACAAGCAAGGGAGTAGAGATGATCACACTAGGTGACCTGAGACAAAGAAAGACAAGCATCCTATTACATCACTTAGGGGTGGATTCTAAAAAAGGATACAAATGAACTTCTTTACCAAACAGAAGTGGCCTGACAACATAGCGCAGTGCCTTATGGTTACCAAAAGGGAAGTGAGGTGGGTGGAGGAAATGAGCAGGTAGGATGCACATACACACACGACTCTTTGTAAAATAATCAACAAGAACCCACTATTGGACGAGGACCCCTACTCAATACTACATAATAAACTATACAGGAAGGGAACCCAAAAAGGAACATGTACACGGCTATGCATGAGGGAACCACTCTGCTGTCCACCTGAGACAAACAACACACTCTACAACACCGTGAGTCACCTGTACGCCAATACAAAATACAGATTACAGAATGAGAATGCTGACTCTTCCCCTCGGGCCTTGGTGGCCTGGCTGCTGCCCCATCCCTGAAGCCTGGGCAGGCCTGGGGCCTGTGGGCGGACTGTTTTGGGACTGAGGGTACTAGAGATAGGTCCTCCTGAAGCGAAACTCCGCCTAATACACCCAAAGGACAGTGGCGCCGCTGGCCCAGAAGAGCTTTGAAAAGACCCCTGGGCTTGACGTCCTCTGGTGATAGGGTTCCCACCTCCATCTTCCTTCCTTAGGGTCGCCCCACCTACAGATGACAGCACCCTCCACAGAGTGGTGTTCCAGGAACTGGGATGTGTCCAGGGCATAGGGCTAAGGAAGGAAGATGCACACACACAAGCCTTGGGTGTTTCTTCTGGCACATTCCACTCTAATTGGCAATCCAGGAATAGGACTTTCCCTAAGGCTCTGGTTGCCCCAGTAACCAGAGTTGGGCATTAACATGCTGCCGCGTTGCGGCCATTTCCAATAACAACAACTTTGAAACCATTGCTTGTGTAGTGAGTTGCTCAGTCCTGTCGGACTCCTCGAGACCCCATGGACTGTAGCCTGCCAAGGTCCTCTGTCCGTGGGATTCTCCAGGCAAGAATACTGGAGTAGGCTGCCATTTCCTTCTCCACCATTGCTCATGGGCACTTAATGTTCACAAGGTCAGCAGGCTGTAAGTGAAAAACCCCTCCCTCAAATGTTCTAGGAGAGGTCATAGAAAAACATTGAAAACAGAGCAGGCGTTCAAGAAGACAATTTGAATAAGTAAGTTTAATTCACACTGTTTTAAAGAATCACATGCAGCATTCATGGCTGATCCACGTAGATGTATGGCAAAAACCACCACCATATTGTAAAGTAATTAACCTCCAATTAAAATAAATAAATCAAATTTTAAAAATCACATGCAAAGATGTCAACATCACTAAGTATGAGAGATATGTAAATCAAAACTTCAGTGAGGTATCACCTCACACCGGTCAGAATGGCCATGGATGAAAACTCTACAAACAGGAATTGCTGGAGAGGGTGTAGAGAAAGGGAGCCCTCCTACACTGACACTGGGAACAGAAATTGGGAGCAGCCACTGTGGAGGACACCGGGCAGGTTCCTTAGCAATGAAATTAGAATGCTCCCCAACACTATACACAGAAATAAACTCCAAATAGATTAAAGATCTAAATAAAAGGACAGGTACCACGAAGCTCTTAAGAAAAAGAGCAGAACACGCTTTGACATAAAATGCAGCAAGTTCTTTTTTGATTCACCTCATAGAATCATGAAAAATAAAAAGTAAACAAATGGGACCTACTGTTAAAAAGTATTTGCACAGCAAAGGAAACCATCAGTGAAAGAAAAAGACAATACTCAGAATGGAAAAAATTCTTGCAAAGGAAAATACCCACGAAGAATTTATGTCCAACACATACAAACAACTTGCACAGCTCAATATAAAAAAAATCCAATAAAAAATTAGCCAATGATCTAAATGCACATTTCTCCAAAGATGTCATAGAGATGTCCATAAAGCACAAGAAAAGACACTCAGCATCACTAGTTCTCAGAGAAAGGCAAATCAAATGTACAATGGGGTGTCATCTCACATTGACAAGAATGGCTGTATGAAAAAACCTAAATAAATTCTGCAGAAGGTTTGGAGAGAAGGGAACCCTCCTACACTGATGGCAGGAATATAAATCAGTACACCCACTAGGGAGAACATTATGGAGGTTCTTAAAAAACTAAACATAAAAGAACCAAGAGACTGTCAATTTCCTGCCTAGGTGGAGATCCAAAGAAAACCAAAATTTAAAAAGCCACCTGCACCCCAAAGATCGTGGCAGCACTAGGTACAATAACCGAGCCACAGAAGCAAATATACAAGGACAGATGGATGGATACAGAAAAATGGGGTACATATACACGATGCAATATTAATCAGACACAAAGAAGGGTGAAATAATGCCACTTCCAGTTACAGGGAAGAAACTGGAGATGATGGTACTAAGTGAAGTAAGTGAGAAAGATTGAGACGAGTGTCATAGGTTATCACTTCTGGTGGAAACTAAACATAGACACATGTGAACTTCTTTACAAAAGAGAAACAGCATCACAGACTTAGAAAAGAAATGCATGGATACCAAAAAAGAAAGGCAGAAGGACAGGGAGCAATGAGCTGGTTCAGATCAATATATACACTTTGAAACAGGAGCTGAAGGGCTCTAAACAGTCACAAGTCTAACAGGGCTGTAAATGACACCTGCCCTCAAGAAATGTCCTGGGTAAATCATTGGAAAAGAATTCCAAACAGGGCCAACTTCAAGAGGTAAATTGTAATCACAAAGTGTAAAATAAAAGCACATGGAAAGATGCTCCACATCAATAATTATTAAATCAATGGCAATCAAAACCACAATGAGGTGTCACCTCACACTGGTCACAGTGGCCATCATTGAAAAGATCTACAAAGAATAAATACTGCAGAGGATGCACAGAAAGGGCAACCTTCCCACAATCTTGGTGGGAATGTAAACAGTGAAACCACGATGGAAAACAGCATGGAGGGTCCTTGAAACACTAAACACAGAGGTATCATATGATCCTGCAATCCCATTCCTGGGCTTAGGTCCAGAGAGGATCACCATTCAAAATGACACGCGCACTTTGACTTTCAGGGCAGCATTATTACAACAGCCAAGACACACAATTCACCACTGACAGAAAAATGAAGACTATGTGGTACATCTATACACTGGAATACTCCTCAGCCATAAAACAGAACGAAATATTGATACTGGCAGCAGCAAGGATGTACCGAGAAATTATCATCCTAATGGAGTAAATCAGGGAGAAAAAGACAGATACCCTACAGAAGCACATACAGGTGGAACCTATAACCTCATCCCAGTGAACTGGTGCACAAAACAGAAACAGACTCGCAGACAGAACCAAGCTGTGATTACCAAAGGGCAGTCAGAAGGGAGGGGTGCATTAAGAGTTTGGGATGAGAGTAAACAAACAAATAGATACTGAGTTGATAATGAAAAAGGACCAACTGAATACAAGAGGGAACTCTACTGAACAAACTGTAATAACCTATCTGAGGGAAAAACAGAAAAAAAAATAGATATACATCTATGTATAACTGAATCAAGTTCATGTACACCTAAAGCAAACAAAATATTGGAAATCAACTCTACTCCAATATAAAATAGCAAATAAATTACAAATTAAATTACCTGAGCTTGGTCTAGGGGAAACCAGACAGCTGTGACCCTATGAATTGCATATGTGATATGCTACGATATTAATATGACACCACCAAAGGTTTTCACTCAGCAGAACACAGAGCAGCAACCCATTCAAAGGTGCCTGACCTCATGTGAATGCAAGAAAATTAAGAAAACTGACCACAGGTTAATCAAGGCAACACCCTCAATTCAGATGTTGGAAATCTCATCAGGGACAAGACACTGCAGGTAAACAGCAGATATGGGGTCTCTGGATACAAGATCCTGACCCATGTGGTTGGGGTGAGACCCACACCATCCCCATACCCTGTACCTGGAGTGGCATGACTCTTGGTTAGGACACCATGTCTCTGCTTGTTGGGTCCTTAAGGCAGAAGTGAGTGGATTTCTGTAAATTCCTGGGATGGTCCAAAGAAGTGCAGGGTCGGTCTTCTCTCCCCACACTTGTCCCAGAATAGTCCTCTCCTTTCCCTTTGGTTCTGTGTGATGTTAACTGCTTTTTCAGCTGTCATGATAATGGTGACCACACCACCTTGGTCTGGCAGGCTCGGTGCTTTCTCATCCCACTGAAGTATTGAGAAAACACACCACACACAGGCTGGGAGCCAAGGGGCAGGTCTGCTCTCTGCTGAGTAAGGACCGTCGACCAGAAGGAGGTCCCAGCAGCAACCTCACTTGCCCTTTGGCTTTTTGCCTGATCCATGTGCCCTGCAATCAATTCACCAGGTGAAGCTACCTCCCTACTCAACCTGAATGTGCTGGTAAATTGGAATAAGTACCAGGTAGCCCACCTGAGGAGTCTCCAGGAACCCCAGACCCCTGAGGAGTCTCCATGGGGATAAAGAGGCAAACAGGCCCATGCCTGTCTAAAGTGAATACTGTAAAGCATTAATTCCTAAACACAAAAGAAGCTCATGTGTATTCTTCCCTTCTTCTTAGCTTTGAAGATTTTCAAAATAAAAAGTTTTTAAAAAAGTTAATGTAAACGAATTTTGGTTCATGGCACTTTCTGAAGTCATTCCACAAATATTATGAGATGTAAGAGATGAATGTAGCTATTTCATGTGTCCACTGACAGAAGAATGGACAAGCAGACCATGGCACATCCACACAATGAATGTTGTTCACCCTGAAAGGAAGGCAATTCTGACACAGGCTGCAGCGTTGATGAACCCTGAGTGCATTATGCTCAGGGACATAAGCCAGACACGGAAGAACTGGTGATGTCCGAGTCTGCTCATACAAGGCCTAGAGCAGTCGGCTCCACAGACACAGAAAGCAGGATGGTGGGTGCCAGGGGCTGAGAGAGGGGAATGGGGACTGAGTGTCTCGTGGGGACTGTCTCAGTTTTGCAAGATAGAAGTAGTTCTGGAGATAGCGGTCATGGTTGCACACCAGTGTGATGGACCCTGAAATGCGTAATTCAACAGGGATTAAGATGGCAAATATTACGTGTATGTAACCACAAATTTGTAAAACTTAAAAACAGAAAATAGTCCATGAATGCAATAAGATGTACAACTTTCCTAATAATTGAGGGATTGAAACTATAAGAATAAGCTATGCATACACTTGCCAGACTGGCAGACAGGAAAATCACAGTATCAGATGCCAGACTGGCAGACAGGAAAATCGCAATATCAGACACCAGCAGGACACGGAGCAATGGGAAGCCTGGTGCCTCAGGGGTGTGACCACTTCTGAACCTATCCAGCCTCAGACCACAGGGTCCAAGCACACACGGCCCACAGTGCTCCTCCAACCTGAACACAAACCCACGAGCACCGCGCCAGGACACACAGGCATGGACTCTGCACCCTCAGGAGCCAGACCCGAAACCAACCTAAAGGATGTCATAAGCAATGTAGAGATGAAGCATGCAAGCTCAGATGAGGGAATGCTCCAGAGCTGTCAAGTCAGTATGTGTTTAAAGTTAGAGTTAAAATTATCTTTAAAAAATTTTACCCCCCAGATGAAAGAATCAGGGACACATTGCTGAGCCACCCAGGGGGCCAACCAGCACACACGCACAGAGTGGGCCTGGGTGAGGCCAGGCAGCGTGCCCGGGGGACTATGCAGACAAGACCACCAGCTCAGGGGTGGAGGACAGTGACCTCAGGCTGGGCGAGCAGGCTGTGACCGGAGAGGGCGCTCCTGGGTGTCTGCTTGTCCTGCTCTGTCTTGTGATCTTTATGATTAATTGTATACGTGTATGCAGTGTAATCCTTACTATATAATTAAGGCTAGTCATTTTTCTTTATTAAAAAGTTCAGTTCAGTTCAATTCAGTCCGCTCAGTTGTGTCCAACCCCATGAATCGCAGCACGCCAGGCCTCCCTGTCCATCACAAACTCCCGGAGTCCACCCAAACCCATGTCCATTGAGTCGGTGAAGCCATCCAACCAGCTCATCCTCTGTCATCCCCTTCTCCTCTTGCCCTCAATCTTCCCCAGCATCAGGGTCTTTTCCAATGAGTCACTTCTTTGCATCAGGTGGCCAAAGTATTGGAGTTTCAGCTTCAACATCAGTCCTTCCAATGAATGTTCAGGACTGATCTCCTTTAGGATGGACTGGTTGGATCTCCTTGCAGTCCAAGGGACTCTCAAGAGTCTTCTCCAACACCACAGTTCAAAAGCATCAATTCTTCGGCGCTCAGTTTTCTTTATAGTCCAACTCTCATATCCATACATGACCACTGGAGAAACCATAGCCTTGACTAGACAGACCTTTGTTGGCAAAGTAACATCTCTGCTTTTTAATATGCTGTCTAGGTTGGTCATAACTTTCCTTCCAAGGAGTAAGCATCTTTTAATTTCATGGCTGCAATCACCACTTGCAGTGATTTTGGAGCCCAGAAAAATAAAGTCAGCCACTGTTTCCACTGTTTCCCCATCTATTTGCCATGAAGTGATGGGACCAGATGCCACGATCTTAGTTTTCTGAATGTTGAGCTTTAAGCCAACTTTTTCACTCTCCTCTTTCAATTTCATCAAGAGGCTCTTTAGTTGTTCTTCACTTTCTGCCATAAGGGTGGTGTCATCTGCAAAGGGGGTCTCCCAAACAAAGTAGAAGGGGACCTTCCTCTCACAGGAAAGAAATGAATGGTTTCTACCCGTGAAATCTCGATACCGGGACCGTGTCCACCACCAAGTCTGATGACAACCCGGTGAGCAGGGCGTGGGCACGGCACCCGGAGGAGACCCCGGCCCGTGGCCTCAGTCACGCTTCTCAGGAGCCCCGCGCGCCCCCCGCTTCTCGGCGTCCTGGGAGCACGCTCCCGGCTGGGTTGCTCCGGCACAGCTCAGCGGTCACCGTCGCTGGGAGAGAAAGAGGAAGCGTGCAGAGAGGAAGGCTGGTCTCAAGCTGACCCCCTGCGTCTGTGGAGATGACGCCGCGGGCCCTAAGAGAGGATGGCGAGGCCAGGGACCCAGCCTCACGGGCGCTTCACAGTCACAGGCTGCTGGGCTCTGAATGATACCGGCACTGTAAAAATGTTGGTGCGTAACTAATCGAAAATAATTAAAAACTGGGCAGACTGTGAAGAAGAAAATTTCCACGGTGAGTTCCACACACACTGTTTAAAACAAAAACCGTGAAAACGTGCTGCACATCACGAATTGTTAGAGACGTGCAAATCAAAACTACAACAAGGGATCACTCTGCACCTTTGAAAGGCCATCCTCAGCCTACAAAGAATAAATACAGAGAAGACATAGAGAAAAGGGAGCACTTGGTGGTGCTGATGGGATGTGAATTGTAAGAATCATTATTGAGAGGAGTGTGGAACTGCCTTTTTTTTATTTGGAAGACAAACACTGATTCCAGCGCAGGTCACTGGAGGACTTAAAACTGTTCTGCTCACTGCTTCCTCATCATCAGCAGCAACAAGGCAAGAAGGTGCCTGAGCAGCAGGTCCCCCTGAAGCTGACAGACAGCTGCTGTGAGGGGCCCTAATTCCTGTAAACCTTGTACAAACGCAATACTGGACATCAGCGCTACTTCACTTATAGTAGATCAAAATGAAATTACAGGGGGAAAAAAGAAAGAAACAGAAAAAAGGGACAGGAAGAAATGCTTGTGACTGTTTTCCATAACAACAACATCAAAAGCTGTGTGATGGTCACTTGATCTTCACAAGGTCTGGTGGGTTGTGAGTAAACGACAGCTGTCCTCAAGAAACATTCCAGGAGTGTTCATCGAGAACCAATTCTAAACAAGGCAGATGTTCAAGAAGTCATTGGCAAGAGATAAGTTTCACTCACACCCTTTAAAAAAAAATCACAGGCAATTATGTCAACATTGTCAGTTATTTGAGAAATGCAAATCCAGACTGCAATGAGGTGTCACCTCACACCTGTCAGAATGGCCGCCGTCGAACACTCCACAGAGAGCAGCGCTGGAGATGGCGCTAGGAAGTCAGTCTGTAACCAGAACGGTTAATTTTGAATTAACACTGGGTCTGCTTCCGCGACTTTAACCCGTATCTTGTGGATATTGTGGGTGTATATAATGGCCTGCCTCAGAGAGACAAACCTGGCCCTCCCACCTGCGAAGGACTGTGAGATTCTTGAGCTCTTTGTGTGGCAAACGGCGGCCCTCACCTGCTTACCGCTCGGAAATCCACATTTGGAGAGGACAGAATCACAGATAGCTGTGGCATCTTTGTTTGCTGATGTGACAGAAGATGTTCCGTTTCACACCACCCATGAAATGACTGTAAGGAAATAAAACTAATACATTCCACTGCCTAAGGCTCGCCATTCTAGGAGATACTTGCAAGGACTTAATGGTCTTTTTACTTTGTGTCCTCACCTCCCCCGTCTCTCATTCGGAGAGCTCCTGGCATCTAGGCCCCAATAAGATGGCTGTTAGGAGACACTAGTCTACCATCTTCTCAGTCAGCCAGCTTTCCAAATACAGCCGTGCTCCTTGCCTCAACACCTCATCTCTCACATTTATTGGCCTAGGGTGTGGCGAGCAGAGTGAGCTTGAACTTGGTAACAACTGGGCGTGCCAGTGCGGGAGCTTTGCTGCTCTTGGCTCACCTCATTGAGACGGGATCCTAAGCAGCTCCTGGACCAACTGTTCTGGGAGTCTTTCCCTCTAGATTCCCTGAAAATGGTGCCAGCTGCCCCCAGCACGTCACAGTTGTAACAAGGATCTGACTTAATTTGTAGGGTTAAGTCTACCCAATTCAATAGCCAGCTCATTTGTTTGTGGTTTGTGTGCCCCTCTGTGTTATAAGTTGATGAGCTTGGGTTTTGAAGGGTAGATCACTCTGGTGTGCACACCGGGAACATATTCCTCCCTCGCTTAGGACTTTTCGTTTTTGGGATGAGCCAATTTGGTTGAGGTACCCCGTTTGGGGCAGGGGGAAGGTGTTTTTTGGACTATCCAAGTGGGAACTGATTCATCTGGGAGCTAATTCTTGTGAGGCAGGACTAGTCTAGTTGGAATTGGTTCATTTGTTTTGTAGGGTGAAATTTATTTACTTGATTTGGGAGCCAGATCATCTATGCCATTGGTGCTGGACTTTGTGCTGTTTTTGTTGGAATTTGTCTACGTCCTTGTGTCTTGGTGTTACAAAGCTTATAGAAATGGGGAGTACTCCATCTATCCCAAAGGAAAGCCCTCTGGGGCATATATTAGATAAATGGGCAAAATATAGCCATTAGCCTATGACTAAGAAAGATATAATACTGTAATGAAGTGTGGACACAATATATTTTAGGATCAGAAGAGCGAAGACACCTAAATGACTCCCCCAATTATTATACAATTTCATGGTTAGAAATGTTCTGCAAAATAGCAGGAAAGAAAGATGAAATTCCATAAACAGAAGCATTTATGCTATTACATTATTACATCAGGAGAATAAGAGTCGAGGACTGCTGCCTTGTGGGGCAGTGACCTGAAAGGAAGCCCAAGGGAAAGCCCACTCCACAAGGGGAGAAGGTGGGAGTGGGGAAAGGTTACGCCAGAGCCTGAGCCCCACTGGCTGAGCAGGCTGCGCCAGCCATGTCCTCAGCATATTCACCGCTTTCCTTGCCTCCTGTTTACACTGCCAGTGGGGAACAGACAGACGTTTCATGGTAACCCCCGAGTCACAGGACCTGGTCGGGTGTCACCGTCCCAGACCCGACAGGGCACCCAGTTTGGCCTGGGAGCCACTTCAGCAGCAGGGTGACTCCCCTTGCGCCGAGACCCCAGGGGGCCTTAATGCAAACGGCCAGCCCGCTGGGTTCCTGCTGACTCACACTCCTTTCTCTGCCTTGGATTTTCTTACCTGAGAAACCATATCCCGGCTCACCGAGAGGACCCACTCCGCACAACTGAGCATTTCACCTCCATATCTGCCACTCACCACTCCACTTGGATGGATAGTCACACGCTTATGGATTTGACATTAACTGAAGAGGAAAGAGGAGAAGGCAATGGCACCCCACTCCAGTACTCTTGCCTGGAAAATCCCGTGGACGGAGGAGCCTGGTAGGCTGCAGTCCATGGGGTCGCTAAGAGTCGGACACTACTAAGCAACTTCACTTTCACTTTTCACTTTCACTCATTGGAGAAGGAAATGGCAACCCACTCCAGTGTTCTTGCCTGGAGAATCCCAGGGATGGCGGAGCCTGGTGGGCTGATGTCTATGGGGTCGCACAGAGTCGGACACGACTGAAGTGACTTAGCAGCAGCAGCAGAAAAGAATGGTTATTGACAAAGTTAGGGAGGAAGCGCACCAGCTCCATCTGGTGGATCTGAGTGCAACTCACGAAGCTGATTGCAGTCTCCACTGTGAGCCCAACTGGGACCCTAATAACGGGGGCACCCCACTTCTAGAACATTATGGATGTATTTTAATGAGTCTTCGAAAAGGAGTGCCCAGACAAAAGAGCTTAAACAAAATTCAGGAGCTAAAACAAGAACCAAACGAAGATCCATCAGAGTTTCTAGAAAGGCTTTATCAAGCTTATAGGCGATACACAGGGGCACACTCTGAGGCCCATGAGAGCATGAGAATGGTAAATATAACCTTTGTCAGACAAAGCACCCCAGACACAAGGAGGAAATTACAGAAGCTAGATGGTGCGTTTGGAATGAAATTTTGTCTATTAGCAGAAATTGCTTTTAAGGTATTCAACAATAGGGAACAGTGCAGAAACAAGGTGAAAAACAGAAGGCGGCCCTTCTGGTAGCACCCCTGAAGACAAACAGCCTGAAGGAAGGTCAGCCACCGCTGGGGAAGGAACAATGTACTTAGTAAGGAGAAAGGGCGTTGGAGAAAAGATTGCTCTAAACTGAAAAATAACAAAGGGAAGGTGGGAGCCTCTCTTGGTGAGGAGAGGAACACTCCTGATGATGAATGCAAAGTCTGGGGGCTCCCTTGAACTTAAAACGTCTGATCTTCATTTCCCCCAGGAGGCCCAGGTAACACTGACAGTGGGGAACAAGTTGATTTGACTTTCCAATAGACATGGGTGCCACCTACTCTGTGGTAAACACCGAAGCGGCACAGAAAACATCCCAGTCTATCCGGGTCATGGGGATTTCTGGATAAGTAAAACAACTAAACATTTTTACAACCTCTGGAATGCTAACTAAGGGATCTTACCCTTCCACATAGCTTCTTATATAAGCCAGAGGGTCCAATTCCCCTTGAGGACAAGATCTCCTTTGTAAATTAAATGCTCAAGTAACCATCTCACCAGAAGAGCTTGACATCAGGGTTCTGCTGGAGCATGCCTTGAGCCTCCAAGTGGCACTCATACAAACCCCAGGAAAGGAAACAGAACTCTTTCCGCCTGAAGTCTGCCACAAGGTAAAGTCAGAAGTGTGGGCTGCTGGCACGCTGGGGAAGGCCATAAATGCAAGACCAGTATAAATCCCACTAAAAATGATGCTGGAACACCTAATTTAAAACAATATCCCCTGAGGCAAGATGCCCAAGAGAATCCAGTCAATTCTGGAGAAGTTTTTAAAAACAGGACTGATCAGACCTTGCAGGTCTCCATGTAACACCCCTATCCTCCCAGTAAAAAACCAAACTCAGGAGAGTATTGCCTCGTTCAGGACTTGAGGGCTATTAATGAAGTAGTTCACGGCTTACACCCTGTGGGGCCTAATCCACACACTCTGCTCACAGCTGTTCCTGGAGAACACAGTTGGTTCTCAGTCCTGGACTTGAAGGATGCTTTCTTCTGCACTCCTGTTGCAGAAGAATTGCAGCTGCTATTTGCCTTGGAATGGCAGGACCTGGAAACACAGCCAGTCCAACACTACTATTGGATAATCCTGCCTCAAGTGTTCAAAAATTCCCCTACCTTGTTTGGGGAAACGCTGGCTAGAGACCTTAGAGACTTAATGTTGGATGAAGGACTTTTGCTCTAATACGTGGATGACATGCTCATGGCAAGCCCTACATATGACTAGTATCTAAAGAATACTGTCAGGACCCTGAACTATTTGGCCAAATGCGGATATAAGGTCTCCCAGGAAAAAGCCCAGATATGCAAACATGCCACATATCTGGGCTTTGTCCTCTCCCAAGGACAACTGGGCCTCTTGCCTGACAGAAAGCAAACAACTACAGGTTTGGGAGCACCAAAGATCTGCAGACAACTGAAAGGTTTTCTGGGAATGGTAGGGTTTTGTCCGATTTGGATCCCAAATTATGGGCTCACAGGGAAGCCCCTGAGACACTGAAGGGACATGACCTTGAGCCTCTTACTTGGAGTAAAGAGGGCCAAACAGCCTTTGAGACAATAAAAAGGAACTTAGGCTCAGATCCAGATTTGGACTACCAGGCCTAAAGAAACCTTTCAAACTGTATGTCCATGACACATTAGATAAGCCTTGGGGTGCTAATCCAAACCCTGGGAAATGTCCCCCAACCTGCTGCCTACTTCTCAGAACAACTAGAACAGCCTGCCAAGGGCTGGTCTCCTTGTCTGTGAGCTGCGGCAGCTACTTGTGACACGCTTCAGGACTCTGAGAGGCGCGCCCTGGGGCAATCCACGCTGTGTGCGCCTCATCATGTCCTCCATTTGCTGGAACAAAAAGGGGGCTATGGGCTGCCTTCAGGACAGTACTAAGCCATTCTCCCTGACAACCCCCGTGTGAGACTCCAGCCCTGAATCCAGCACAACACTCCTGTTTAATGCTGCGCCCACAGGTCATAGAGCTGTGAACTCCAGCGGACCAGACCTAACAGACAAGCCCCTGGCTGAGCCGAAAACAGAACTGGTCACCGACAGACCCGGCTCTGTGGACCAGTGTCAGTGTGCCAAGGTGTGCAGTGGTGACCCTGACATAGAGGTGGAGGCAGAAGCCCCGCCCCGGGAGCTCAGCTCAGAAACCACTGCCTCGACAGGAGCTCTGCGCAGCCCCTGGGGGCCTGGTGCCCCTTGGGCCGCCTCCCCCTGAAGAGAACAGACAGGAGTACGGGGGGTGCAGTGCTTTTATTATGACTGGGGGTGGGGAGCGGGCACAAGCGCAGCTTCCAGCCAGGCCGGCGGCTCCAGGTCTGCGGCGGGGGACAGCGGTGGAGGGGGGTGGCTGTGCAGGGTGCGGACAGTGCAGAGCAGAAGGTGGGTCAGGAGCGGCCGGTGAGGAGCAGGTCCTGGAGAAGGAGGCGCCATTCTACTTCCAGCGCCCGGTGACCTTGGCCTTCCCTCGGGTCTTGGAGCTGCAGGAAGCAGGGCCCAGTCAGGGGGGACGGGTGGGGGGGAGCCTCTGGGGGGTTTGGGGGTGCTGAGGGCCGACAGGGGCAGGGGCACGCTGAGTTGCCTGTAGAGGCTCAGCCCAAAGCAGCCTCGTTGGGGGCAGGGGCCTGACCACAAGAGTGGGGAGGGGCCGGGAGACCTCGGGGGCTAGGGGTTGGGGGGGAGGCGGGGAAGGGCTGGAGTCAGACACTCACACTTTCTGGTTGTCGTTGATCCTGTTTCGGAGAACATTGATCTGAAAGAAACAGCAGGAAGAGTAGCCCAGGCACGCCCTGCGCTCGGGCCCAGGTGGCCTGGGGAGGTGGGGGTCCCAGAGGCCCCGGGGACTGGGCGGGGCCAAGGGGGTAAGCGGTCCTCCTGCCTGCCATCTGTGAGGCAGGGACCCTACTGCCTCTCCCAGGACCCACACTGGGGCCCCAAGTGAGCAGTGGGGGGAGTGAAGGGGCCAGATTGCTGGTGAGCCCCTGACTCCACAGGAGGCCTGGCCTGTGTGATTGGTCCTCCCGTTGGACTCAGGGCACTGAGCTGCTGCCACAGGCCAGAAGTGGGGGCCCTCAGGGCCAGATCCCCAGGAAGTGTCTGCTCAGCCCCAGTGACCCTCAGGCTCCAGGAGCACCAGCCCCGGCAAGGGCAGGGAACACCACCAGACAGACCTCAGTGGGTGTGGGGGGACAGAGGCTGCGGTGGGGGCGCGGGCAGCAGCCGCTCACCTCATATTTCTGCTGCTTGAACTTCTCCTGCAGGTCAAACTTCTCCGCCTCCAGGTCATAGATGCTCTGCCACAGCTCCTTGGCCTTTTCCCTGCACAGGCCGGCGGGAAGGGTGGGAGGTAAGAAGGTCCCCGCCTGCCTGCATCTGGATCCTGACCCTCCAGCCCTGCCCTCCTTCACCCACAGGCCCCACACCCTGGCTCGGCCTGGGCAGTGCCCAGCACTGCAGGTGGACGCCAGCGCTGCCAGGACAAAGCCTCGGGACGTGGAGCTGGGGAGCCCTGGCGGTAAGGAGAGGGAGCCGGGTGCCCCCTGCCAAGAAGCCCCAGGCCAGCCTCCCGAAGCCTCCTCGGGGAAAGTGAGGCAGCAGCCCCCGGTGACACGAGGCAGGACGCCCCCTGGAGGTGCAGCCCCGCAGGTGGCCCACCTCAGCTGGTCTTCGTTCAGGTGGTCGATGGCCAGCACCTTCCTCCGCTCAGCCAAAATCTTCTTCTTCTTCTCCCGCTCTGTCTGTCTCTTCCCACTTTTACGCTCCGTCTGGAGAGAGTAAGAAGCAGGGGAGGGGCTAGAGAAGCCCTGCCTTCCCTGCATCCCCAGGCCTGGCAGAGAGACAGGCCTGCCTGCAGCAGGGCCCATGCTCATCTCCCTGCTGCACACCCAGGCCAGCAACGCCCGGCCTCCCCAGAGACACTGCACCGCCCCCCCCCCCCACTTCCAGCCCAGCACGTTGCCCTCCCCAGGCTCCCCAAAGGAGAGGAGAAGGACCTGAGGACCGGAACCTACCTCGGCCTGCACAACGGGACAGCGGGAGAAGAGCCCCAGAGAAAGACAGAAGAGGCGACAGACAGAGGGAGGGACAGGGACGGAGTGGAGACATGGAGGACAGGCGTCAGCCGCCGCAGGCGAGCCTGCTGCTGGACCCGCAGGTGGGCGGGGCCAGGGCCGACTGCCAGCAGGGCCCTGCTTGAGGGTCACCAGCAGGCAGGGCCCCAGGGGCTAGCCGGGTCCACGGCACAGAGAGTTCAGCTCCCCCTTCCCCTCCCTCCAGGAATGGGGGCGGGGGGGGGGGGGGGAGGGCAACCACACTAGGCCCTGGGATGGGCCCTAGGAGGAAACCAGCCCACATCCAGGCAGCACTCAGCTGCTGCTTTCCAAGGTAGTCTGACCATCTCAGAGCAGGCAGACGGCACCAATAATGCCATCCTACAAATGGAGAGAAAGCCTCCAGGCTGCGGGAGGCCACACCAGGCAGACCTGAGATGGGGCTCCGAGCCTGCGGGCTGCACCAGCCGCTGGGGGCCAGGGCTGGGAAGAGCGCTGGTGCTCTGGACTCGTGGGAGCCCCCAGACTGGCAGCTCCTCCCAGGGAAAGCCAGCCGGGCAGAGCCAGCTCAGGGTCTGGGTGTGAGGACGCGGTCTTCCAGCGGTGGCTGGGTCTTTCTCTCCCGAACCCCCGCAACAGCACGTGTGCCGCAGCAGGAGGAGCCGGAGGCCCCCACCTTCTGGATGTAGCCTCCGAAGTGCATCAAGTTGGACAGAGCCTTCTTCTTGCGCGCCTCGTCCTCCGCCTTCCTGCGGCTCTCCTCCTCCTCTCGGCGGGCGCGCTCCTCCTGGTTCCCGCGGGGAGAGAGTGGGTTACGCTGGGGACCAGACGCCCTGGTCCTGAGTCTGGGCCAGCACTGAGTGCGCGCCCGGCACAGACCTGGCGCTGGAGGTGCCCGGCGGGAGAAGAGGGTTGAACAGATGGGCTCCGATTCCCGAGGGTCTGCTCCCCTCCAGGCCAGGAGGCCCTGCGGTGGGGGCCCACCTGCAGCAGCGCCAGAGGGGGCTGAGGGGCTCAGCTCCCGGGGGCGCGCTGCGGAGGGATGGGGCGTCTCCTTAGACACTCTGGGCATCTCTGTCTCCTCCACTGTCAGAGCCGGGACAGCGACCCTGGGCCCCCGCGGACGGAGACCGGCAACCACTCACCGCCAGGCGCGTCTGCCGCTCTTTCTCGCGCTCCGTCCGGATGCGCTGCTGCTCCGCGCGCTCGGCCCGCCGCTTCTCCTGTGGGGGGTACCGAAAGAGTGCGGTCACTCGGGACGGACCTCAGCCCCCGGAGAGGGCCCCGGCGGCCTTCGCCGCGACCCCTGAGTGCCCACTGCCCCCGCCCCCGCCTGTATGGACGCCACCCTGTGCTGGGAGGTGGAGGCCAAGCTCTGTGGAGCAGGAACGGGCGGGGCGGAGGGGCTGGGGGGTGGAGGAGAGAGAATCCAGGCTCAGGGGAACCGCGTGCCCTCCATCACTGAGACGGGGTTGTGCCCAGGGGACGGGAGGTGGGGGCGGAGATGCCGACTCCCCTCTGCCCTGGGGGATGGGGGAAGGAAGAGAGCGCGGGGCGGGGCCCTGAGGGCTCCTACTGGACCTCCTCCCAGCCGCCCAGAGGGCGCAACACCCACGATCCTGTCTTTGAGGGAGACCAGCTCCTCCTCCTCCTTCTTGCGGTTCTCGAAATGCGCCTCAATCAGCGTCTGCAGCTCGTTGAGGTCCTTCTCCATGCGCTTCCGGTGGATGTCCTGGGGGTGGGGGGGGGGGCGGCACTCAGAGACGACCCCGCCCGCAGGGCAGGAGCGAGGCCTTGAGGTCGTGGGAGCAACTGGGGTCGAGCCCAGGGTGCTGTAGGACATGGTGCCCCTCCCCCTGTGTCCTCCCCCAAGCGTGAAGGCGGGCGTGGGGCGGGGGGGGGGGGGGGGGGGGCGGTGCTGAGGTCTTTAATGGGGCGGGGGCTGCCCTCCTTGAGTCCGCACTCACATCAAAGTCCACCCTCTCTCCATCAGGGATCTTGGGTGGCACCAAGTTGGGCATGAAGGGCCTGGTGGGCAGAAGGAGGGGTGAGCACCAAGCCCTCCCTGCACAGAGGGGGTGTGATACCGGGGTGGGCAGGTCCCTCTCCTCCCTGCAGAAAGGCCAAGACCCAGCCACCCACACGATGACACCAGCATGGTGCCCACCCGGGGTCCCCATGCCCGCTCAGGACTGGGGTGCCTACAGTGTCCTCGTGTATCCTCACGGTTACCTGGAGTGGAAACCACTCATCTCATTCAGGAAGACAGAGGCTCAGAGACATAAGGCTTTGCTCAAAACCATGCAGCCAGGAAGCAGAGAGGCTTGGCTCTGCACCCTGGCTGACCCACACTCCTGGCTGACTCCAGGAGCCCGGGAAGCAGTGGTTGGCCTCACAGGCCTCACCCACGCACTGTGGGACTCCAGGATGGGACACTGAGCCCTGCTTTCCTGTCTGCCCTTGGGTGTGGGGGTCTGAACCAAGACACCACAGTGTTTGCTCCAATGAGGGGATGGGAAGGGGTTTGGATTGCCAGGCTGGGCTGCTTTTGGAGCGTCTCCTGGACTGTGTGCTGAGGCACCATCAGATCGCAGGGCTGGCATTTCCGAAACCCCGCCCCTCTGCACCCAGAGCTCCCACGTCTGTCTTGTCCCTTCGTGACCCTCTGAAGCCACATGCCTAGACTGACACACTTTCACTGCTTGGTTTCTCCAAATTTTCTTCCCCCAGGTCCTCCTCCAGCCACCGAGGACAGTGTCCCAGCTCTCCTGAGGGGTCCATGGCTAGTCTATCCGTTCCCTCTAGATGGACATAGTGCTGACTGTAGGAGGGCAAGGCATTGGTGATGCAGTGTGGGTGGTTTTCAGTCTTCCCATCCCCCTACCCCACACACCCAGCAGAGACTCTTATGCAGTGCACAGCCTGTACAGCTGTACATGGTGGTCCGTGCCTGTGCCCACTGTGCCACGTGCACTTCAGTCCTGCCCCGAGGGTTCTCTCTCATGGGCCTTCTGCTCCCAGGGCTTCACCACTCACCTGGGCCTGGGCTTGGACTCCTCCACCGGGCCATCTGGAGAGGAGGAAAGCACGTGAACTTGGGGTTGGGAGGCTTGGATCTCGCCCCACTGTGCCCCTGATAAGCTGGCACCCATGAGCCTCCGTTTGCCCATCACTAGTGATTCCCTCCCATCCCGGGATTGCAGGAGCACCCAGAGAACTAAGCTGCAGAGCTGCAAACCCCAGGCTCCACTCAGGGCTGATGCTCAGGAGGTCTCAGGGACGCAAGTGCACACAGGGCTCTCACTCAGCAGTGCCTGGCACACAGGGAGAAGGGGTCGGGGACATGGTCCTGTGGTCCTGGCCCCAGAGTCCACGCCTAAGTCTTTGCCTCCGCAGTCACCCCCCGGACCTGAGGCAGCTCAGGACCAGGAAGCTGATGGGTGTGACTCCAAGCCCCACCGGCTGTCCCCCTCCAGAGGTGTGACTCGGGCCACCTGGGCCCCTGTGAAGGTCAACAGTGCCCACAGCAGTGACCCACCCCATGGACCATCCACACCTGGGATCTCAGCCCCAGACACCCCACCCTCCTGTGGTTCACCCATGCTGCAGAAACCTCATGGACAGACATGATGTGACCACTGCCCTGACCCAACCTGGCCCTCTCCAACTGGGCACCCCCAAGGCACTTTCTCTGGAAGGAGGAGCCCAACCTGCAGACACACACGGTTCTGTGCCTGCCCCCCCAGGGTCTCCCTCTCCTCCCCAGGGTGTCTCCCCCTCCCCCCCCAGGGTCTCCCCCACCCCCCAGGGTCTCCCTCTCCTCCCCAGAGTCTCCCCCTCGTCCCCCCAGGGTATCTCCCCCTCCTCCCCAGGGTCTCCCCCTCCTCCACACAGTGTCTCCCCCTCCTCCCCAGGGTCTCCCCCTCCCCCCAGGGTCTCCCCCTCCTCCCCTCAGGGTATCTCCCCCTCCTCCCCAGGGTATCTCTCCCTCACCCCAGGGTCTCCCCCACCCCCCAGGGTCTCCCCCACAGCTGCAGGAGGGGCTTCCCTGCCGTGTCCCAATGGCCAGCAGGCCTCACCTTCAGCCTCTCTACCTTCCTCTTCTTCTCCATCTTCTGAACAGAACATGAGAAAGGAGTCACGGTCCCGGTTCTGAGCTCAAGGCCCTGCCAGTAGCCCCCTGTTCCCCCCACACGTCCTCAGCCAAGGGGGCCCTGCAGGGCTCCAGGTCCAGGATCCGCCTGTGCACACCTGCCGGGGCCAGGCCCGCCTGGCCGAAGGAAGCAGGTATAGCGTGTACTGACGAGGCAGAGCCCAGCCTGGACAGGGGGCTGCCCAGGTTGCAGAGCATGGTCCAGGGTCCTTCCCACTGACACAGGGGTGGCGCTGTGGCCCTTGCCACCCCAAGCTCAGGCGGCCCCTTCCCCACCTCGCTCCAGGAGGGGCCTCACCTGCGGTGCTGGGCTCCCCAGCCTCAGCCTCGCCTCCAGCCTCCTCTTCCACCACCTCCTCGTGCTCTGGAGAGGTGAACCAGACAGTGAGCAGGCCTGGCACAGGGAGATGTGGGGCCCAGTGACATCCGAGGTCCCCGTGAATCTGGGGGGACCTGTGTGGCTGACAGAGGCCGTCTGTTCTTGGTTTAAACCAGAAGCCACAAACTGGGGCCCAATGGCCCACAGACCATTTCTAAAGAGAGTGTTCCTGGAGCGGCGGCTTCAGCAGGACTGGGGATCACAAAGCCTGGAACGTTCCATGTCTGCTCCTTCAGGGGAAGTCTGCGCAGGGTCCTCCTGTTTGAAACTTGCCTCTCTGGGGCTAGAGCCCCCTCTGCACCTGGAGGCGCCACTGAGGTGGGGCCGCCTCTAGGCCCTGTGTCTGACTCAGCCTGCCTCCCTAGCTCGTTCTCTGACGTCACGGCACAGGGTCAGGTAGACTCAGGCCCTGGAGCCCCTTCCTCAGTGTCTGGGACCAGAAAGGACCCATGTGGGTGAGGGGCCGCCCAGCACGCAAGAGGGCCGGGGGTGGGGGGTTTCTATTTTCATCACGTGCTGGCAGGGTGTGGCCCCCAGCCCGGTCAGGTGGTGGAGCAGACAGGCGGCGTGGCCCCAGCACAGGACTCTGCCCGCAGAAAGCCAGGTCTTCTGCGGGGGCTTTGATCAGCTGGGAGCAGGGGGTGGGGACAGGCAAGATGCTTCCTGGGCGACCCCTGACCCCCGTACCTTCCGCGGCTGCTTCTGCTCCAGGGAGGAGGTGTGAGCGCAAGAGAGGAGAGAAGAAACAGTCAGTTTCCATCCAGGCCGTCCTTCCACCCAGTGAGAGTCGGGGTGTGCTTACCTTCCTGCTCCCTGCAGCGTGAGGGGAGACACTGTCAGGAACACAGCACACACATGTACACACGCGCGCACACACCCCACGGCCTTTTCCCAGAGACGTTTACCCCCGTGCTGGGTCCTGGAGTCCGCCCACCCCCCACCCACAGCCCAGCCCGGCCCAGCTCCGTTCAGCTGCCTCCCCCCCAGGAAACCTGGAGAGTGCTGGTCCCTGGGCTCTGCACGACCCCTTCCCCATCCACCCGGCCCAAGTCCACAGGCACAAGTCCTCCACCCATCCCCAAGTTCTGCACCCTCAGTGCCCAGGAAGGGGTCTTCGGGGTCCAAGCTACGCCTGCGGTACTGTCTGCCCCGGGCACTGCCTCCCCCAGGGACGACTGACTGATGGGGTGCAGCGTGCCCCCCTCCCTGGCCCCCAGGACAGGGCAGAGGGCAGGGCCGGCAGCCCCCAGGGCCATGATGCCAGGTCTGGGGAGGGTTTCTGGGCACAGTGGCTCTGTGGCCTCTGGGTCCTCACGGAAACTCTCTGGTCTTTTCTCAGGAGGCCCAGCCCCCAGCCCCCAGCCCAGCCCATCCCCTAGCTGGAAGCAAAGGTGCAGCTCTCCCCACATCCCTGACAGGTGCAGCCCATGCCCAGCACCCCAGGACTCACTCATACTCATCCACCGTCTCTTCCACGTCCGACATGGCCTCCTCTTCCCTCTGCAGAGAGAGAGACAGTCCGGGTGGGCAGAAGGCCAGCCACCCCCGGCTCTGCGGGAAGCGCCGGGCTGGCCATCCCCCAGCCCTGGACCAGCTGCCCCGGGCCCACGGCCCTGTCAGGCAGAGACGCCATCCCAGCAGGGCCAGGCTACAGGCTCCACGCCCCTCGGCCGACTGCTGGACAGCAGCTCCGAGTCTCCGGCCCGCCCAGGCCTCTCCCCCAGGAGCGGCTCGGTGACAGGGAGGAACCCGCAGGGTCAGCCGACACCCAGGGCCAAACTCAGGGCCCACGGTCACAGGGAGGGGCCGCTGCGTGCAGTTCCGTCTATAAAGCTCTCAGCGCCACCACAGGGCAGACACGGAGGACGGAGCGGGGCCGTGGGGCCTGTGGAGGCCGGAGGGACACGCAGGGGACACACAGGGGACACGCGGGGGACATGCTGTTGTGCTGGTGGCTCCACAGACACACAGGTAAACGGACGGGGGCTCACCCTCACACACAGTCACACACACACAGCACACCCCAGACACATACCAGACCCCAGACACACACCAGACCCCAGACACACACCACACATGGGGAGTGCGAGCTGAGCAGGGAATCCAAGGAGGATCACAGATGAGGGAATGCCCATGTCCCAGCCTGTGTGGTGGTTCCCTGGGGACCCTGGGCAGGTGTGGGGTCTGTTCATCTCTCACAGCTGCCGTCTCTACGAAAAGCCCAGCTCTGTGGAGCTTCTCCAGGGTGTCCCCCATGCTGCACTGGGAACAGAAGCCAGGACCCAAGCTCCCCTCTCAAGGCCTGTGGGGAGGCAGCCCAGGGTCCCACACGGGGAAGCATCTTGCTGTCCTGTCGCTGTAAGCACAGGGAGAGGCCAGAGGGGTGGCTGGGAGGCGGGCCTGGCTCGGAACGCGAACTCCACGCCCAGTGTGTGTGACCGTGGGAAGGCCGTTGGCCCCCTGTGCCTCAGTTTCCTCTTCTCCAAGGGGAGGAAGGCTGGGGTGAAGGGAGGCTGCACCCAGCACTGCGGCCACCAACCTGTGACTCAGGCCACAGTGACGATGCCCTGGACGGGGTGCTGATGCCCCCTCACCTGTCCCCCACACCCCGCCCTCACAGCTGAGACCCAGCCAGGCAGCCGTCTGCAGACGTGCCGCGAGCCCCAGCTCTGGCAGGTGGCATGGTGTCCACCACAAGGCAGCCTCTTTGAGGCTAAGAGGTGCTGAAGGAGCCCCGCTAGCAGCCCCCGAGGGGGACACCACCTCGGGCGGCAGCCTCAGGCTGGCAGCTCTTCTGAGCCTGCTCCCAGTCATCCAGCCCTGCTGGGTCAGGGCAAGCAGACCTACAGCAGGGCAGGCAGGGTGGGGCTAGCAACGGGGCGCTTTGGACTGAAGCTGGCTCCCCTGGGTGGGGGTACTCATCCCAGAAAGTCTCCAAATGGGGCCTGGGGGAAGAGCGGCAGAGGGACAGCCCCCAGCCCAGGGTGGGTAAGGACTGGCAGGTCAGCACTGCTCGGAGCCCCAGGGGAGCAGTCAGGCCAGGGGCCTGAGCCCCGGGAGGAGTCTGTCACCCTGGGGTGCAGAGAGGCCTCCTGGGAGGGGATTGGCCAGCCTGGGATGCGGCTCTCACACTATCTCCTCTGCGGCCCACCCCCCTGCTGGCTCTGAGCCCCCACACGGCCCTGCGAGCCCCCCTGCTCCTGCAAGCACAGCTCCTAAAAATAGAGCCGCTCAAGAGGCAGGTTGGGGTGGGAGAGGGCTTCCAGGCCAGAGGAGGCGTCTGAGATTGTGTCCAGGCGCTGGTGGCAGGCAGGCGGGGGGGCTGGGGGGGCCAGGGGGGCCTTCAGTTGGGAGAAGGGCTGGAAGGCCCACACCAAGCCCCCACCCGCCCTTTCTAGCAGGTCGCCATTACAGCCAAAAGGCCAGGGTCACCTTTCTTGGGGAATAAAGCAGAAACCTTAGAAGGCAGAAAGAACACTGGCCGTGCTGTCAAAGACCCAGGTTTAACACCCAGCTTTGCTGTGTGACCTTAGCTGAGTCACTTAACCTCTCTGGGCCTCCGTTAACCTATCCATGAAACAGAAGAGCGGAGGCCCCACCCTCAGCCCTGTGCCCGGCAGGCAGCTGGACTCGCCCTGACCGCAGCTGTTGGCCCACCCGCAGAGCTGGACCAGGGCAATGTGATCCTCCCAGATTCCTCTCCTGCACAAAGACCCAGGTCAGAGGAGGAATTCGGGAGGTCAGGCCTCCCAGCTGCACCCTGACAAAAATGAGCCTCAAATGCCCATCTCCAGGAGCCAGCCCCCCGTGTCCCTTCAGGAGGGAGCAGTTCTCCCCCCAGAGCTCCAGCAGGCACTCTCCCCAGGGGCGTGGGGGGTGCGAGGGGCCTTGGGCTAGGGGCACTGGACTTAGGATTAACACCCTGACCCAGGGAGCCAGGCCCCCCCGCCAGGAAGCAGGTCTCTCCATGCCACTCAGCCCACGCACTGTCCGGGATGGGGCCCAGCCCTGCGTCTGCCTGGAAGGGCCTCCGGGGTCCCTGGTCCCCTGGTCCTCTGGTGGGCAGCCTTTCTCAGCAGTTCTGACAGCTTCTGAACCCCAGGGAGGAGAATGTGGCCGCCAGGACTGTTCTGACTGGTGTGGGCACACACGGCCCGGCTCTGCTCCCCAGGGAGAGGGGAGGCCCTGCCCAGGATGGGGCAGGGGTTTCCCGCCTGGAGGGAGGAGGCGCCCGGAGGGGGGTCCCCGAGGGTGAGAGCATCATTTCATTTAGAGGCCTGGCAATTATCTCTCCATCCCACAAATGAAGCAAGAGACCCAGGGAAGGACAGCTATTCACCCAAGATCTTCCACCCACCCCAGGCCATCAGTGGGAGGTCTGTGACTCAAACCGGAGTCTCCAGCGTCCGGCTAAAGGGTTGGTTAAACTAGGCTCAGGGATTCATCTCTGAGGCCCCGCCCTTTAAAGCCCCCCAGGGAAGGGGGCCTCTCCCAGCTCCAACACCCAGTCAGAGTGGACACTGCCACTTGGAACAGAGGACCCAGACGACAGGACACCCCTCTGCTCTTAGAGTCTGCCCCAGTCTTACCCAGAACAGGAGCTGCCAACGGGTGTTGTGGTGTCTGCTCCGCCTTGCGGGGTCTGGGCGAGGGCAGGGGCTGGACAGGCTTTAAGCAGGCCCGCAGCCCGGCGGTGAGAGGAATGTGCGCAGGAGTCACGCCGGGGGTGGTGGGGGCAAGGGGAGAGGGGGTGTTGGCTGCTATTTTGGCAGGTGCCGGGGACAGGGCTAAGGGAACGTGTACCCCAGGCCATATAAGCCCATGCGGCTGTCCAGCTGCTCAGATAAGCTATTTAAAGCCAGAACAGACAGGGAGGGGACAGGAGGGAGCAGGCACATAACACAGGCCAGCTGTCTGTCCCGAGAACCCCGATAAAGTGGATGCCAGCAGTCGGGAAGGCAGGCTGGGGGCAGGGCGGCGTCAGAAGCTCAGCTGTGGTGATGAGTGGACAAGGATGCTTCCAGGCTACTGGCTCCTCTAGCGGGTGAACACCCTTTGTGGGGGAGGCAGGCTCTGGTGGCCTCAGTGAGCACACCTACAGAGCAGTCTGCTTGCCCCCCAAGCCACGTGGCAAGCCCTCCCCACTGGGCAGGGAGTAGACCCACTGCAGGGGATCAGATTCAAGGTCGAACTTCCAGCCAAGAGTGAGGGTTCTCTTTAAAGAGGCAGCTGGTTGAGTGAAGGGGCAGGGAAGATGGTTGAAGTTCACGCCATGATGGCTTTAAAATTACGATCTGCTAAACCCACTAGATTACAAGGTCCACGCGGCCAGCACCCAGGGGCCTTGCATTTGCTTGCACGCCTGTGTCTGCAGCCTCCAGCACAGCACCTGGGTCATGGAAGGGCTCATGACAAGACAAAAGAAGAGGAAGCAAACCTGGGGGAGGCCTGCTTTCTGAATTCTCAGGGCCACCGTCCTGCCTGACTCCCCCTGGGCCCTGAGCCCCGGCCCTGCCAAGGGCCACCTGTGGGTGATGCACACTCCTCTCCATGGGCAAGGACAGCCTCTCCCCACTTCCCCCCTCACCTGACCCACATCCCGCCCCCCCCTCAACTTCGCTGCCTGGGAAGCCCCAGGCCCCATCCGTCACGCGCTCCTCACCCACTCTGCTATCGACCTGGCCCCGTCTCAGCTGAGGCTGTCCTTCCATGATCCCTGGGGGCCTCTGAGCCCAGTGGCCTGAGTCGCCTCCTCCAGGCTCAGTGGCCCTTCCCACGCCAGCAGATCCAGGGCGGGACCGGCTGAAGCCACACACCAGCAGCCGGCACCGGGGGACAGTGAGCGGCCAGGCCACCATCTGCTCTCCTGGTCTGGCCCCTGAGGGCACAGCCAGGCTTTGTGTCCTGGCCCGAAATCTCCTGCAATTTAGGAACTGCTTTTCCTACGGCTTCCCTTAACTCGAATCCTTCAGTGGGCAACTTGTAAGCTCAAAAGTCCTTCAAACAGGACAGAATTTGCTTGCGTGGATGCCTGGGAGAGGGCTCTGGCACCCGAGGCCCCACAGGAAAAGCCTGGCAGGTTCCTGGCACCCATGGCCTGCCTGTGTGCAGCCTCCAGGGACCGTGCTAAGGCAGGATGGACTCAGAGCGCAGGCGGCCGTCACTGAAGCTGCCACAGCTGGCCTGCCTCGGACGCTCTGCCCTTGCAGACGAGGTGAAGCCACCTCCCCGAGCTTACAGCAGAGGAGGGACAAGAATGCAGAGACGGTGTCCTCAGCCCTGAGGGCCTGTGCTGCTCCCGCAGGGAGCGGGGCAGCCTCTCCACGGCCCCTGTCAGGCAGGTGCCCCTCACACGTCACCCTGAGGTCGCCCTGGGCGTGCATCCCCCCCAGAAGGGTGAGTGCAGGGCCTTCGTGTGTGTGATGAGTGAGTGCAAAGGGGTGGGCGGCGTGGTGCTGCCTTCCGCACCCTGCCCAGGCAGCCCCGATGGGCACCAAGGGCTCCCCCTGAGGACAGCAGCACCAGATGCCCAGACCCCAGGGCCAGGTAGGCCAAGACCCCTCGGGTCCCTCTCAGACCCCATGGCATGCTGGAGGGAGGGCTCTGCTGTGCTGGGCAAACCCCCCTGCCACAACCTTCCCTAGTGGAGCAGGCAGGCGCTCAGCACCTCTCCGTCGCTTGCTGACCGAGCTCCTGGTGGGGCAGCCCAGAGTGGGGCCTGCCTCTCTGGGGGCGCCCAGCCCAGCCCAGCCCAGCCCTCCTGGCTCCATCCAGCAGCTCCGGGGTTGCACGTGTGGTGGTGGGTGGGGGTGGTCGGCCAGGGCCTCCAGGTCCCGCTGCCCCCAGCTCCAGGCGGGCATGGGGCCAGCCATGTGAGACCCCCTGCTGGAGGCGGGCCAGTCTGGGCTCACAGGCAGGGCCCCAAGGCCCTTCTGTCCCTGGCCCCAGGACACGGGACGGGAGCCTCCCTCAGGACCAGGCCCACAGGGGGGCTGGGGTAAAGCGGGTGTGGGGTGTCGCTGACTCCAGAGAAACCCAAGCAGGCACCTGAGAGCAGGGTTCTAACGTAAGTCTAGTGATGGGAAAACGTGTGGACCACACACACACTTACGCACACACACACGTACACCCCACACATACACACACCCTCAGCCACACACAGCATGCAGGCTGGCTCCGGCTGCTTTGGTCTAGACTCAGCTCAGCATCCCCCCGGCCCACTGAGGGCAGGGGAGCGGAGAACCGGGTTTGGGGGCAGGTGTGCAGGGCTGTGGCCACAGAGGCTGCTGGCAGACCAATGCCTGCCCTCCTTGGGCCCCTGCAGCCAAAACATTCTCCTCAAGCCATTCAGTCTCCACTGAAAAGCAAAGCCTCCAGAAGGAATTATTTTTAAGGTATTATTGGTCACACCTGAGAGTGAATGAGTTTATCTCTTTCCTGAGAGTGGGGAGAGGGCACAGGACAGCTTGGCTAGAGCAGCAGGTGGGGCATGAAGGGGAGTGAGGCAGGGCCTGGGAGGGGTCGGCACAGCTCCTCCAGCCTGGCAGGCGGCGCAGGGACGGTGGGGGCCAGCCGGGGAGAGGTGCACAAAGACACTGGTGCGACCCGACGGCCCCGGAGGAAGAGGAAGAACAGGAGTCCACGTAGACAGGGTGGCAAGGCTGTGTGCAGACGCGCAGTGCCCACAGCCGGCCAAGGCACGGGGCATGCCTGCCTGCTCCAGAGGGGTGGGGAGGATGCTGGCCAGTGTCCTCCCGGGTCCAGGGCGGGAAGCGGGCGGGAGAGGTGACCACCATGGCTGCTGGCCTGAGACTGGCTCCTCACACCTGCGGGACCAAGGGCGGTTAGGATGAGGGGTTTCCCAGGGCAGTGCAGGGATGCCCCCTTTTCCCCAGGCCCCCCGCGCTGGGCAAAGCCCAGGCTTGCAGTGGAGGAGTCGGCGCCTGCCAGCCCGAATTCTCTAGAAACAGCCACCCCAGCCCCTGGGCCCACGCTCACCTCGGCACCCAGCGGGGGCTCTGGCTTCTTCCTCCACTGGGGCCTCCTGCTGGCTGCCGACTCCCTCTGCATCTCCTGGTTCTGGGCGTTGGGACAGAGACCGGGCTCAGGCTACCCCAGAGCCCCCGGGCTCGCCCCGTCCTCTCCGCGCTCTGATCCGCAGGCTTCCCCACGCCGTCCCGCGTGCAAGCTGTCCCTCCCCTGACGGGTCATCCCCCTATGCGAGGCCTGCAGGGAGACCGGGGTGGGGGTGGGGCAGAGGGGCGCGGTACCTGAGGGCCCTGCTGTGCTGACTCCTGGGTCCTGCTGATCCACAGGTTGAGCCGCGACGTCACCACCCCCGAGAGCTGCAAGTTCTCCTGAGAAGAGAGCTTCTACCTTGGGGCTGGGCTGGCATCTCCAGAGGGCCCCCCTCACCACATCTGCACAGCTCAGGCCACGGGACCCTCCCCCACAGCTGTGTGTACAGCTGGGCTGGGGGCTCAGTGACAGGCATGGCCGGGCCCTCGAGTCCACCAGATGGATGCAGGAAAGCATGGAGCTGTCCTGCAGACCCCAGGCTCAGCGGCCTGCAGACACCTGGTGGGCCAGAGCCACTTACCTTGCGGCTGGAGGCTGGGCCTTCTCGGCTCTGGCCCACCAGCTCTTTCTCAAAGAGGTGGCGCTTGCTGGCGACATCCACGGGAGCCACGAGGAACTCAGTGCGGGATGGGCTTGCACACCTGACGGACTCTGATCTCTGGGAGCAGAGAGCACAGGCCGCTGACCCTGGAGGGTGAGGCCCCAGCACGCCCAGCACACTCCAGGGACTGGCCCGCTCACCTGTATAGCCGAGTGGTATCGCTCCAGCTTTGGGCCTAATTTGACCGAGCTGGCCGGGAGCCTCACGCTGGCGCTGCAGGGCAGGAAGACAGGGCAAGACAAAGCAGGTGAGGCTCTGCCCACCCACGGGACACTGGGCCTGCCCCTGCACCCCACCTCACTCTGGCAAAGAGAATACGGTCTCCATATATAGACTGAGGGGTCTCCCTGTCCTCCTGAGACATGTTCCATTCAGCAGGACCCCCCCAGGCCAGAAACAGCTGCTGTCCCTGCCCCATGGAGTCAGTCCTGCCTCAGACGCTGCTCCCCTCTCTCCACCTTCCACCCCCCCCCCCAGTCCCCAGGGCCCCCATCCCAGATCAACCCCATCCTGCTCTCAGGCACAAGCAGCATGAAAGGCTCATGACCAGGGTCTGATGCCCTCCTGACCCTGGCACCCCCACCCTGCTCCCCATGCTGCCATGCCAGCTGGCTGGCCTCCACATGGGCTCCGATCCAAGCCCCTCCCCTCGCCAACCCTCCATCCAGAGCTGCCTGCAGAGCTCTCCCCACCTCACGCCCCCTGATGCCTGCCGCCCCGTGCCCTTGCCCCACTCTCTGAGAGCTCTCCCCACCTCACGCCCCCTGATGCCCGCCGCCCCGTGCCCTCACCCCACTCTCTGAGAGCTCTCCCCACCTCACGCCCCCTGATGCCCGCCGCCCCGTGCCCTCACCCCACTCTCTGAGAGCTCTCCCCACCTCACGCCCCCTGATGCCCGCCACCCCCGTGCCCTCGCCCCACTCTCTGAGAGCTCTCCCCACCTCACGCCCCCTGATGCCCGCCGCCCCGTGCCCTCGCCCCACTCTCTGAGAGCTCTCCCCACCTCACGCCCCCTGATGCCCACCACCCCGTGCCCTCACCGCGCTGAGAGCTCTCCCCACCTCACGCCCCCTGATGCCTGCCACCCCGCGCCCTCGCCCCACTCTCTGAGAGCTCTCCCCACCTCACGCCCCCTGATGCCCACCACCCCGTGCCCTCACCCCGCTGAGAGCTCTCCCCACCTCACGCCCCCTGATGCCTGCCACCCCGTGCCCTCGCCCCACTCTCTGAGAGCTCTCCCCACCTCACGCCCCCTGATGCCTGCTACCCCGTGCCCTCGCCCCACTCTCTGAGAGCTCTCCCCACCTCACGCCCCCTGATGCCTGCCACCCCGTGCCCTCGCCCCACTCTCTGAGAGCTCTCCCCACCTCACGCCCCCTGATGCCCGCCCCCCCCTTGCCCTCACCCCGCTGAGAGCTCTCCCCACCTCACGCCCCCTGATGCCTGCCGCCCCGTGCCCTCGCCCCGCTCTCTGAGAGCTCTCCCCACCATACGCCCCCTGATGCCCGCCGCGCCGTGCCCTCACCCCGCTCTCTCACAGAGCTCTCCCCACCTCATGCCCCCTGATGCCCGCCACCCCGTGCCCTCACCCCGCTCTCTGAGAGCTCTCCCCACCTCACGCCCCCTGATGCCCGCCACCCCATGCCCTCACCGCGCTGAGAGCTCTCCCCACCTCACGCCCCCTGATGCCTGCCACCCCGTGCCCTCGCCCCGCTCTCTGAGAGCTCTCCCCACCTCACGCCCCCTGATGCCCACCACCCCGTGCCCTCGCCCCACTCTCTGAGAGCTCTCCCCACCTCATGCCCCCTGATGTCTGCCGCCCCGTGCCCTCGCCCCACTCTCTGAGAGCTCTCCCCACCTCACGCCCCCTGATGCCCGCCGCCCCGTGCCCTCGCCCCACTCTCTGAGAGCTCTCCCCACCTCACGCCCCCTGATGCCTGCCACCCCGTGCCCTCGCCCCACTCTCTGAGAGCTCTCCCCACCTCACGCCCCCTGATGCCCGCCGCCCCGTGCCCTCACCCCACTCTCTGAGAGCTCTCCCCACCTCATGCCCCCTGATGTCTGCCGCCCCGTGCCCTCGCCCCACTCTCTGAGAGCTCTCCCCACCTCACGCCCCCTGATGCCCGCTTCCCCGTGCCCCCACCCCGCTCTCTCACAGAGCTCTCCCCACCTCACACCCCCTGATGCCTTCCACCCTGTACCCTCACCCCACTTTCACAGGCTGAGCTCCCCTGTCCACAAGGGGCTCCCGGCCCTCGGTTCCCATTCTGAACCCCCAGCACCTCCGTGCCCCATGGTTCTTGCACGTCTCGTTCTGATGCAAGGGCAGCGACTCCCTCATCCACTGTGTGCCTCACGCCCCCTGGCCTCGCCCAGGACCACTGGCCTCAGAGACAGTCTTGGGGCAGACAGTGCGGCCTGCATGCATGAATCCCCAGTGCTTGACTCAAACGATCCTGGCGCACCCACTCCCCCCAGGGTACCCCCATGGCTCAGGACGGCCCCTCCCACCCACCCCCTCCAGGCAGCCGGACCCTCCCATTGCTGCACCTCGGGCCTCAGCCCCACGTCAGACAAGCCCTGGGGCCCCCAGGCCCTGACCTGCGGGTTAAGGCCACCTCTGAGCTGTCTCTCCGGGGACTCATCTGGAAGGAGAAGGAAGGCGCCAGTGAGCGGGGTCCATGGCAGCCACGGCCTCCACAAGGAAGGACTCAGCTCTCAGAACACAGCCCGCCCTGGGGTCTGCCCCCGGTCTATACAGACCCCAGCCACACCCCATGAAAGGCCCACCTCTGGCCTGGGGCACAGCCTCTCCCATCAAGCCAGGTCAGCAGCCCCCCCTTGAGGCCCCCCAGATCTTCTCGGGGTGCCTCCTGCCTGCCTCCCCACTGCCCCAAGCACTGTATGGAGGGGCCCTCGGCAGCCAGGCTCACCCGGAAGGAGATGGTGCGGGGGCTGGAGCGCTGCAGGGCGCTGCTGAAGGTGGGCGAGGCCAGTGTTGGTGATGGGGCCTCGGCCTCAGCCTCCGTGCAGGGGGTCCTCACCTGGACAGAGCAGGGGGCAAGTCATGCAGGAGGACGGGCAGCCTGGAGCCCCTGTGGGCCCGGCTCACCCCAGCAGCCACAGGGCAGGGGCAGCACTCTGGTCCTCTGCTCCCACCTGCTGCCTGGGCTGTGGGGGTGCGGCCACAGGCCCAGGGCCAGGCCAGGAAACAGGGCTTCTGAGGGCAGGGGGCTTCTAGAAGCATCTGAGGCTTCCCTGGAGTCTGGGCCTGGGATGAGAGTGTTGTGTGGGTGCCAGGTGAGACCCCAGCCCAGTCCCCTGTCCTGCAGGCGGCAGAGCAGGCGAGGAGAGGAGACACAGCTGGGGCTGGCCTGGAGGGAGGAGGACAGGAGACAGGGAGGCAGCCAGAGACACTGGGAGGACAGGAGGACAGGAGACGGGGAGGCAGCCAGAGGTGCTGGGAGGACAGAGAGGCGGGGGGCACCGCACACCTGCAGAGTGACGGGCGGGAGGCCGCACGCCCGGGGCAGAGGCCCCGCCGAGGACTCGGGATCCTTCTCAGGCCCAGCGTCCGGCTGCCTCCCGGGGCTGGATGGGCGCCCCACTGAGGCTGGGTGATCCCAGGCCTGGGGCCGTGCTGGGGCCACGGCCCTGCCTGGGGCCAGCTGTGTCTCGGGGGCCGGGGTCTTCTCGAAGACAGTGGCTTTCTCAGACACCAGTCTCTTCTCCGAGATGCTGGCTTTGTCTAAAACAGCCCTCTTTCCTGAGACAGCTCTCTCCTCCAGCACAGCGATCTTCTGGGACACGGAGCATTTACTGGGGCTGGGGGTCTCAGGGTCCAGGCTTGCTTCCGGCTCAAGTGTCTTCCCCGCAGCAGACAGCTTCTCGGAGCCCGCAGGCACCCTGCCCGCCAGGCTCCCCTCCTCCGCGGAGCTGCACTCCGGGCTCAGTCTCTGGCCGGGCGGCAACTGCACCTGCTCCTCAGGCACCGGGGGCGGCTGCCTGGCCTCCTCCTGGGCTTCCCGGCACCTCTGCCTCCGCTCCTGCCGCGTCCTCAGGACAGCCCGGACGTCCTCCTCATCTCTGGGGTCTGGGGCCAGTGGCTGGGGCCCCTCTGCTTCCTCCACGCTCAGCAGTCTGAGTCGGAAGGGAGATGGTGGGAGACAGTCAGTGGCAGGAGAGACCCTGGGAGCACCCGACCCAGGGGAACGCCTCAGGGCACCTGATGCCCTCCCAACCCCTTGAGCCACTGTCCCTTAAATCAGGATCGCTTTCATGCTTTACCCATCAGGCTTCCGAGGTATCATCTGAACAAAGCACAAGAGGCTTAAAAAAAATTATAAACACCTGTAAGGTGCAACCACTCCATGCTCAACAAACACCTCTCCTGTGTCAGGCCCTGCTGCTTACAGATGAGGAGCAGAGATGGGCAGGAAGCTGGCCCAAGTCACACGGGGACGGGCAGGGAGCTGGGAGTGGAGCCCAGGCCTCCGCAGCCACATGGGTGCAGCACAGGCCACACACCCCGCGGCCCCCTCTCCAGGAGCCAGGGAGGCACACACGAGGCTGCCCCAAACCGAGCCTGCAGCAGAGAGGCCCCTCCTGTGCCTCCACCCGCCCGCCCGTGGCTTGGGTGAGTTCACTCGCTCGCTGAGCTTGCTGCCAGATCTGTGAACTGGGTTCATTCAGAGGCGAGAGGAGATGCACCCCCTGAGTGGGCCCTGTCCCCACGGACAGGTGTGTCAGGGCGCTCAGCCTCGGGGCTGGTGGTCAGGCCAGTGGTGCCTCCTTCCCGTCAGAAACCACTGGGGCCCACTAGTGGGAAGGGGCCAGGCTGAAGGGGCATGGTCAGCCCAGGGCCCGACAAGCCCCAGGCCCTGCCCCGGTGCACGAGCCGCACACTCTCTGACCACTGCCCCCACGTGAGGCGGGTTAGCACCCTCTCAGGAGCATGGAAGGATGAGCTACGCTTATAAAATGCCCAGCAAGAGTGGCCCAGCTCACCCACACTGGTCCTGACTGCTGTCCTGACCAGGGTGGGGCCTGCAGAAGGTCAGCCCGCTCCCTGGGCAGGGGTGGCTGGTCTATCCTCACTGGGATCCCACCTCCCACCCGCACCTCCCGGGGGCCGGTGGGTCCTCATCCCGGGCGGGCAGGTCCTCGTCGTCCACGGCGAAGCTCAGGTTCCGGTGTCGCCGCCGGCGTTCTCGCTCCTGTTCCTCCTCATCCTCCAGGGTCCACTGCCGGGTCAGGCTGGGGGGTACAGGGGTCAGTGAGGCCTCAGGGTGATGCCCAGAGTGTCCCCGTGGCTGACATTGGGGGGAGGGGGTGGCGGGCCAGACTTCACCCTGAACCCCCACTGGAACTGGGGGTCTACTTGCCTGGGCCCCCTGCACTCCCACTGCAATGGGGACCCACCCACCTGGGTGCCCCTGCACCCCCACTGGAACAGGGGCCCACCTGCCTGGACACTCCACATCCCCACTGGAATGGGGGTCCACCCGCCTGGGCACCCCCCGTGCCCCCACTGGAACAGAGGTCTGCCCACCTGGCCCCCCGCACCCCCACTGGAATGCGGGTCCACCCACCTGGGTGCCCCCCACACCCCCACTGGAATGGGGGTCCACCTGCCTGGGTGCCCAGGGACATGGCAGGGTGGGTGTCCTTGGCCCGAAGGAGGCAGGTGAACCTGGCAGAGCCCAGCTTTGATCTGAGGCTCTTAGCTGAACAGTTACTGAGAAACATTCCAGCTCCCCAGCTCCCCTGGGACATCCCATTCCCCCAGACAGAGATCCCAGATGACCAGCCATCCCTAAAGGGGAACCCAGCATCACTTCCCTTACCACCTAGGCGTTCCGTCAGCCTCCTTCACCTCCGAAAACCAGCCTCCCCGTGTGCAGCAGCAAGGGGCACAGCCTGCCTCTGGCCCCCGGTCACTCTCCCAGCCTTAGTCACTCACAGTCACTCATAGTCGCTCTCCCAGCCATAGTCACTCACAGTCACTCACACCAGTCACTCTCCCAGCCATAGTCACTCACACCAGTCACTCTCCCAGCCATAGTCACTCACAGTCACTCACACCAGTCACTCTCCCAGCCATAGTCACTCACAGTCACTCACACCAGTCACTCTCCCAGCCATAGTCACTCACAGTCACTCACACCAGTCACTCTCCCAGCCACAGTCACTCACAGTCACTCAGTCACTCTCCCAGCGACAGTCACTCACAGTCACCCAGTCACTCTCCCAGCCATAGTCACTCACACCAGTCACTCTCCCAGCCATAGTCACTCACAGTCACTCATAGTCACTCTCTGAGCCATAGTGACTCTCACACCGGACCCTGTCATAGCCACCCCCCAGAACCCCCCTTCCACCATCCCGCCTCCAGCACCCTGCCCCAGCCTCCCACCAGTCATCCTCACCCACCTGCCCACACACCTACCTCCCCCCAGCGCCCCACACCTATTCTAGTCAAAGAGCAAAGAATCTCTGAGGAACCGAGCTGGGCCAACCTCCCACTGGGAACTGTGGGGTCACAGATCCACCCGCCAAACACCGAAAAAGGGAGGTGAGCCCCGCTCTGCACCGGGAGGGGAAGGGCTGGACTTCAGAGGGGGACAGGACAGCCTGGAGGCCAGAGGCAGAGCCTGCAGGGAGGGGGGTCGGGGGCGGGGAGGGGGGCTGGGGACCACAGGGAGCGAGGCCGAGCTTCCCCTGGAGAAGCTCCAGGCCTTGTGGGCTGTGGGCACCTTCCAGCGCTGTCTGGGCCCCGATCAGAAGGGTCCGGGGAAGGCCGCCCTCTTGCCTCCCGGCATCACTGCAGGGTAGTAAGGCCCCCGCCTGGTCAGCGCCCAAACCTGTTCCCCAGCCTCTCCGCTGCCCTGTTTCTACCATGGCCTTGCCTGCCTCTACAGAGTCTCATGTGCAACCACGGAAGAAGTATCACAAGAGGAGCAGGCACGTTTCCAGGGGGAAACCCACAAACTTTATCAACTGAATGACATATAAAACCTATTTAAGAAGCTTCCTAAAGGAAAGAGCCCCCCGACCCTGGGGAGACTTCTACAGGGCCAGGTCAGACAGCCTGCTTGATCCTCCCACCTAAGGGGGGGTCACTTCCCTGCACCTCCCCAGTCCTCCTCCCTAAAAGGGGCAGGAGCCACACCACCACCCTGACCTCTTCATTCAGGCCCAGTGTCATGTTTACTGACCTGGTGTTTGGTAAACTCACGTTTTTTGAGCAGGGTCTACACACAAGCAGGTTCCAGGGCTCCCCCACTCGTGAACAAAAGGACAGGAGGGACCAAGGACAAGGGGCAGCAGCGCTGGAGGGGACAGAGCTCCAAGGAGCAGGGTGTGCTGGCGGAGTGTGAGCCCAGGCCTGCCAGGATGTGCAGTGGGGGGACACTGGACTCAGCAGAAGGGGCGCCAGGGTGGGTGCTTGGGGACCAAGGAGACGCGGGTTCACTCCGTGTGTGGGGAGCCACTAGACTTAAGTGATGGATCTGGGACACAATTTGAAGGCAGAGTCCACTGGGTTTGCTGGGGGGCTGGATGGGGATGGGGGGCCAGCGAGGAAATGAGAAAAATGAAGGAAAGCAGGCTTGAGCAGCTCCTGTGATGCTTTTAGAAGGCTGGGGGCCATTGGAGAGGGAGGGGTTCAGTGAGATATCTGCAGCAGTGGTGGGGGGAGGGGGGGCAGGAAGACATGAAGGGTGAGGAGACACTCACTCAACGGAGGAGGGAGGAGCCAGCCTGGCGGACCGCAGGAAGGGGCCCGCTGAGGCAATGCTGGGCAAAGAGGCTCCCAGACCCTTAGAAAGAGCCCGACTAGACAAGAGACAACCAGGGGACTCCAGAAGGGGGAGCTGGTGATGCCCAGCATCTGAGAAGGGTTAACAAGAAGCAGTATCAGAGATTTGCAAACAAAGTGTGGAGACTTGTCCCACGGGGAGAGAAAAGGCCATAGGACAGGGAGCATCCACCACGGTGCCCAGAACACACGTGCCACCAAACATGGCGCCAGGCAGGCGCTCCTCCTCGCGGGGTTACCAGATCTCTGCCTGACATGTGGGAGCACAAAGGGGCAGCAGACCCTAGGCCCCACACTGGCACTTGCCCACACCTGGCCGTCAGGCTCACTGGCGGTGCAGACCTCAGCACCCCTGCCTGTCAGGGCTCGACTACCCCCGAGTGGGTGGGAAGGGCTCCAGCCCAGGCCCCACGGCCTTGATCACGGGGTGGAAACCGGACCACCCCAGGCTTCTGCCCTCACTCACTCCATGGGAACCCACGGCCCCTCCAACCAGGCCCTGATGCACTTGTCCAGGTGATAAAGGCCCCCTGCATGTGGCTTCCCCTGGGTTCACATGGTCAGCCCTCCCCCTGTGGACCCTCCCTCGAGTCCACAGTTTGCGGTCGGCCATGCACTGCAGAGATGAGGGACCACCCCCGACAGGGAGACTGGCCCACAAATCCGGGACTCCCCCACACACCTGTGGCCAGGCAGGGATGGAACGCCCAGGATTCCTTGGGCCTGAGCAAGCCTGTTCCCACGCAGGCTGCTCAGCCCTCAGGGGAGCTGCTGGTTTGTCAGTGGAGCCTGGGTCAGACAGCGTGTGATCTGTCGGAGCCTAGTCTCAGGGAAGTGACTCACCCCAGACAGCTCCTTGCCCGGAGGGTGTCAGCCCAGGTGCCCTAGAATGACCCCCAGCTGTACATCAAGACCCCACTGCTCACCTTGGTGATGTGGTAACCCACCCAACCACACCCCCCAGCCCAAGAGAAACGTTATCTCCACCAAACAAAGAGCTACCCTTCTTAGGAGAAGGAAAGGGAAAGAAGGACAGGAGGGGTGGAGGTCAGGCTCCCAGGGGGGCAGGTGAAGCCCCAGCAATGAATATACAGTACCCAAAGGCCCAGGGCAGTGCCAAAGAATGTTCAAACTTCTGGACAATTGCATTCATTTCACATGCTGCTAAGGTTATGTTCAAAATCCTTCCAGTTAGGCTTCAACAGGACGTGAACTGTGAACTTCCAGATTGCGAAACTGGGTTTAGAAAAGGCAGAGGAACCAGAGATCAAATTGCCAACATCTGCTGGATCATAGAGAAAGAAAGGGAATTCCAGAAAAACATCTACTTCTGCTTCATTGACTACGCTAAAGCCTTTGACTGTGTAGATCACAACAATCTGTGGAAAATTCTCTAAGAGATTGGAATACCAGACCACGATGTTACCTGCCTCCTGAGAAACCTGTATGCAGGTCAAGAAGCAACAGTTACAACCTGACATGGAACAAAGGACTGGTTCAAAGTTGGGAAAGGAGTACAACAAGGCTGTATATTATCACCCTTATAACTTAAATGCAGACTATAACTTACATGTCTGTAACTTACATGCAGACTACATCATGCAAAATGCAGCTGGATGAATCCGAAGCTGGAATCAAGATTGCCGGGAGAAATATCAACAACCTCAGATATGCAGATGATACCATTCTTAGGGCAGAAAGTGAAGAGGAACTAAAGAGCCTCTAGATGAGGATAAAAGAGGAGTGAAAAAAACTGGCTTAAAACTCAACATTCAAAAAACTAAAATCATGGCATACAGTCCCATAACTTCATGGCAAATAGATGGGGAAAAGGTGGAAGGAGAGACAGATTTTGTTTTCTTGGGCTCCAAAATCACTATGGACGGTGACTGCAGCCATGAAATTAAAAGATGCTTGCTCCTTAGAAGGAAAGCTATAACAAACCTAGATAGTGCATTGAAAAACAAAGACATCACTTTACCAACAAAGGTCCATATAGTCAAAGTTATGATTTTTCCAGCAGTCATGTATGGATGTGAGAGTTGGACCATAAAGAAGGCTGAGCACCAAAAAATTGATGCCTTTGAATTATGGTGCTGGAGAAGACTCTTGAGAGTCTCTTGGACAGCAAGGAAATCAAACCAGTCCATCCTGAAGGGAATCAACCCTGAATATTCATTGAAAGGACCAATGTTGAAGCTGAAGCTCCAATACTTTGGCCACCTGATGGGAAGAGCCAACTTATTGAAAAACATCCTGATGCTGGGAAAGATTGAAGGTGGGAGGAGAAGGAACGACAGAGGATGAGATGGTTGGATGCCATCACCAACTCAACAGACGTGAGTTTGAGTAAGCTCCAGGAGTTGGTGATGGACAGGGAAGCCTGGCCTGCTGCGGTCCATGGGGTCACAAAGACATAACTAAGGGACTGAACAACAACAAAGGGCCCAGAGCAGTGCTCAGCACTCAGAAGCACACATGTTTGGTGAATACAGTGACCAGAAAACCAATAAATAAAGGAAGCAGTAAGGGCTCTGACATGTGCCTAGACAGCACCGGGTGCTCACAAGCGCGACTGACAAGAGGCCCCCACAACCTTGAGGAATGCAGTGGGGGGGTCACCTCCATTCTGCAGATGAGGCTTCCAAGGCTCGCAGGATCAGCCACGTACCCAAGGCAGGATGGCCAGTAAAAGAAGGAGCCAAAGTTCCCAGCCACGGCAGCCTGTTAACCACAAGGCCCCGTGCCAGGAAGGATGCCCAGGGAGGCTCCACCTTCTCAGGAGCCCAGGAGCTGAGCAGTAGGAGGGAGTGGGGTGCCTGGGAGGGGCCAGAAGGTGTAGGACTCCCCAGCCCGGTTTGAGCTCCGGCACAGCCTGGGGAAGCAGGTTTGGGGAGACCCAGTGGCCAACAGTTTGTCCTTTAGAGCACCACGGTCAGTGCACGCCGACACCCGGGGGTGCCAGCCACAGCCACCAGCTGAAGCCCCAGCAGCCACCCCCGCCCCACCCCCCACCACCTAGCCGGCACTGGGACACGCAGCCCTCTCCACTCCAGGCAGGCCTGCCAGCCCCCACGCTCCATCCTTAGAGGAAGGGATCTCCTATTCCCTTCTGTGTTTCAGGAAACTCCCTGCCCACTGTGCAGGGGAGACCCGGTTCAGCTCCCTCCCCCAGACCCTTCTTCCTGAGTCTGCCCTGCCCATGGTCAGCAGCTGAGGGCAGGGGTGTCCCTGCAGTCAGGTTGACCAGCAAAACCCTTCCTTTCTAAGGGAATTGCACAAAGAAGTCCTCTGTGCAACAGGTCAGGGCTCAGCTGCCTGGGGAGGGTTAGCAGGGGAGGGCACAGTGGCCACCCCAGGGCATTCCGTGGAGGCCCAGGCTCAAAGGGCAGGACGTGCAGACCTTGGGAGGGGAAGAGGGGGTGCAGGCCTGACACCAAGCCCTGTGACCTGGGGCTGGTGTGCTGCGGGAGAGGAGCTGGCCTCCCCATGAGAGGGGCCGCTGTGGGTGGTCAGTGAGGTCCCCTCCAGCCCTGATGGTCTAAGGAGAGGTGCCAAGGAGAACCAGGTGGCTTGGGAGGTGGCAGGGCTGCAGGAGGCCAGGCAGGGCAATGATTAACCCCCAACCGCTCTGTCCTGGGCACCCGACCCACCCTTGCTCCCCGCGGACAGGGCCCTCCACCACCTCATGGGCAGGAGAGGGCCAGGCACCAGGCACCTATCCAGGGCTGGGCGTCTGCATTTCAACCTGGCACCAAGGATGGGGGGCCTGCTGGCCCTCCGCTGCCCACCTGGGCCTGCCTGGAGCCACGCTTCTCACCCCCTCCTCAGCACCCCCCACCCTTGCCTGGGAAGCTTGGTTGACAGTGACTCACAGCCCTTCCCTCTGCCAGCTGGGGCTTGTTCCCAGGAGCAGGGCGGAGGGTCCCGGCTCTAGCTGCCTCCTGGGTGAGCACTGCCAACAGCTGCAGCTGCCCAGGGCGCTGAGGAGGCAGGGCAGCTTCCCCAGGACACTCAAGTCCACCCCTGCAGACACAGGAACCCGGGGCCTCTGAGCAGAGGGCCAGTGAAGACCAGATCCTGCACTGTCGTCCTCAATGGACATCTGAGCAGACGCGAATGCCCAAGGCCCAAATGGCAACATCAGAACCTCCCACCCACCCAGACTTCTCAGCACTATGCACTATGCAGGGCCCACACGTGCGTGTGCACACACACCCGAACACAGACAGGCCCCGCCTGGAAGCAAAAGACACTCCCGTATCAGACCCACATGCAGAGTCCAAGACCTTGACCGCCAGCCCCACCCTCTGCACAGACCCTCCCTGGGTGTGACTGGCCTCTGAGACGCTGGGCCCCCATCCAGAGCACCAAGCACCTCCTTTCTTGGGGCGTATCCTCCCCTCTCCAGACCCCACAGGCCTCTGCTGCAGAGCAGTGAGGACAGAGAGTCCAGGGGGACCCAGCCCTGGGGGGCGTGCTGCCATGGGGGGGGTCCGTGGAGCTTGGGGCCCTTGGGGGGTGGGGGGGAGGGGAGGGTCAAGGTCCTGATGGGCAGAGCTGCCCACACCTGCAGAGGCAGACTGGCCTCCCCACCCAAACACCCACCTGGGGCCAATTTCTACCAGCGAGAGCCTTCAGGTCAAAGAGTAGGGACCCAACTCCTGCCCATCCACTACATGGGCCTCAGTTTTCTGGGGGTGGTGTTGGGCGGGGGGCCAGGAGATGCTCTTGGGGGACCCCAAGAGAAGTTCAGAGGTCACCAATCTCATGGGGCTGCTGCCTCCTGGACACCCACCCCCAGGCTTCTCTGACCTGACTAGCTGTCCAGCAGACAAGGATGAGACACCCAGGCCCTGGACCCTTTGAAAGCCCCACTGGTGAGTGAAGACTGAAGCGCAGAGAGGGGGAGTGCCAAGCGTGAGCTCTCCCAGCCCCGAGAGAACCCCAAAACGCTGTGCCCAGAACCTGAGCCTCATCCCTGGAAAGGCACCTGCCCCGCTTGGCCTACTCACTGACCCTCTGAGGCGGTGCGGCAGCCTTCTCCCGGAGGGGCCTCTCAGACTCTCCAGAGAAACACAGGCAGTCAGGGGCGGCTGGAAGCTGAGACTTCGCCGTTTACCTCCGGAAGCCTCCCCAGCCCCCAGAGCGGTCTCTCCGGGCTGGACAGCCCCTCCGCAGGCAGCCTGCTGGGGCCTGCGTCCCCAAAGAGCAAGGAGGGCCGGAACCACGGGGGCTGTGCGGCGTGGCCCCGACCCTGTGGCCCCCGGAGCAGTCAGGACCCCGGCTCACCTGGACAGAGCGGCCCAGCTCTTCCTGCTGACCGACATGCCGCCGGACCGCCGCGCGTCCCGTCCGCTCCGCGCCGCCCCGCGCCCCGCCCGCGGTGCAGGTAGGCTCACCTGGCCTCTTATCCCAGGCCGCGCCCTGCGCAGCCGCAGCCGCGCAGCCGCGCCGCCTGCCGCCTCGGATTGGCCTGTGGGTGGGGGCGTCGTGGACGGAGCCTCCCCGATCCCCACCCCGGCCTCCCGGCCCCGCGCCCTAGACCGGTCGCCGCACTGAGGGACAGACGGACGGATGGACCGGCGGACGGGCGCCCAGGCCGCGCGGGGCGGGGCTGCCGCCCAGGGTGGGGACCGAGACTTCCTGCTCGGAACCTGTCGAACCAGCCCTCCGGGCCGCCCCCTCCCGCGGGTGCCCGACTGGCAGTGGGGTGCCCCGGGTCAAGCCCGCTCTCCGCCCGCCGACCGGCTTGACCACGCGAAACCCAGCTGGGAAGCGGGTGGGCAGGCGCACATCTTGGGTCCAGAGCCAGAGCTCTTCCGAGGAGTGCGCGGGGCGCGGAAAACTGCGGGCACGCCCCGTGCAAAGAGCGCCCCTCCAGAAAGAAGAGCCGGGATTCCTTCTGCACACGGAGCGCTCACGGCTCCGAAGAAGCCAAGGCTTCGGAGGCGCGCTCGGACTTTGGGCTGGCGGGGCAGGGGGTTGAACCCGGCCGGCTTTCCCCCGGGGCACAGCGAACAGGGGACTAGAGTGGAAGTTCTGGAGCGAGTGAGGTACCACCTGGCTCCCTTTAGGTGCACGTCTGGTTGCGCTCGCCTCCCATGCTGCAGGACCTCAGGGGACCAGGGAGGGTCAGTGCCTAGCAGGGGAATCTTGTCTTCCCTGGGCATCAGACTGTTGCGGCTCCCAGAGGAAGGAGGTGCAACCCCCTGCACCAGTGGGAGAAGACGGGGGTAGGAGGGCTGGAAAGGACGCGGCCTGCTGGGTCTCGCTGGCCAGCCTGGCCCCCTTGGGGCGCTGATCCGGAGCTGGGGGTCTCTACAGTGCCTCCCAGCTCTGAGATCCCCAGTGAAGGGCAAGCCTGCTGCTGAGCAAAAAGCCTGGGCACACAAGGCAGCCCCTTCCCCAAACACCCCCTCCTCCAGGGAGTCCTCCTTCTTGGCTAGAGGAGCTGAATGACTTTCAAGGAATGAGAGCTGGAGACCAGGCTTTGGGCGCTGGCATGGATGAGCCATGTGACCTGGGGCCAGTCACCTGTTTCCTCTGCTGGGTAGTAGAAATGACACTTTACCCAGCTTCCTTCCAGGTTGTGGGGGTCAAATGAGTCTGCCGCTGAATGCGAGTGAACCTGAGGTGAGCAGTGAGAGCTGCCCAGGTCCATGCGAGGCCAAGGCAGGCCAGGCCACTGACTCCTCCAGGGAGAGAGGAAGGGGGGGTGGCAACAACCCAGCCCCTGTGTGCTGGGACTCGGGGCCACCCCTTCCGGGGTGCCTGCTGTCCCCAGGGACCCAGAAAATGTCCTTCCCTTGGTTTTTCAACTGAGAAAGAAAAGTAACCCTTGTCATTGGAAGCCCAGCCCTTCCAGGGACACTCTGTGAAGCCAGCAGTTTGGAGTGTCTCCAAAAGTTCAAACTCCACCACCGGCGCTATGGACACAAAACTGAAAAACACGGAAGGCTGGTGTGCAGACCCCTCCAGAGGTGCAGGAAAGTGAGCTTTGTGCGTGTTAGGGCCCTGCGGTCTGCTGAGCGCAGACCCTTTCTGCGTCCCGGGCACTCGCTCTGCGTGTGCAGCACCAGTGCTGCAGTAACCAGTGTCACCGGCTCGGTGGCTGCAGAGCTCAGGTGTTTATATTCTCACAGTTCCGAGGGCTGTGGTCCCTCAGCGGACCACGCTCCCCCAGAGACCCTGGGGCAGGATCCGTCCTGCGTCCTCCTGCTGCCGGTGGTTGCGGCAGCTCTGGGCCTGCGGCTGCGTGACTCCATGTCTGCCTTCAGAGGCCCGGGGAGCCCTGCCGGCCTCTCTGCGCCCGCGTCCAAAGTCCCCCTTCTATCAGGACACCAGTCCCTGCCCAGGGCCCACCCTGATCATATCTGCAGAGGCCAGCACTCACAGCTGGCAGGGCTTAGGGGTTGCCCACGTCTTTGTGGGAGAACACAGTTCCTGTTGCAGTCAGCAAACGGTGTTGGCTTGCAGTGATTCAAAGATGCTGGGGACTCGGTTCCTGACTCCAAAACACTCCCACTCAGGCAGTGGAGAGGCACACACACATGTGCTCCTAAACTTGAATTTGCACAGACACGCACAAGCGTACCTACTCACATGTATGCACTCCTCCGTGATGCATACAGCATGCTGTGGTCACTACTGGCTGAGACGGAGGGGACACACACATACCTATGGCTGATTCACATTGATGTATGGCAGAAAACAACATGATATTGTAAAGCAATTATCCTCCAGTGGAAATAAATTTTTTAAAAGACAGGTTGTGATGAAAATCGAAATTGTGTCATCAGGAGAGATTAAGTCTAACGGAGGGACTGGGGCACCTTGAAGGGCAAGGACACCCGGGTTGGGCTTGAAGGCTGAGTGAAACAAATTCACTTGTCAGAGAAGGTGGCAACAGACCGGCTACAAGACGGGGTGCAAGTGAAGATGCAAGGGTGCGAGCGGGAGGCGGTAAGGCAAGGAGAGGCGCTCCTGTCACAGCTTGGCTGTGACCCCGCAGAACAGGGAGGGCCTGAAATGAAAAGGTGAACAACGTCTGAGTGGGAAAACCCCTGAGACTTTGCGAGTCAAGAGGTCAGGTTGAAGAGGGGAGGCCACCGCGGAGGGGTTACTTTTAAGTCTATAAAAGAAAGAAGGGGCTTGAGCACGGGCAGCCCAGAGGAGGGGCAGCGGCAGCAGTGGAGCTCCAGAAGGCCGAGCGGTCACAGGGCTGGCCATAGGTGGGGGGCAAGGCCGGGCGCCCCCACCCCCACAGCTGCAGTAGGGGCAATGAGGGCAGGTGTCCCAGGGGCCTGAGGCTCGGCGTCTTGAGACCCAGGGCCTGAGAGTGCACGACATGGGGCTGTCCGCAGCCCGTGAGGTCAGCAGCACCCCTGGCCAACCTGCTGGACGGGGAGGCCGTGAGACAGCGGGGAGCTGCTCAGCACGGGCTCGGGACACAGCCCCCGGGGCACGTGCAGGCAGGGGGAGAGGGGACACTCACGAGGCAGGGACGGTGTTCCACTCATCCGTGCCATGCAGTGCCCTGACACTCGAGCGTCCTGAGGAGAGGGGGATGCCTCCTTCACCCGTGTCTAGGCTTGGAGAACTGCAGTAACTTCCTTTGGGAAGGGGACCAGGAAACCCCAGAGGCCCAAGATCGCCTCCATTAGCCAGGGGACTGGGTCCGGTCTCTCAGCACCCAGGACCCATCTTCTCCAGGCTCAGGGTGGCCCTGATGGTAAGTTGCTGCGAGAGCATCTGTGCCACAACCCAGCGAGGGCTGCCGGCCCAGCACTGTGACCGCAGCACCAACAGGACACAGAGCAGCACTGGTTACAGTCGCAAAATTCTGGAGACCACCCAGAGGTCTGTTCACAGGAAAATGGGGGAGTAAATGTTGGTATTTTGTTGTTTTCTTCTTTTACTACAATCTCTGCCTCTGATGAACTTCAAAGCAGAAAGCATTTATGTCAAACTGACAAACAAATACAATGTATTGTTTCAGGAACCAGAAACACAAAGTACCAGGGGAGTGAAACACACAAGCTGAGGATGTGTTTGCCTTTGGGGAGAGAAAGGGCTGTGGTTGGGAAGGGACACACAGGGGCTTCAAAAGCATTTGAGATCACCTGGTTTTTTTAATCGAAGTATAGTTGATTTGCAGTATCTTGTTAGTTTCAGATATACAGCAAAATGATTCAGTTACACATATATACATATATAATTACTTATTTTCTTATTTTCTGATTATTTTCCGCTCTACATTATTATAAGATATTGAACTGCAATCCCCTAGTTCATAAAATTAGAGGTTGGTGCAGGTTGGTGTGAGCCTGCAGTGGCCACTTCTCCCGGGGAGAATCCAAGAAGACAGGGCTTCTCAGCCCAGGAACCCCTGCTCCAGGACGGAAGTTTTCAAGACTCCACAGTCAGTGGGAGGGGGAGCCCCTTTCTCTTCCCCTCCCAAGGAAGATGTCAGGCTCTGGAATTCCCAGCCCCCAACTCCTGTCTACACAGGACATAAGGAAACTTCTTTTTCCCCAGGAGCCAGAGTGGAGACTGGTGGGCCCCAGGCCAGGAAGGTTGTGAGTCAGCCTGATGTGTCGGTTCCCAAATGAGAGCTAAGACCCACACCCTAAAGAATCCAGAGCAGTGGTTCCCTGACTTTGGATTTTCACAAACTGATACTTTTAAAAAATATGAATATACCAATGGTGTTACCACCATATTGTTTTTTGAAGTAAGAAATTAAAAGACAATAATGACCACCTCCTGTACTCCCACCCGATAAGTAAAGGGTATTTGATACTAAAATAATAAAATTAAGACATGCATTACTTTGTCAACAAAGGTCCATCTAGTCAAGGCTATGGTTTTTCCAGTAGTCATGGATGGATGTGAGAGTTGGACCATAAAGAAAGCTGAGTGCCAAAGAACTGATGCTTTTGAACTGTGGTGTTGGAGAAGACTCTTGAGAGTCCCTTGGACTACAAGGAGATCCAACCAGTCCATCCTAAAGGAGATCAGGCCTGGGTGTTCATTGGAAGGACTGATGTTGAAGTTGAAACTCCAATACTTTGGCCACCTGATGCGAAGAACTGACTCATTTGAAAAAACCCTGATGTTGGGAAAGATTGAAGGCAGGAGGAGAAGGGGACAACAGAGGATGAGCTGGTTGGATGGCATCACCAACTCGATGGACAAGGGTTTGGGTGGACTCCAGGAGTTGGTGATGGACAGGGAGGACTGGCGTGCTGTGGTTCATGGGGTCACAAAGAGTCGGACATGACTGAGCGACTAAACTGACTGACTGATGCATACTCTGAACAGAGGAGAATCCTTTTCACTGAATACACTAGCTTTACGGAAACTTCAAGCCCGGGTTTCCTGGCAAGCCGCGGAGCAGTAGGAGTTGGGGCAGAGATCTGATCAGAATCACCATCTGGGAAGTTCTAACAGGAGGAACACGTGCCGTCCATCACACTCGGGCAGGCAAGCCACCGCCTTCACAGGTGCGTGCACAGGGGCACACACACCAGGCTCACCCCTTCTGATGGACACACACACGCACACACACATGCTCCTCCGTGGGGCTCCAGCGTGGGAATGCCTGTCCTGGCGCCCAGCTGACACCAGACTTCTCTGCTGAGCCCAGAGCCAAGGGTGGGCTCACCCCGCCTGTGTAACCGTGGAGCCCAGTGGTGTGGAGCCAGAGCCAGAGGGGCCGCCTGCCGAGGCCCTTGGGCCCTGACCCTGCCGCCTGCGGTGAGTCCAGCCCCTGGGTCTCAGCCCCGTTAGGCCCGTGACCTTCAGGGAACCACTCCCTCTCTGCCTCCAGACTCCGCGGGGCTCGTGTTCTCCAGGACCCGCAGATCCGCCAGGAAGTGTCTTCCTGGGTGCGGGGCTGTCCTTCCCTTGTGGCCGCAGGCTGCTCTGGGGGTCAGGGAGGAGACCGCCGCCCCTACAGTCCCAGCAGCCTGTCCCTGGCTGGGACAGCAGCCTGTTCACCCACCTGGAACAACTCTGGCCAGCCCGGAGCCCTGCGAGAAGCCTGCCTCCCTTCGTAGGGGGCCACTGGGGCTAATGTTTAACGGGCTCCCTCCTTGGCCCAGGGACTGAAGGGCCCACCCACTGTGAGGGGGGCTCCAGGCGGAGAGTGGACTCAGCCTCCTGCCCCGTGAAGACAGAGCCCGGGGTTGGCTGGAGCGCACACAGGAGGCGTTCCACCCAGGGGTCCTCAGGAGGAGCAGCTCCACGCCCCCTACCCCACCCTAAGCCGCTGCTGCAGGTCTGCATCCCTGCTGGTGGGGGAAAACCCTTCACCCGTCGGGTGCATTTGTATCTCATTTGAATGTTTTCCCCTCTGTGGGAACAGGCAAACTCCAAGGTTTGCATTGCCCTTGGTCCCTGGCCACGTCCCTTCTGGAAAGTTACAGGTTGGGCTCTGTTGAGTCTGAGCCCAGAAAAGGGTGACCCCCAGATCCCTGTCCTCAGTCTGCAGCTGTCAAACCCCAAAACTTGTGGTGAATGACTTCAGCTCTCCAAACCTCTGTCTCCTCGTGTGTGAATGGTCTAAAGTAACAGGATCTGAGCATAGGTTTCTGTGAGTACGTAATGAGTGATCCTGATGAAGCATGTTATCAGTCGTGACTAAGAGTCTGGGCCCTCACAGACTAGCTGGTTCAGTCCTGGTCCCTCACTCAGGAGCCGTGTGACTTCTCTGCCTCCGTGTTCTCCTCTGGAGAACGGGAGTGGTGATGGTGCCTTTCTCAGGGGCCGTGAATGTCTGAGGAGCTTATCAGGGGCGGAGAGAGGTGCCTGGCACAGAGTGAGTGCTGCAGCCGCTGGTCTGACCCCAGCTCGGCACTGCTCATGGCCAGCCCGGGTCCCTCCAAGGTGAGCAGGGCCTGGGTGCCAGTGTGGGCGTCTCTCCAGGGACCATGCCTCCTGCCAAGTCCTTGCTGTGGCCACAGCCCAGCCCGCCCCGGTCACCCCCAAGGATCCCCATCCATCCAACACGGGACGCGGTGGGTAGGCAAGATCTGGCCCTGCTGTGAACCAGAGGTCTGGACGTCCCCCAGAGGCCCCTGAGCAGGCTTGGGGCCCACCCAGGGGCCCCATCCTGTGGGCTCTCTGCACTGGGTGTTTGCTCTGAGTCAGGCCTGGGTTTGTAGGGCAGGGTGGAGCCCAGTGCCCGGGACCCAGCTCGACAGTCAGCCGGCAAACTGAGAGCTGCCTCTGCAACCCTGGGCCTCCAAGGGCAGAGGCGGGGGCCACGCCTTGGACCCAGGCTGTCTGCAGGGTGCCTGGGGCAGGGAAGGGGCGCTGGGACTGCCTGGGCGCAAAGCACAAGCCACGCTCTGTGGCGTGAACCAGCCCTGCCTGCCAGGCTCTGCAGCTGGGAGTGTGTGGGTGTGCGTGTCTGTGCCTAAGGGTTTCCGTGTTGTAGGAGCTGTTTCTTTGAATATGTCTGCCTCTCTGCCCACCCAGCTCTTTGCAGCCAGGACTGAAGCAGGGTGCTCCCCAGCTACTCCGGGCTGCTGTCCCTTGGGTGCTGGTGGGCAGACAGGAGCCAGGCCCTGCCCCAGGGCCCCGGGCGCCACACTTTGCTCCCAGCTTCGGGCAGTTATGGCAGGCAGCACACTGGGAGCAGAGGGCAGAGCAGAGATTCACAGGCAGGCGGAGGGCTCTGCACGCAACCCAGCCCCTCCTGGGACCAGTGCTGGGCGGCCAAGGTGCCCAGGGCCAGGGCAGGGAGCAGCCACTCCCCGGAGGATACAGCTCAGGACTCACATGACACTGCCCGGAAAAGCCAGACCCTCTGAGCCCAGACGCTGGTCCCCACTCCATGGGCCACTGTCCCCCGTGTGCAGGGGGTGCCTCCTGACCCCCACTCCATCCCAGCAGACTTCCAGTCCACAATGGACTTGGTCCAGTTGCCTGAGGGATGGAGAAAGGACCTCACCTAGAGGACAGACCCCTGACTGCCCCACCTTAGGAAGAATCAGTCCCGGAGCACATGGCCCATCAGAAGTGTGAAGCAAAATCAGGCAGTGATTCTGGGGGCATATGGCATGCTTGCCAGGGGTCAGGCAGAGTCCAGGGCAGTGTGCATAGGGGGCCCCCTGGTGGCCAGGCCTGGAACTGCGGGGCATCCCCTTGGCTGGGCCAGGGACTCGCCCGGAGGGTCGAAGGACACTAGCGCACCCAGAGAGGTGGCCTGGAGAACGGCCCTGCGGAGTGGCAGGGCCGGGGGCTGGAGTGGGGAGCCCCTGAGTTCTGTACTGACGGCTGGAGGTCAGGCTGCACTGAGCTGAACCCCCGGGGGTGAGGCTGCGCTGTGTGCTATCCCCTTAGCATGCCTCTGTATGTGTCTTCCCGAAGGAAGCCCGCACGGCCTCCCCGCCTCCCCCTCCCCTGGGTACTCACAGCCAGAGCCGCGGGGGATTGGGACATTGGCTTTAATGGGGAGGGCGTGACGCCCGCGGGCGACAGGCACGGGAAGGGACCCCCAGGCGCCCACCCGCCAGGCGAGGTCTTCACCCCAGCCCTGCCAGAGGTGTTCAGGCAGGCAGGCAGACGTGGACCAGGTGCGTGCTCCGCGGCGCGGGGCGGGAAGGCGGCGAGCAGGGCTGCAGGGCGGGGCGGGCGAGGAGCCCGGAGCACAGCGGGGCCAGGCGCCTGCAGGGACAGAGGGGCAGGGCCTTCAGCGCCAGGCTGGGCCTCAGCTCTCACCCAGCCCGGAGCCCCTTCCACAGCCCCTGCCCCACAGGGTCCCCGCCCCGCCCGGCCAGAGGCAGTCCTCTCCACGTCTGGCAACTCATCCCCAGCGCCGAGCTCGGCTGCACCGTCAGCCCCTGACGTGCTCTCCCTGCGTCTGCAACCGCACTGCACCCGCAACCCCACTGCACCTTCGAGGACTTCACCCCTCCAGGGGCCTTCTCCAAAGACGGGGCTGCGGACAGACCCTGCCTGTCACATGTACCCCGGCTCACCCATGCAGGGCGTCACCTGGCCTAACTCCGTGCCTTCTCCAGCATTTTCCTGGGAGAGTGGATGCCTTGTCTCTCTTGGAACACTGCTGGCACTTTGCAGGACTCCCCAGGAGGCATTTAAAAGTGCTTATACTTTTGGAAAGTCAGAGCCAGAGGGTCCTGGGGGCCACTGAAGCCCGGGTTCTAAGCTCTTACATAAGAGTCACCCAGGGGCTGCCCCACCCCAGAGTCTGGGGTCCAGGGGGCCTGGGAGGGGCCAAGTCATCTGCACCCAAGGTGGTGCTGGGTGCACACCTGGGCAACCATGGAGCTGACACAGCCCCATGCAGGTGAGGGGGCAAGGGCCCGAAGCAGGAGTGACGTGCCCAGAACATCTGGGGACCAAACTGAGCCCACTTCAGGGCTCCCTCCTCAGACCACATGGCCCAGCCCGGGGCGCTGGCCTGGAGTCCCGGCTGCCCTGGGGGCGGGGCCGGGAGCAGGGGGCTGGCCCTTGGTACCTCTACTGGGTGGTCGGGGACTTGGCGGCATCGAACATCTTCTTGCGGCCCTCCATGCCAGACATGGCCTCCACGTTCTTCCTCCAGTCGCCCACCTCCACGGGACGCTCCTGCGTGGGCCACACACGAGAGACTGAGCGCCAGCCCACCAGGCGCGAGAGAGACTGGGCGATGGGCAGTCAGCCTGCCCTAGAAGGTGGGGCAGCCCCAGCCCTCCTTCCCCCAGAACAGGGCGGGGAGCCCCGAGCCCCCAGCCCCCAGCCTCCCAGGGGTTCTGGAATGTTCTGCCAGGGGGCGGGGCTCCCCCAGGGACTGCAGAGCCGGCCGTGTTGGGTGCAGGTGGGGGCTCACCTTCTCTGTGTCCTCCTTCTTCACGGACTTGAGGTTGGCGCGCAGGTCCATAGACACCTTGTGCTTGGAGCCCAGCAGGGCGCGCAGCATGGCGTCCGCGGAGACGCGCACCCGCCGCAGCGGGGGGCGCTTGAACTTCCCGCGCAAGTCCAGCACCTTGAGCTTCAGGTCCTTGATCTGCGGGGAGCAGGTGGCTCAGGGCTCCGGGCCAGGCCCCTAGGGACGCCCGTGACCACCGCCACCTCGTGGACAGACACCTATGTTCCATCCAGTGCTGTTGGCACAGAGGTGGGTGGATCTCGGACGGGGAAGGCGGTCAGCCGTGGTGGTCACACACGGATGTGTCCTTTGGAAGCCCCGTTTGGATTGGGGGGATGGGCACGTCCTCCTATTCCCGCTTCTAACAAGTCCCTCCCGGTGAGCCTTCAGGGCAGCCCAGTGAGGGCAGGGCCATGCCCCGGGGTGTTCCCAGGGCGCAGCCTCCGAGGGAATTCTGGGGAGATTCATGACCCGCAGACCCGCGGTCCTCCTCCGGTCCCTCCCCACGCCCCTCTGAACAGGTTCCCGCAAGCCGCCCACCCCAGGCGCAGAAGCCCTGCCCCCTGCATCCCACCCACCCCCCTGGAGCTGACGCCCTCACGCCCCAAGCTGAGGGAGCACTGAGCGCCGGAGTCGGGGTCAGGGACAGGCCGTCCCAGGCCCACTGCTGTGTGACCCCGGCCGAGGTTTCCAGCCTCGCTGAACCTCAGGGCCTCATCTGTCAGGTGCAGGTAAAAGCACCGCTTGGTGCACAGGTGCGCAGGGTGATCACAGGCTCAGTGCACAGAAAGGCCGTGCCCAGGGGAGCTGTCATCGCCAGGCTGTGATGATGGGTGTGGGTGAGCAAACGGGGGCTGCTCTCCCACCAAGGAGCCCGCCTGGAGGGCTGGAGGAAGTCCTGCCTTTCATCAGTGAGACTGTCCTCCCCTGCCATCTCCAGAGTCCGCAGTGGGAGGGGGAGCCGGTCCACACCTGCCAGTCAGAGTGCGCCTCCCTACCCAGCGGCCCCCACACCGCCACACCCCCAACCCTCCCAGCCCCTCCAGCTGCGCCCCCCTCACCTCCCTGGTGTTGTGCAGGCACTTGGCCTCAATGTCGTATCGCTCCTCGTCCACCACCTCCACTTTGGCGTGCAGGTCACGGCACAGGTCCTGGGGAAACAGGGAATCCGGAAGGGAGACTAGGAATGCTCAGCCCCCAGACCCTTTTCCGCCCCTCAGCCTGGGGCCCTTGGCCACCTCCCACCCTCAGCGAGACCTGAAGAGGCTGCTGGACCCACCCCCCACCCCGCCACTCTGAATGGAAGCACTTCGTTTTCCTTTCTGAATGTACTTGTTATCGCCAGAAAGTTTTCTTATGATAAAAAGAATATGTTATTTGTAAAATTTTGAAAACTGTGTATTAACCAAAAATAATAAAGAATAATTAGTACTGCCACCAGTTGGAGGGAACCATGGATGACGTCTTGATTTACAGATTGCTGTTTAGTCGCTAAGTCATGTCTGACTCTGACCCCATGGACTGTAACCCGCCAGACTCCTCTGTCCATGGGATTTCCCAGGCAAGGATGCTGGAGTGGGTTGCCACTTCATTCTCCAGGGGATCTTCCTGACCCAAGGATTGAACCCACATCTCGAGTCTCCTTCATCGGCAGGCGGATTCTCTACCACTTCACCACCTGGAAGCCCTGGTTTATGGATGGTCTCTGGTCTAAGGATGGTTCAACTTATCAGTGGTGAGGCACTGATGCACGTTCAGTAGAAACCATCCTTGGAATTCTGGATTTTTACCTTCCTCGGGCTGACATGCGGTGCCAGCAGGGCAGCCCCATGCTCACCCAGGGAACCATCAACACATTCAGAGCCATTCATATCAGACAACCACTTCTCATCATCAGTGAGTAACAGGAGATACTCAACTCTTCATCATAACATAGGCTTCCTGTGAGCTGATTTCACCCAACTGTCGGCTGCGGGAGTGCCCTGCACGTATTAAACTGGGCCAGGCGAGCTGTGATGTGCAGTGGGTGAGGTGTAGACCACGCACATTCACACTTGGATATTTCACCTGACAGTGCTTTATCAGTTCACAGCCACATCCTAAGTCAAAGGAGATCTGTTTCCTTCCAGCCCCTTTGCTCTGCAGTCACTGGTATCTACCTTCTTATTAATGTTAGGAAAACTTTAAAGCCGTCTGCAGGGGAAGCCAGGCAGGTCTGGAGAAGGGGCCTCGCCAGCGTGCTGCCCACCTGCCTGCTGGGCACCATGAGCTGGTCTGCCCCCCGCTCCCGGTCACCTGTCGGGGCCCTCCTCCTCCCGGACCCTCCCCCCCCCGTCCCCACCCCCACCCCCGTCCCCACCCCCACCCCCACCCCCCCCACCTGCAGGGCGCTGAGCGACAGCCCGCGGGTCTGCAGCGCTGGGATGCGCTCCGCCAGGTAGCGCTTCTTCTCAGCCTCGCGCTCCTCGTGCTCCTGCTCCCAGCACTCCTTGGCTTTGGCCAGCATCAGGCTCTGTGCAGGACGGAGCCGGATGAGTATCCGGGCACCGCGGGGGAAGGCGGGCCCCAGGCTGGGCCGGCCCTGGCCCCGCCCCCGAGGAGGCACGTGTGCACAAGGCACGTGTGCGGGCGTGTGTGCGCCACGTGAGGCCAGACCCTGGGACCGCATCTGACCACGTGGGTGCTCGGACCCTGGGCCTGACTGCCCTTCCACCTTCCTCTTATCATTTCCCATCCTTGTGGGACCCAGAGCGCCTGAGAGAGAAACCCTTACCAAAACAGAGCCAGCCCTTTGTCCCTACGAGGGGTCCTGCCTCCCCCCAGGCCCCGAGCTCAGTCTCTGGGCTCCACTGGCCCCCTCCGCTGCGCCTCCGTTCCTCCGCCATCTCCCCCTCCCCCGTCACCCCAGTCTCAGAGGAGCCCTGCACCCGTCTGCCTCCCAAGCTGTCTCCCCCAGGGCCAGGACCCCGCTCACCTTCAGCAGGAGTTTGCGGGAGGCAGTGATCTTGGGTTTTCTCTGAGAAGAAGGAGGAGGAGAGACAGCTGAGGCGGACGGCACAGAACCAGAAATCTGGACCAGCACTGCCTGGTCACCCTCAGCACCCAGAACCCTTGCCTCAGGGTCCCTTAAGTGCCCGTCTGTGATTTAACCCCTCAGATTCAGAGACTCAGCTCCCTGACCAATGAGCTGCATCCTGCAACACACCGAGCGGCCCTGGGGTCTGCGCGCCCCTCCGTCATCTGTGAATCGGGGTGCCGAGACACTCCCCCCGGCCAGGCCGGCAGAGGGCCTGTAGACAGAGTGAGGTCTGGGCAAGCACAGGCCTTGGGCGGCAAGGATGGCCCGCAGCTCTGGGGCAACTCCACCTCACGTCAAAGAAACAAGTTGTGAGTTCCTCAGTGAAGAAGCTTATCTCTTCAGTCGTCAAACTTTTTGTTGATGTCAACACCATCCACATAATTGCTCTCAGAAAACAGTATTTTCTCATCTTATTAAAAATCTTTGACATCTCTTGCTGACTAGATACGTTCTAATAGGTCTCAGCCCTGTAGGTGCATTCTCCAGGAAAGCGAAGGGGTCAGCTCTCCACCTCTGACTCCCAGGGCTCCTGTCCCCTCCTGGACACAGGATCACGAACCCCACTCCCGCCAGCAGCTGCTGGACTGACCCTAGACCACAGCTCGCTTTGCCATTCGTGTGCATAAGGTGGAAGTGATGGGCCATGAGCAGTCCCCATGGGAGCAAACGAATGGGCTTTGGAACCTGGAGCAAGCTTCTAATCTGCCGTTCAGTGTGGTCTGTCTCCTCCTCTGGGAAAGCCTGGGGTCTGACTGGAGTCCAGTCAGTGTGGTTGCCAGGGGTGGACTGTGGCTAAGGTCATCGCCAGCCTGAGTGTCCACTGTCCCTCACCCTTGGAAACGCTTCCCAGCAGTGCTGTCTCCCCACCACGTGGGGAGCTTGGGGCCACCTTGCACTCTGTCAGTCACCAGGGACTCACATTCATACAAGCCTCAGCAACACTCAGAGATTCCCACAACTGCTGAAAGCCAGGCTCTCCAATTCTCACTGAGAACCTCTGCCCAGCGCCCGTCCATCCTGCTGCTGATTTCTGTCGGCCAGCCCTGGGTCCACAGCTGCCCACTGCAGTGCCCACCCGAGCTGAACAGAGCCTGTGTCCTTAGCAGCCTGAACAGACCAGGACTGGCGCGGGGGCGGGGCAAAGACCTGAGGGGCGGGGCAAGGGCCCTGGCTCCTCCCTCAACGTCCTGTGGGTAGTGGGGGCGGGGCATGGACTAATCCGAGGAGGATCTCCTCCCACCCTGCAAGTGTGGCTTTGCTCAGGACCGTCTCTGCAGGGACAGGATGGCCCGCCAAGGTTGGAGCACTCTCAGACCCGGCGAGGCAGAACTGCTGGGTGGTCAGTGTGGGTGCAGTCACACTGGTCCCAACCTCAGGACCACCTTCAGGGAGGGGCGTCGTGCACAGGGCCCCCACCCCCGGACTTTGAGGCGCCCCACATCCAGTGAGTTTGCTCAGCCGCTGGACTCCCCCTCCCCAGGGGTGTCCCCAAGGGCTTCTCCCAAGCCCTCTGCTCTCCCTAAATGCCCACCCCACACCCCGTCACCCAACTGAAGACGCAACCAGGACGAAGATACCCCGGGTCTCACTCACCTCGCTGCGGGCATCCGTCACAGGAAGGCCAGGGGCAGAGGGGAGCAGAAAACAGAGTGAATGTGGACAGTGCTCAGCTTCCAGGGGGACAGACCACGGGGACAGGCTGGGACAGGGCCGCTGGGACAGCGCCCCAGAGAGAAAGCAGACACCACGCAGAGGGGCCACTCCGAGGAGGAAAAGCCACAGGCTCCGTGGGCTGCTGGAGCCCCTCGTTGGGAAACACCAGTCATCTTACGGTGGGGAGAATGGGGTCCTCGAGGGGGCCCGGGCTGCAAAAGCTTCCGTCCTGGGTGCTCGGCCGGAACCTCCCCAAGCTTTGTTCATCTACTGGGTGATATTGTCACGGCTTATGGTCCACCCATTTCACCAGCACAGACAGACTCTGAGATGCAGGCAACCCGGAAGAGTTCTGCTCAAACCCTGGGAGCACTTGTGGGGGCCCTGAGGACCCCAGCATGCAGCACTGTCCCTGTTTTAAGATCTGGCCTCCCGGGGAACTGCTTCAGGGACTGAACAGATGATCTGAAGTCTGAGGCAAAAGGACACGCCTTCTTGGACCCTGGGAAGGGGCGGGGGACTACTTACACTTCTGGCATGGTGATGGACGTTTGGCACCTGGGGTGGAAGGAACCACTGATGAGTGAGACGCACCATTCCTGCCCCACCCGCACTGGCTGGGCCTGGGGCTGTCAGCCGCCCAGCCTGGGAGAGAGAGTCCACAGCAGGAACAGACATACCGCCCCCCAGTGGGTCAGGAGGTGGCACACACTTGTCCATTCACTCTTTTTCTCTCTACTCATTTCCTCCTTCATACACAGGGGACAGAAAACTCATGAAGGCAAATAAGTAACAGAAGAACCGAAAGCGTTTCTGCTGGGTGGGTGTGTAGGGTCAGGATCTGCAAACCGCAGCCCACAGGTCAGGAACGGCCTGTTTTTGCTTGAAAGATTGTAAAACAAAGTATATGTGTCAGAACTATATGTAACATACAAAGCCTAAAGTGTTTCCTATCTGCTCCTTTCCAGAAAAAGTTAACTGATGCCTGTGGGGACCCGAATGGTATCCAGGGAAGAGGTGTTTGGAGGGCGCTCACTCAGGGGCCTTGGATGACAGGGTGAGACAGACCATCCTGTGGGCAACAGGTGGTCATGGATGGCTCAGAGAGGGAGGGTCTGCGAGAGTGACCACAGAAAACCAGAAGCTGCCACCTGGCACATGTCCAGGGGGTGCCATTCATGTGGACAGTGATGCACCCAGGGCAGGGCTGTGGGGGGCACTGCAGGGAGAGGGGCTCAGGTCAGGAGGAAGGGCAAGCCCTGTGTCCCACTCTTGTTTCACCCTGAGCCTCTGCAGGCCCATTTTCCTCTGCAAAATCAGGGATCAGAGAAGTTATTTTCCACTCAAAGTTTAGTTCTTGAACCCATTGTTCAAGCCAAATCACTAGAGCAGCCAGCCCTGGTTGGTGGGGGCGGCGGTTAGCCCAGGACCCCCATGCTCCACAGTGGGGTCCTCTGCCTATGGAGCACAGTTTGAAGCCCCCTGACCAGTGATCCTGGAACCCCTTTTAGCCTGACAGTCAGATCAAGGAAGGAGTCCTTGAGCCATAGAAGGGGCATGTTCCAGCTGGGCTGACCACACTCGGGGCCAGCCTGAACAGAGAGAATTCGGTGCAGGGGGTGGACACTGGGCAAAAGATTCAGGGACGACCGGTGGGGGCAGCTGCGCAGGACAGGTCAGGAGTCCTGAGCTGGGTTGGAGGGGGGAGGATGGGGGGGAGGGGGGCTGCGCACAGGGTCGGGAGTTTGGATTCTGTCCAGGACCTGGAGTGAGTGGGGGAGTGCAGCGGCCATGGGATCTCCTCCAGAGCCGTCCACCTCTGCCTCAGTCCTCCCTGCTCCCCTGTGCCCGTGACACCCAGGTGGGGGCTGCCCCCCGCCGACTCCCCCATCAGAAAGTCTGTGGGCCCCCTGCCGCTGGGTTGCAGGAATGTGACCCGAAGCCTCAGCTGTCACCTTGGGGCATAGAGGGGAGTGGAGCAGTCTGCACATTCCCGAGATGCTTGGCTGAAGTTAGATTTTATCGCCAGCTGTTTATTCTGGGGCCTCTGAGGAGGTCCAGAGCGGAGGGCGGCTGGGGAGAGCACCCCCTCCCTGGCTGTCATCCATCACAGCCCCTGGTGAGCAGCCCCAGGGACACAGAGCCCCCCTGAGGTGGACATGCTGCCCTCGGGCTGTGCCCACGCCTCCCAGGGGCCCACTGCCTGCCCGGCCAGTGCCAGCCCCCTGCCCAGCCACAGCCCACCCCCAGCCTGCCTGCTGACAAATGCCAGGCCGAGGGACCTCTGTGCTGCTCAACACCTGTGGGACGGGACTCCTTGACAGGTCCCCTGGAAAACAAGCGGGACCAGTGATAAGAACTGCGGAGGAGGCAGCTCCGCGGTGGGGGTCGCATGCCCGGCCCCCATGGCGGGGGGAGATAAGGACCGCAGGAGTGGAGGCTGAGGCCGCGTGTCTGTGGCCATGAGGCATGTGAGTTGCGTGTGCGTGGCTGTGCACGTAGGGAAAGGACTGAGCACTCCCCTCGGGTTCGTGTCCGCCCTCACCCCCGGCCTCCCTAACCTTGGACCCCAGCTCAAGGGCGCTGCAGGCCTCCAGACCCCCAGCGAGGCTTGTGCCGCTCTGCAGCCCGCAGCGCTGAGCAGGAAAGCCCACCCTCAGGGCCTGGGGCAGGCTCCCAGCCAGCGGACTTCACGCTCCGCACCCCAGTTAGAGAGCCCACCCAGGTTCCAGTCCCCGTGCCCCCCTCCAACAGCCCCCTCGGGGCCCTCTGCCTTCGCTCTCTGCCCTAGAGCCGGCTTGGCGCTCTGCCTGCTCCTGTTGTGTCCACTGTGCAGACAGCAACGGGCGCTGAGCGAGTCACCAAAGACGGAGAACAAAGAGGCGCTAGGGTTTCCCTGGTCAGCGGTTGGGGAGGGGAGGGAGTGCAGCCTTTCCAGCGCCTGGGTCCTGCCCCCACCCCCACCCCGGCTTCTCTGCCTCCCACCCACAGCGTCGCCCCTGCCCTTGCCCCAAGCTCTCCGTCTGCGCCCTCTGGCCCCAGAGCACCCTGCTCCTTCCTGGGACCACAGACGGGGTGACCGCGTGGAAACTAGTCCTGGAGGCTCTGCCCTGGGGCTCCCAGGGGCCTGGAAAATCCAGCTCACGGCTCCCAGCCTAGACGGCCGGTGGGCTGTCCCTGCAAAGCCATCTCGGACAGTCCACTGATAGCCCAGCCGCGCAGGCGGGAGCCACCCTCCTCGACGTCCAGGCCCCGGCCGGCTCCAAGTCTGAAGCCCCAGTGCCGCGGCCCAGGCGGGGGACACTCACCTTCCTTGGTCTCCAGGGGTGAGTCTGGCTTGCAGCTGACTGCAGACTGTGGGGGCAGAGCGGCGGGCAGGCTATGAAAGCTGTGCTCCGCAGCCACTGGCCGGTAAAAATAGAACAGGCCTGTGCCCCTCCCCTGCCTGCTGCCCCTGCCCACCACACATGGCCTCACAGACAGGCCAGGGCAGCTCACGGCAGCCGGCAAGCTCCAAGACGCTCGTGTGCCAGCTCAGGGGCACATGGAGCCTGGGCACATGGCACCACACCCAGGAGACGAGAGCCCCAGAAAGGGGGAGCCCACAGACCAGAGGGGCTCCAAGCGGGAGTGGGGCCCTGGGGAGCTGTCTCGCTGACCCCACATCCCTTGCAGGGACGTGTGGAAACTAGGCCCCGGCTCGGGCTCCAGGAGGGCCAGAGGCTTGCTGTTTGGGCATCACCTCAGACTCAGGTACGTGCCCCAGAAGGGCGTCTGACCCTGGGGCTTAGGTCATCAGGGCTGGGGGTGCACCGAGGAGCCTGGACCCTAGCTGACCCTCGGGCTGGTGGACTTTGAGGGTCCACAGATGCTCCACACCCTCTCCTGGCAGGTTTCCCAGATGGCTCCCCACACCCGAGCCTGGAACTTGGTGGCACTAAACCCCCTCCCCTGGCCCCCCACCCCTACCCCGCTCCAGTCACATGCCAGCAGCATGGGGGGGGAGTGCACCTGTTTACTGGCTATTTTTAGAATGATGGATGAACACCTAATACCCACCCTCTGGTCAGAGGAAGACAATGCCTGCTATGTTAATCCAGTGGCTATTATTGTTGGTCACCTCATGGGCCGAGAGTCCAGGCCGGGGCAAAACAAGCAGGACGCTGACCCTCACAGAGACCAGGAGAGGCTGTGCCAGCAGCAGGAGGATGGGAACAGAGCTGGTGGGCCGGAGTGTCCTTGGGGACATCCCCAAGGGCCACGGCAGGTACAGAGCCTGCCCTCTCAGGCCAGTAGAAGTGACTTTGATTTATCTTTTGTCAGGTCACCTTCGGGAAGCCTCCATGCAAGAAGGCTGCCAGGGAGAGAGCCGGGGTCTGGGAGGTTATGTGGGGTCAGGGTTCCAGGTAGAGCGGCCTGGGTGGAAAACAAAGTCAGGCGCCTGCCAAGGAGCAGCTGGGGTCGGAGAAGGAATCTGGGAACTGGGGGTGAACTTATTGTGTGGGTTTATCATGTTTATAACTTTTGCAATAACTTTCATACAAAACCTTAACATGCGCAAAGACAAAATGAATTGTCTACTTGGATTACCCTGCTTTCTAAAAAGAAAAAAACAAAGAGAACAGGCTGACAAATGGAAGAACGGATACAGTCAAAGCAACCTAAAAGGTCGGCTACCAGGTGACCTCAGAAAACGTGCTGACCGAGATCCGCTACATGGTCCCTCCCTTGTGGTGCCCCGGAGGGGCTTGATTCATTCTCAGGCTTCGTGCGAACCCCTGTCCCGGGCTCCAGAGTCCCACGCCCACCCACACCCTCACCCCACCAGCCTGCAGCGTCCTCAGCCCCACAGTCTCCGGCCACCCGCCGCCCACACCGTGCTGCAGGGCCTGGCCTGAGGCCGCAGCTCCGAGGCCCCACTCTCTGCTTCCTGTTGGCGCCTCTGCGGCCTGTCTCCTGCCCTTGCTTAGAGTTACCCTGAAAAAGCCCCCTCTTCTCAGGGTTCATCTGCCCAGACGCCAGGTCCACTGCCCCCCCGCCCCCCACCGCCTGCACCCCGCCCGCCGTCAGCACAGCTGTCCCGGGGCTGTGAGCCTGTGAGGCTCTGGTGCAGACGTGCCCCTGGCCAGGGAGGACCCTCCGCAGACACAGAGTCAGGACCGGTGCCCTCAGCCCAGGAGGGGTGCGGGCAGATTCCCTGTGTTGGCTGTGTAGCGCCCCTCCCCACCTCCTACTCCCCACCAACGGTTATACCAATGAAAATGGAAACATGCCACCTCCTCGGCCAAAGGGGCTTTGAAAATGTGATTAACCAAGGCGTTGAGTCTGGGAGATTCTACTGAATCGTCCATGGGGGCCCCACCCAATCTCATGGTCCATGAGAGCCGGAGGGTGAGCGGCAGCTCAGGAGGAGGGGTAACAAGGAGGCAGAGGTCGGGAGGGGGACCCCCGTGAGGTTGGGACGTGCCTCCAGAGCGAGTTGCTCAGGACGCCCAGTGAGGCTCAGGTGGGCTGTGGAGCTCTGCAAACGTTAGGACGCTGAATTGTGCGGCTTTGGGAGCAGCAGGTAGGCTGGGCCCTTGGCTGGGGTTCAGGTAGCCCTTGAGGCCCCCAGGACCACATGGGTTCGGGGGCTCCAAGAGCAGAGTGGCCCAGGCACAGGGGCCCCAGAGCGCAGCAGGCACCCAACGCGTCCCTGGCCAGAGCCCAGCCTCAGTCGGGGGTGGTCCCGCTCCTCATCCCCCGGCGCGGACCCCAGGATAAGGTGAGGACCCCGCAGTGGGCCACCCACACTGTGACCCCCTCTCAGCCTCCCTGCCTCCACACACTCGGCTCCTGGGGCCACAGAGGCGTCTCAGAGGCCTTTTCTCAGTCCACTTGCCTCCAAGTATCAGAGGAGCGTTGCCTCTCCCAGGAAGTTGGCTCTGACCACCCTGACTACACTTGGAGCCTCCTCCAGCCTCCACAGCCCCAATGCCTCCTTCTTTCCCTGCACGTGACCCACAACACAGAGGTCATCTACCGACTCGTCCAGAGAAAACTGAGTGTCAACTCCACGTGCTACTCCTGGTCGTATGCTCAACACCCGGCACAGTGCCTGACACACAGTAGGTGCTTAATCCATGCTCGTGGGGTCAATGAGTGGACACAGTGCCTGACACACAGTAGGTCCTTAATCCATGCTCCTGGGGTCAATGAGTGGACACAGTGCCTGACACACAGTAGGTCCTTAATCCATGCTCCTGGGGTCAATGAGTGGACACAGTGCCTGACACACAGTAGGTCCTTAATCCATGCTCGTGCGGTCAATGAGTGGACACAGTGCCTGACACACAGTAGGTCCTTAATCCATGCTCCTGGGGTCAATGAGTGGACACAGTGCCTGACACACAGTAGGTCCTTAATCCATGCTCCTGGGGTCAATGAGTGGACACAGTGCCTGACACACAGTAGGTCCTTAATCAGTGCTCATGGGGTCAGTGAGTAGACAGATGCGAACTTGGAGAGGAGCCTTCTGACCAAAGACGGTGCAGAAGATCAGCTCTGGGCTCAGGAGGTCCCGCTGGTCCCTGGGGAGCCCGCGGCCCCAGGCAAGGTCGGATGGGAGCTGCGCACTCAAGCTCTGGCTCCCAAGCGTCCAGGCCGCAGCCGCCCCCTCTCCTGGGGCGGGCAGTCCTGCCTCTCACTACCCTTGACACAGGGGCGAACTGCTGTCCCTCCAACGAGGAGCTCAGAAAGGAGAGGGGCAGCGCAGGGCAGCTGTGCCTTTGTTGATGTGGCACTGAGCTGTGCCGCCCTGCACCCCGCACCCACGCCGAGGCCAGGAGCGCCCACGGGACGTGGTGCCAAGGCAGACAGAGGGCCTGCCGGTGACAGGCGAGCACCTCCTCCCTGCCTGCCACGCCTCTATAACATAAATAAAATATTTTATGTTGTACAGTCTTGTTATGTAAACTTATCTGGGCTTATATAAAAAATGTCACATGGGCTTATTTGTATAATTATTATGGAAATTAATCAATATTAATTTTTTCCATTTCCATTTCTAATATGGTAAATATTGGTAATCATGACCAACAAACAAAAGGTTTTTAGAGTCCTCAGTAAATCTCATAAAGAGTTCTTGAGACCCAAAAGTGTGAGAACCACTACTCTTTTTTAAAATTTTTTATTGAAATGTAGACGATTTACAATGTTGTATGTTTCCAGTGTATAGGAAAGAGATTCAGAGAGAGAGAGAGAGAGATACCTATATATTCTTTTTTCACATTGTCTTCCGTTACCGGTTATTACAAAATACTGAGTATGGTTCCCTGTGTGACACAGTAGGTCCTTGTTGGCTATCCATTTTATATACAGTGTCTGCATATTTTAACCCCAAACTCCTCACTTATCCCTCCCCCTCAGAACTACTATTCTGTTTTTAGTAGATTATTAATACTATTATCTTGGCTAATTTACTTTATCTATAAAATAAAGATAAAAAAACAAAATGATCAATAAAAATGTGAAGTGTGATTTTTAATCCTGTCAAGTGGCAACCAGAAGCAGGAATAATCAAGAAATTATTTTTAAAAAGTTTTTTGATGTGGACCATTTTAAAAGTCTTTATTGAATTTGTTACAACATTGCTTCTGTTTTCTGTTTTGGTTTTTGGGCCATGAGGTATGTGGGATCCCAGGTCTCCAACTAGGGATCCAACCTACATCCCCTACACTGGAAGGCAAAGTCTTAACCACTGGATCACCAGGGAAGGCCCAGGAAATTCTTTAATATCCAAGTTATACAGTGTGGACTGGCCATTGGTAATCCGGGAATTTTGTGGCTTTGTGGTTTCATAAAATGCCCCTGAAATGACAAGTTAGGGAGACTTGGAGAAGGAATCCTATGAAACTGGGATTTTATTTCAGATTTTTGGGTGAGAAAACTCTGTCCAAATTCTAACTCTTGGAAAGTGTGTGTGTGCCTCATTCGTGGCCCACAGACCAGTACCTGAGCGCCTTCTCTCCATCCACCCAGCCCACCCTGCTGCTATACAGTCAGCCATCCTCAATCTGGCCCAAACCCTTCGCCTGTGAACCTTCCCTGCTGCGCACACCTGTCCACCCAGGTGGGCTGGGCCCGTCTCAGCACTAGACCCAGAGAGGACAAACACAGCTCATCTGGCAGAAGTCTTGCAATGCAGTCACCGTGACCCCCATGTCGCTGCTTTGACAGCAGTTTATCTTCTTTAAAGTCGGGTCCCTGAATCTCAAAGTCCTCCTAAGGCTCTAAGTGGTTAAGGGGTTCTTCACTTTGGGGGGCTTAGAACTTTCACTGAAAACTTTTGAAATCTGTAACTTGCACACACGTCATTTGGAAATCATCCCTTTCACATGCACATCGAGTGGGAGGCTCTGCGACCCTCTGAAACCCACTCCAGGATACACAAGGGCTCTGAACCAGTGGCGTGTCCCCAGGGACTCCTAGTCCTTCAGGGAGTGCGGGAGCCCTGCGCCCGGCTGGGGTCAGGGGTGACGCTGAGAAAGGGCTGCAGGGGAAGCCAGCAGCAGAGGGCGATGCTGAGCAGGGCGGTGTGGGGGTCGGTTCCTGACACCCAAGGAGAAAGAAGGGGAAGAGAATTCCTGCTGCTTCTACATCGAGGATACTAAGGTTCCCGGAGCCCTCATGGAGGCCAGGGAACCATGGCATTTCAGAATCTGTGACAAAATGGTATTCATTCTCACCGACACCTTTCCCCATGGACAATCACCTCAATAATTCAGGGGGTCCACGTGAGACACACACTTGCTACAAACAGCTGTCATCCTCTCTCCGACTTCGATAAACATGAACGCATCACAATTCAGACTAAAATCTAGACAGACGGGAAGTCTTCCCCTACTGCTTTGTTGTTCACATGAATATATTAAAAACTCCCAAAACAATTGAAATAACGTGTGTGGTTTATGAAAAAACTAACGTGGTGTGATGAATCCTGAGAGGAAACTTAGCTCATTAGGAAATATAGAAAGGAGTTCATCAGGCAGCCAAGGAGAAAGGGCATTACAGACCCAAGGTGTCTGTGTCTGTGTCTGAGACAGACACAGACAGCGGCAGGAAGACTTGTGGGGCAGCTAGGACTACCGGCAGTTTGCTCTCGCTAGAGTGTAGAGGACTAGGCTGGGGCCAAGCAGGAGGTGGGCTGGGAGAGGCTGTAGGGTGATTGCAAGTCGCAAAACCTGGTGTGCACCCACGTGCCAAGGAGCCTGAACTCTGTGCAGTCAGCAGAGGTCCGTCAAAGTGCTGTAACCCAGAGTAACCCAAAAGTGTAACGCAGGAAGGTGTGCATTTGAGAAAGTTCATGCAGGCTGCAGGATAAACCTGGACCCGAGGGTGGAAGAATTGGAGACCAAGGGACCAGTTCAGAGGCAGTCACAGTAATAATAATAATAAGCAAATATAGCAAAATGTGAATATAATATAAATCACATTCAATACAACATGCTCAGTTCCTCAATCGTGTCCAACTCTTTGTGACCCCACGGACTGTAGCCCCCCCAGGCTCCTCTGTCCATGGGATTTCCAAGGCAAGAATACTGGAGTGGGTTGCCATTTCCTTCTCCAGGGGATCTTCCTGACCCAGGGGTCAAACCCATGTTTCCTGTGTCTTCTGCATTGCAGGCAGATTCTTTTACCTCTTAGGCACCAGGGAATCCCAACAGTACAATAATAACAGTAATAGGAAAGCAGCTACTGGGGAGGGAGCAGCTGTGCTGTGGAACAGAGGAGAGTCCAGCTGAAGAGAAACACGCCACCTCTGTGTTGCGAGTTGTTTTATTTGGGGACCTTGAAGGTTGGGCTTCCCAGGTGGCTCAGTGGCAAAGAATCTGCTTGCCAATGCAGAAGATGTGGGTTCGGTCCCTGGGTCGAGAAGGTCCCCTGGAGGAGGAAATGGCAACCCACTCCAGTATTATTGCCTGGAGAATCCCATGGACAGAGGAGCCTGGCGGGCTATAGTCCTTGGGGTTGCAAAAGAGTCGGACACAACTTAGTGATTAAAACACAACAAACAACTGAGGGTTACAGTCCGGGAGACAGCCACTCAGAGAGTGCCAAAGAATTGCTCTGAAGAAGTAGCAGAGGAGCCAGCATACAAAGAAATGTTTCTTGGGGAAAAAACCCCAAAACCCAAAAACTTGTAGTTGAACATCAAAAGGTTCCTGCTAATCAGAGAAACCAGACATTTCAAGTCAAGGACTATTGCCTTTCTATGAATGGAAAGATATAAGCATCCTTGCTCGTTGCCATTACTCCTGAGACATGCATCTCAGCTAGCCGGGTCAGCGACCTGGGCCCTGGGGGTGCCCCATAGGAGTAACCGCTGCAGCAGCCGCTGGCTAGAGGAACATGCTGTCACAGGAATGTCAGGCAACATTTTTTGTGAGGAAGACAGACCCAAGAGGCCATCGGGAGGATGATCTCCAGCTCCAGCCGCTGACTGGTGTGCGTTGGGGGTGAGGGCAGAGGCCGCAGGGAGGAAGAAAGAGTCTAGACTGATTCTCTGGCTCAGTCAACAGCACAGCTGAAAGGGTCCACCCTGGAGAGATGGCGCCTGGGACGCTCGGGGGACGGGCCGGGGCCTGTCCGGCAGCTGAGGGAGGGGTGGATGTCCTGGTGCAAAGCTCAGGGGACTCGGTGCCTGGAGATGGGCGGGGTGTGGGGACAGGAGAGGGGGAGGGGGAACCCCAAGGGTCAGGCGTGCAAAGGGAAGGGGGACAGAAATCAGAGGAGGAGAAAGAGATGGACGTGGGCAGGGTGAGGTCAGCAGGGGCCTAGATGGCAGGCGGGAGGACAGCAGTCATGGACACAGGTTCAGTCAAGAGCATGGGCGTCATACCGGGACCCAGGATGGAGCGAAGCTTACAGATGGAGGGTGACCCCCCACTTCTGTTCTGGACACGCGGGCAGCCAGCCTCAGATGGGCCCAGAAGGAGATGAAAAATTCTGACCTGGGAAAGGGGGCCATCTCCAGGAAGCACTGATGTCTGGGGGCTGCAGAGAGGCTGAGGGCCTCCAGCCCCAGCCGCAACCCCGAGCTTCCGACGGCCTTTGCATGCTTCCAGGTCCTATCTGTAAATGCACAGTGGGGACCACCGCATGCCAGAGGAAAACTGAGAAACAGAATATCTCTGCCATATCAACAAACCAGGATGTCACATCACCAGGGATTGCAGCCTCTGCAGACGGCGAGCTGGCAAGCCCTGAGGGACGCAGGGAGGAAGGAACACTGCCGACCAGCAGCCGCCAGCTGCAGCCACCCCACGGTGAGCCTGGAGGAAGCTCAGGATGCGAGGACACTGCGCAGAACTCCCCCGGCAGTGCAGGGGACCACAATCCACCTCTCTTCTGTCCTCAATGCAGGGACATGGGTCCGCCCCTGGTCCAAGACAGGCCCCTGTGCACCACAGCTCCCGCGCCCACGCTCCAGAGCCAGAGCTTCTCCAACAAGCAAAGTCCCGCAGTGAGACACCCTGCACAGAAACAGAGTAGCCTCTGACCTCCACAACGGGAGAAAGCCTGAGCAAAGCAAGGAAGACCTGGCACAGTCAAAAATAAATCAATAATTTTTTAATTAAAAAAATATACAAGATACTGACCCCAGATAGGTGAGGTACATATCAAAGGAGTTTCAGTGAGCCCAGTCTCCTACGTCTTCCCACATGTAGAAAAGCCCTGCATTCCTTAACTTGGGATATCTGGTTTCTTTAATTAACAATAAATTTTGATGTTCAGACTACCTGTCCTTTATTGCAAAACTCCCGTATAACCTGGCTCCTACCCTCGCCTCCTCGGAGCAGTTTCTCAGAACTCTCTGAAGTGCTGTCTCCAGTCCTGATTTTGCCCCAAAGGAAACTTAACTTGAAACTTTCATGTTGTGCAACTTTTTCCCAACAACATCTACTGTGAAAGAGAACTGAAACACCCAAAAGTAATCTGGAGAAAACACAAAATGCAAGGAACAGAGCAAAACTTCCAAAACTGATAGAGAGAGAGGAGATACCGTGTCCATGGAATGGGGGAGAATGCTATAGAGAGAAGAAAAGGAACATTCTGGAAATAAAAAGAACTCTCAGAAGTTAACAATACGATAGCAACAACAAAGCATTCCATAGAAGCACTGGGTGGGAAGGTTGAAGAAATCTTTCAGAAAGCACAAAGAGAAACTGGTCAGGGAAAATAAGAAAGTTGAAGGACCATCGGGGCCCAACACTTTATACCTGGGGGCCTTGGCACCTCAGAGAGCAGAAGAGTCAGTTATGAAAGACCCTGAGCCACACCTCTAGGACTCAAGCTCCCAGCTTCACAAGTACCAAAATGCTGAGGACCAGCAGCCCAGCTCCAGAGAGAAACGTTGCTGTTTATTGTTTAGCTGCTGAGTCGTGTCCAACCCTTTAGCAACCCCACGGCCCGAAAGAATTCAGAGAGAAATGTGGTCACATGCAAAAACTTTAGTCGCCTCAGGCTTCTCAGTAGCAGTACCAGAAACCAGAATACAAGAGAAAATGTCTTCAAAATCCTATGGGATAATGATTTCCAACTAGAAAGACACAGGTGACCAGCCAAACTATCAACTGACCGTGAGGGTGGAGGAAAGATTTTTTTTTTAATTTATTTTTTATTGAAGGATAATTGCTTTACAGAATTTGGCTGTTTTCTGTCAAACCCCAACATGAATCAGCCATAGGTGTACGTGTGTTCCCTCCCTTTTGAACCTCCTCCCATCTCCCTCCCCATCCCTCCCCTCTAGGGTGATTCAGAGCCTGTTTGAGTTTCCTGAGCCATACAGCAAATTCCTGTTGGCTGTCTATTTTACATATGGTGATGCAAGTCTCCACGTTACTCTCTCCGTACGTCTCACCCTCTCCTCCCCTCTCCCCCTGTCCATAAGTCTATTCTCTCTGTCCGTTTCTCCATTGCTGCCCTGTAAGTAAATTCTTCAGTACTATTTTTCTAGATTCTGTATGTATGTGTTAGAATACAGTATTTATCTTTCTCTTTCTGACTCACTTCACTGTGTATAATAGCTTCTAGGTTCATCCTCCTCATCAGGACTAACTCAAATGTGTTCCTTTTTCTAGCTGAGTAATATTTCATTGTGTATATGTACCATAACTTCTTTATCCATCTATCTGTCGATGGACATCTAGGTTGCTTCCATGTTCTAGCTATTGTAAATAGTGCTACAGGGAACAATGGGATACATGTGTCTCTTTCGATTTTGGTTTCCTCAGGGTATATGCCTAGGAGTGGGATTGCTGGGTCATGTGGTGGTTTTATTCCTATTCCTAGTTTTTTAAGGAACCTCCATACCGTCTTCCATAGCGGCTATATCAATTTACATTTCCACCAACAGTGCTAGAGCGTTCCCTTTTCTCCATACCCGCTCCAGCATTTATTGTTTGTAGACTTTGGTGACAGCTGTTCTGACTGGTGTGAGGTGATATCTCACTGTAGTTTTCATTTGCATTCCTCTAATAATGAGCAATGTTGAGCATCTTTTCATGTGTAGGTGTGTTTAAATAAATATGTGAAGCTTCAGAGTCTTGTGTCTCTTTTCTCAAGAAGCTCCTGGAGCCCGGGTTTCACTGAATGAACATCCTGCAGAAGGGGAGGGCTGGGTGCCAGGCAGAGGTGAAGGGTGTCTCCCGGGACAGCGAGAAAGAAGGTTCCCAGGTCCAGCAGGACCCACGCAGGTTAGAGTGGGGGTGCTGGGGGTGGAAGGAAAGGAAAGGGGGAGGGGAGGAAGGGACTCTGCGTTCTGAGGTCCTGAGCACTCTCTGCCAACGGCGAAAACGGAGGCTCATTGCATCGTGGACACACAGGCGACCAAGCACGCACAAACAAGGCAAACCTAAGCGTCAGAGGAAACCGAAGTGGGAGAAACAGGGAGCGCCATTCATAATACACGACTCTGGCTCAGTTGTGAAAAGTGTCTACAGAGTCCAATTACCTAAAGACTATTAATTTGACCAGATTAAACTCATCAGAGGACACAAGGCGCACAGAGGAGTGCACCGCGCCATGGGAGGGGGCTGGCGACTCGGCCCCCAGATGGCCGGCAAGGGGCAGGGTCAGCAGGTGGACGGCTGAGCCGTGAGCCCTGCCACCTGACCCGCGCGGGAGCGGCTGTCCTCAGGGTTCCACAGGGACCCCGAAGCCCTCGTCTCCCCAGAGTGAGCAGGTGCGGCCCTGCGTCTCGAGAGCACTGCCGTCTCTCAACGGGAGTGAGCCCCGGCCGGCTCATGCAGCCCCTGGACTCCAAGCTCGCCTGTGAGCCGGGGTCTGGCATCTCCAGCCCCCGGAGGAGACATCCGAGGAGTGCAGGCGTCCAGGGCTCCGAGAGCCTCGCAGGGGACCAGGCAGAGCGAGTGCCGGCCAGACGCCCCAGGCCCCAGCCAGTCTGGCCATGACGCCCTGTGTGCACTTTGGAGGGCACGGGTCCCACCTCAAGGCACTTGACCCTCGGGAGGCTGAGCGGTCAGGAGACAGACCTGTGGACCAGTAACAACCACCAGAGCTACCGGCCAGCTGCACACAGGTGAACTTCAGAGCCACCGGAGCCTGTGTGATGAGTGCCGCTGACTCATCATTCAAGGTTCTGTTTCATCATCAGAAAATGTGACCTGGCAAACCCAGAGCCGTGGCACACAGGACTCAGGGCTGGGGTCCCCGGGGCACCAGCTTGTCAGTACACCACCTTCTTTATGCGTGTTTCTGTTTACACACACCCTATCCGATACGTGCCGTTGGCTCATTGACGTTGAACTCGGGGCCAACAGCCTGAGAACTCACACCCAAATGAAGCTCATGTAACACGTATTTTCTCCATCAAACATGTCCCGGCTTCTTCATGCTTAGGACAGCAGACAGCCCTACAGCACCAACTTCGGGGCCATCTTAAATGCTGGAGTCACCCACAAAAGCACAAATACGCAAGAAGCATGGCATCAAACGCTTGTTTGCAGCATGAGATGGAAACCAGAAGGCAGCTGTCACCTTGCGGAAGCTCTGCGGGGAGTGGGGCCTACAGGGGTCTCGCAGTTCTCACCCACCTGGCACAAAAGCCCCACGAGTGCTGACTGGGGGTGATACATACATTTTAGCAAGTGGGCCGCTTTGCAAATACAGATAATGAGGAGTGACTGTTACTCAGCCCATTTTATGGGTCAAGAAACAGGCTCATCAGGGTAAACAGCTGGCACCTGACCAGCGAGGGGCAGAGCCTGGATTTGGAGCTGGTCCAGAGAGGATGCTGAATCACCCAAGGCCACACAGCTACTGGGGGCAGTGCAGGGCTGAGCCCCGGCCCTGGACTGGGAACAGCACCCTCTTCACGGAGCGCCCGATCACCTGCACTGTGGACTCTCCCCTCCCCTGGTTTGCTCCACCGGGACCTGAGAACACAATGGGGAGAAGTGACTAGGTCAGAAGAGGCCCTGAGGCCGCTGCCACCCGCCCAGCCCTGGCACCTCCATGGTGCCTGCAGACTGGGGCAGCAGGGGCACCTCCCTCCCTGACGCTGGTCCCCCCCCCGCCTGAGAGGCCCAGGAAAGGGAAGGACAATGGGGAGATTGAGCAGGCGCCCTGAAAGACAGATTGTTCCGAAAAAGAGCATTCCGGGCACCAGCCAAGTGCTCGCGTGTGTGGAATGTCAAGGAAAAGCTGAGTAAACGCGGCCGTCTGGCTGGGGCCCTGGCCCCGCCTTGAGGTGCTGCAGGCTCAGTTAGGCCCCAGGGGTGGACTCTGGCGGGGTGGGGGTGGCAGGGAAGCAGACAGAGGTGAGCGTGGGTGGGAGGGGAGTGCTCTGGGACTCCGGCCCCACCCTCTGGCAGCTTCTGGACACACTCAGACACGCACCCCAGGTCCTGTCCCCACACCGGCACTGCTGTGAATCCCAGGGTAGCCTCTCTGAGCTCTGCCTTCTCATCTGCAGAGTGCCCTCTGCACCCAAGGCCACGGCGAGGGCCAAGGGGGAGGGCTAGACGCTCAGCATCTCCCCCATTCAGGTCAAAAGAGGCCACCTCGAGCCCCGCCAGGAGCCAGCCCCCCGCTCCCAGCTCGCTGCCCAGTGCCACCCTGCTCCCGAGACCCCCAGGTGACCCACCAAGCGTTGGCCCCAGTGTGAGCACCCAGCCTGGTCCACCCGAGAGCTGAACTTCCGAATATCCCCAGGGCCCGGGGAGGAAGGAGATGGCGAGGGCGCACAGGAGCTGCTCATCCGCTGGCGGTCCGTCCCAGGAGGAGTCTCTCTGGGACTCTTGTCTTCCTCTCGGGGTGCTGGGGTGGCAGGTCAGGGCCCACAGCCGCCTCACATCCCAGATCAGCCCGCAAGGCTGGGGCCAGGACTCAGCGGATGTGTACACCCCACAAGGGCCCAGGCAGTTAATGCAGCCTTCCCGCTTTATTACTGAATTATTTACAGTTCTTCCCACACACCTGGCAGAGCCCCACCCTCATCAGCCTTCAGTAAAACGCAGTGACAGCACCCCCATCACCCCAAGTCTCCCAGGCAGGGGCATAAACGCCCGAACCTTTGCTCGGGCGCCCCTCGCAATGCATGTCGCGGTCCCTCCTGCGGGCCTCCAGCCCCGCCCCAGCCAGTTCCCAGCCCACAGACCTGGGCGCAGACCCCACAGCAGGTCAGCGCCGTGTGACTTTGAGCAAGCGACTAGCATCTCTGAGTCTCCGCTTCTCTCTCTGCAGAGACGGATCCTCTCTGCTCCCAGCAGTGGGGAGACCAAACGAGGCTGCAGGGACAGAACCCCGTGACGCCGTGCACCTGCACACAGCGGGAAGTCCTAAGTCTGGTCCCTGCGCGGTGGGCAGCCTCCCCTCCCAGTCCAGTCCTTGGAGACCACTGACCACGGTCCCCAAGGTGAGCGATGTCCTTTGAACCATTGTAACTTTCCCAAGGGAGCCAGCGTCAGCAGAGGTGGAGAGGGGTGACTGGACAGCTGGAAGCCTTCGGCCTCACCTGGCCATTCATCCAGGACTTAATGTCTGCCAAAGATAAACAGGCCCACCCCCCCGGACACCCACCGTCTGCTGAGGAGGAGCTGAGTAAACAGGCTGGGCCAGGTGCTCCCTCCCAGCACTGGCAGAGTCCAGCTCTGAACAAAGGCCTCTTGGGTGCTGCTAACAACTGAAGCGGAGGCCTGCGTGCCCAGGGGTCCTGCTAGGGGGAAGGGTGGGCTGTTTTAAGTCCCCCAGTAAATGACGCTGGGGCCGTTTGCATCATACATGTAAGCGCAGGCCCAGTCCAGGGCCCGTCAGCCTGGACGGGGTTGTGTGTGCAGGACGGGCCTGCGACCCAGCAGTCCCCGTGGATGGGGTGGGCTGGTGGGGTGACAGCCTTTCCTTCTGGGGGGCTGCCACGCCCGCACTGTGAGGAGATGCTGCTCTCGGGGACAAGGAGAGCCCCTCGCTACAGCTGGATGCCCCACACACAGCCTGGGCCTCCCACAGGGGTGCCTGGGAAAGGGGGCCCTCAGGGAGATGCCGAGGTGGGCACACGTGAGGCTGGCCTGACTGCTTCAGGTGGGGGCGGCCGCAGCAGCAAGGCCAGGCCTCCCCAGAGCACCAGGCACAGGTGTCGTCTCAGCCTCCAACGGCTGGAGGCCTGGACGTGCCTGGCTGGGCCTCTGCCCCAGGGCATCGCAGGACAGTGGTCAGGATGTCGGCCAGAAGGGGCTCTCATCTGAAGGTCCAACCACGAGGGATCTGCTTCCAAATGTACGTGATTGTCGCCGGGGCCCAGCTTGTTGGCCATGCTCAGTCCTGCGAGGCAGACCTGCCCAACACAGCGATTCCTTCAAAAGCAGGCAGGAAGAGGGATGTCACTGGCGGTCCTGTGGTTAAAAAGTCCAGGCTCCCAATGCAGGGGGCATAGGTTTGATTCCTGGTCAGGGAACTAGGATCCCACAGGCCACATAACATGAGCAAAAAACAAAAACATTTAAAAATAAATAATAAAACTTAAAAAGAAGCTAGGATGAGTGGAGGCAGTGAGCAAGATGGACACTCAGGCCTTCAAGAGCCCTCACTGTGTGTGGGTGAGACATCCGTCTGGTCTCCAGGCCAGTCACTCTTGAGGGGCAGGGTCCACACGAGCCCCTCGGAGGCAGAGACCAGCGGGGCTGCATGGGGTCTGCCCGCCAGCGGCGCTCCCGAGCTGACTCTTGGAGGAGCAGGGGGCTCAAGGAGAGCACGGGGGTGGGCAGGAAGCCAGAGCCAAGGGGTTTCCACATGTGTGTGTGTGTCTGTTGTGTGTGTCTGTGTATATGCATGTGTGTGCACGTGCTTATGCGTGTGTGCACACGCTTGTGCATGTGTGTGCGTGTGTACGTGCATGTGAGTGCCTGTGTGTGCATGTGTGTGTGTGTGCGTGCGTGTGTTTGTGAGCTCGCAGGGCTCTGGGCCTCTGGAGAGGGGCCTGGTTAGCAGTGCTGGTGGAGAGTGACCACGGGGCTATGCCCGCAGATGGCCTGTGCACCTCGAATGCTGTCCTCTTTACAGGCACTCTCTCCACACGTCTCACGGCGATCCAGGAGGCAGACCATGTCAGAAAGCAGACACGGGCGGGGTTTGCACTCGGGACTGTGATCAGGGCTCGGGCTCCAGCTGCTGCCCGTACGCCTGCTCGTGTGGCTCCAGACCCGGCCCACAACGGTGCTTCCGCACCAGCCCCTCACCCGTGTCCCCTCCTGCCCCCCAGCTCCCACCACCCCTCTCTCCGTCTCCTGCGACCTCCAGCCTCCTCAAGCAGCATGCCCACACTCCCCGGCTCTCATGAGGGCCCAGCCATGGCGCGTCACGATTCTTCTAAAGAATATATTGTGATGCCTCTTACATATGGAATCTAGAAAACACAACAAACTAGCAAACGTAACAGAAAAGGAGCAGACTCACGGAAACAGAGAATAGACAGCTGGTTACCAGGGAGGAAGACGGGTTGATACAGGGGAAGGGGGTTAAGAGGATGGAACTATTATGCATAAAATAAATAAGCTACAAGGATATACGTACAAGGGATAGAGCCAGTATTTCATAGTAACTATAAATGGAGTGTGACTTTTGAAAACTGTGAGTCACTATATTTTACACCTGAAACGTAATTTTTTAAAAGAGAATGCACTTCATGCACTTCAATTTTTAAAAAAAAAAGAAAATTTAAATTAAAAAAGAATATTCTCAGAAAGAAACATCCAGAGACACAGAGAGATTCAAATAGGCAAATGTTCATTGCATGCTTATATACACAGAGATAAAAACAAAAAAGATGTGGGGTTGTCCAAGTAATGAGGGGCTGGATGGCAAATAAACAACAGTAGACCATAAACACACAGGCATTAAAATACTTAATGTCATGGTCTCATAACTCAGTGGATTTATACATTAAAAATGAAGATATAGAATACACACAGTATGACCCTGTGTGTGAAAAGTAATTACATATTACAAATCATGTGATAAGTATTACATATATTTACACAGGAGTAAAGGTAGAGGGAAATACCACGAGATGCTAACAAAGGTTATCTCTGAAAGATGGGAACACCAAGGTGATGTCTGTTTCCTTCTTTATAACTTTCTGTCCTTTCACATTTGCCTCAATGAATGGATGTCTGTAATAAAATAAAGGATTATGTATAAGAACAGCAGTTTGCAACAGGTTCCCCCTTGCCTGGAGGGAGAAGCAGGGACCAGGCCAGGGGCCCCGAGTCAGCACCTCCTCTGTGCTCTCTGCTGCACCCGTGCTCTGCACCTCTGGCCCAGCTACGTCTCCCCTGCATTCCCTGACCTTGGGAGGCAGAATCGGGGGGGCGGGCTCGGCACTGATGAAGCGGAGGCAGAGCTGACTGGGGAGCCTGGAGACACCCCCTCCTCCCTGCAGCCAGGAGTCTGTGTGTCCTGAGGACGCAGGATGCTCTGCTGGCGGAGCAGGGGTGACGGTGCCCCTACCCCGCAGCTCACAGCCCAGGACTCTGCAGGGTGCCCTTCCCAGGGCCCCAGGCCAAGGGCAGGCCTGACAGCTGGAATCAGGAAAGGGGGCGCCAGGCTTCCTGACCCTGGGCAGTGTGGGAGGGGGGTAACTGACGGCCCAAGGGCCCGGGCCTGCGGCGTTCCAATGTGGAAACCAGGGGGGTCCCCGCTCACTCCGGTAGCAGGTGGCCCCCCTGTGGGTCTCAGGGCCAGGCTGCGCAGCACGGGGTCCGCCAGCGGAGCCCAGGCCTCACCCCCAGGATGGGCCCTGTGCCCAGGTCATGAGATGGAGCATTCGGGCCAATACAGGACATGCACTGCCCTGCCCCGGGCCCCTCTGCTGCTCCAGGGGGTCCTGCCCAGGGCTGCCCCTGCAGGCTCACACAGACCCTTCCAAGCTGAGGGGCCCCTTGCTGGTCCCCTCCTGGAGTTGGACCCAGCGCTGTGTCAAGGCCTGGCTGCAGCCTCTGTCCATGAGCGCCCTCCGCACAAGCCCCCCGACGCCCCTTCTCAGGCCCCGGCCTCCGCTCTCACCCTCACCGCCCGCCTGCGAGCCCCTCTCCCCAGCCACTAGCCCGTAACCCCACAAGAAGGACTCATCTGCTGTGGATTCAGGGCACACACGCAGGGCCCACCCCCGGTTAGCTGCTGGGATGCCTAGTAGGTCACATAACCTGTTTCTGAATCCACAGCCTCCGTGGCTGGATGACTCCTTGTGCTGACGTGGGCCCGTGGAGTCAGCTCAGTCACCGTCATGATGACAAGGCACCTACTGAGTCCCAGGGACTCAGGACAGTGGCGCGTATGAACAGCGGGAGTGGCCACCCCAGGCGGTGACGGGGGCCATGGCTGAGGAGCAGAGCAGCTCTGCGGTCTGGATGGAGCAGGGAGAGTCCCCAGGGCTGGGGGCAGTGGGGGTACAAGGGCCCCCGCCTGTCCTGCGCAGGGGTCCCGGCTGGGAGTGTGGGGATGGGCAGGAGATGCCTGACGGTGCAGGGCGCGCCTCCAGGGAGCTGGGACGTCTTCCAGGCACCAGGTTCCGATCAGGAGGGTGAGCCGCGTCCCAGGCGGTACACTCCGGCAGCCGGGAGGGGCACCCCGGACTCCTGCAGCGAGGTGCACAGTGGGCCAGGGTCTGCCAGGGCCCCTGCACGAGGCCTGCTGGCCCCACGACCAAGGCACCTCTGCACCCCCAGCTCTGGGAGAGGGCCTCCAGGTCAGCGTGCAATGCCCGCTCCCCCTGCTGCAGACCCCCGCTTCCAGAGGCTCCCTGCTGCCACCCCCAGTCCCCGCCACAGGCTGGTTCTTGTCGGCGCCTCCGCCCCACCCTTCTCACCTGAACAGGGCCCCCTGCCCCCGCCTGCCAGGACTCGCCCTGCCTCACTTTCCCACTGATGACTCAGGGCTTGGCAGGGATGAGGCCACAGCGGCCGGGCAAGCAGAGTGGCGAGGGCCCCACCCAGGCCTCCTGTGAGCGAGGTTTTTCCACCCCGTGCCTGTCTGTAGGGCATGGCCGGGCCTCTCATTGCCCCCGGGAGGCCCTGACCCCACTCAGTGGTCCAGCTGAGCACTCCCAGGGGTGGGCACAGGGCCCAGGCTCCTCCCCTTGGCAGAGCGTGAGGTTACCCCTGATCCCAGGGAGAACTTCTTCCCCAGCAGACGCCCCAGGAAGGTCTGAGCCCCATGCCCTCCAGGGTTCCTAGTGCTTCTCTTCCACTCACCCACCAGCTGCTCCAGCATCCCCGGTGCTGGGGCCCGCAGCAGCACACCTTTCAGAGGGGCCGGGATCTCCCAGCAAAGTGAGCAGCCCAAGTGGGCTTGGACAGGAACCAAAGCATACTTGGAACCAACAGGGCGGTGTTCCCCAAAAGCAGGGAGCGCCAGGAGCTGAAACCACCCCACACCGGCCGTGCCCCTCACTACCCTGCACAGCCAGCCTCCCGGGATGATCCCCTCACCGGCTCTGCTGAGGACACCCCCCACTGCACCTGCCTCTCAAGGGCACAGCAGCAACTGCTCGCCCCCTGGACTCAGCTCAGACCAGGTGCTCCGTCTCCACTCCCCCAGGGCCTGCCTGCGAGAGGCTCATGTTTGCCAGACGAGTGTGTCCCACACCCTGATCCCATCTGATCACAAACACACTCCCATTTCTGAGTGTCTGGACACCTCCCTCGGTTTGCTGGAAAGAGCAAGGATCTATCTTAGAACCTGCTGTTTTACAGCAGGATGAAGCCAAGCCACTCACATAGCTTGAGTCCAGGACGTAGTGGCAACACCAATCTCTCTCGCTCTCCACCCACACACAGACAGCCATCAGCCTCCACACCTTTCTCCCGAGGCTCCCAGCAGACATCACCGACTGAGCACAGCGCGTGAGCTGGCACGGGCGAGGGTGCTTATTTGCATCGTGGACTGGGTGGACAACCTGAGACCACAAATGAGGCATCTGTAAAAATGCCTTTGTACCTTTAAGTTCTTATTCGATTGTAAGATGAGGTTCACATATGGAGAAACGAGAAGCTGCAGAGGGCTCTGGGGGACGGGGACAAAGGACAGGGGTCGTGACCGGGTGGGAGGAGAAGCCTGCGGGGAGCAAGAGGGTTGGAAGCAGCTTCCAGACTCCTGCAGCAGACACTCGATCTTCCTGCCCCATCGGACTCTGAAGCCGCCACACCGCAACAGGGCAGGCCGGATGTGGATCAGCCAATGGGCAGTCTCTGTGTCACTCAGGGCAGTGCTGTCTCTACCTCCATTTCTCTTTTGCTGAAACGATTCCTTTTAAACCATTGCGCGGAGAAGACGTGATGTCAGCGGAGCAGGCCCAAGTGTGTGAGTGATGAAGGGACGAGCCCTGCCGGGGAGACTCAGCCGCCTCCCAGGAGGACAGCAGAGGCCCACAGCGGCCCGTGCAGGCCCCATGGTCCCACTTCCAGCACCTCTGAGGCCGTGTTCTCTGGACTGCAGGGTCTCTGCCTCCCCAGGCTGGAGACTTCAGGATGGGGTTTAGCGTGGGAAACTAGAGGCGAGGAGAGAGATGTTCCCAATACCAGGTCTTTGTCTCACTCAGAGAACAGCGTGGTCACTGCCCTCTGCAGGGCATCAGATTCTGGGACAGGCGTGAAATGGTAATGGTTGAGCCTCTACCCACCCCACCACCTCCAGGCCTGGCACAGCAGTGCGGGGAAGATGGACAGGAGGGGGGAAGAAGTGTGCAAAGAGAGGCCTGGAGGAGTGGGGGTCCCGAAAAGGACCCAAGCAGCAGACGACCCCAAGAGTGGGTCTCGGGCCCATCAGCTACCCCCACCGAGGTGAATCCAGAGCTGAGCCTGGGGGGTTCATCTCGTGGGCCCCAGGCGGGCCTCTTGAGTCCTGAGGCACTGGCTCAGTGCCCCTAGGGGGCCACCCTCCTGCAGGCACGGCACCAAGCCTGAGGCGGACAGCCTGCAGAAGAGACACCAGGGCCACAGCGGGCGAGGGCTCTGCCGGGCCTCAGAGGCTGGGCCCGGGGCGGGCACGTCCTCATAGCCTGAGCGCCCGGGGCCAACTCCTCATCCTCAGCGCCCCCGTGGCCGACCCCTCCTCGCTGGTTCCCGCTGACCCGTGACTCCAACGCCTCCTCCACAGGGGTGTCCACAGCTGCAGCCTCGCCCCCCCGGAGCACAGTCAGGAGCACAGTCACGCCCCAAGAGCCAAAGTGGGACCGGAAGCTGGAGAGGAAGCACAGCCGTCAGGGCGGAAGCAGGTGCGGTGGGGAGCGTGTCCACAGGAGCTGTTTGTCCAGGGTCCCTGGACCTGCTCCCGCATTTCAGGAGAACACGGGGTGTCAGTACAACACCCTGTGACCCCCGCAGGGAGCTGCCCCCTCCGGGTCCCTGAGGCCAGGGGCACCAAAGAGAACCAGCTCAAAGGCCACGGGTCTGCCTGTCACCAGCCACTCAGGGCCCCCCACTTCACTGAGAGGCCATCAGCTGGGGTGGGGGTGGTGCTGGGCTCCACCTGCAGCGGGGAGAAGCTGCGGGATGGGACGGGGGGGGGGGGGGGGCCGCGGTCCCAGAGCGTGGCCGGGGGGAGGAGAATGTCAGTTTCCTCCAAGACAGACATACTAGACCTTCCTTAACCTGCTCCTGGTTCCCAGGAGAGGGCCTGGGTGGGGGAGCCAGGGCTTCTGGTTCTGCCCCTGGTCCCTGCCAAGCTTTCCTGACCACAGGCCCGCCCCCTGCCCCTGCCCCTGCCCGAGGGCCCAAGGAAGATCAAGGCATCACAAACAACAAATCGTGGCCGGATCCACCCACCACCAGGGCCCCAACCCCTCCTCCAGCCCCCTTCTCTGCCCAGCCCACATGCTGGACACCAGGGGCAGGTGGACAGGCCCACCTCCCTTGGCAGAGTGGCCTGCCTGCAAACCTCCCAACTCTCCTGGTTTCCCAAACAGCTCAGCCCTAGGACCCCCCAGACCCACCCCTGAGCACAGGTAGTGGAGGTCCCAGGTACAGCCCAGACTCTGCCAAAGTCCCACCCTGGGATCCGTGGCTTCTTGGTTACCGTCCCAACCCTGAGCACCCTGCCACTGATGGAGTCTTCCTGCCACAGTTCCCCGCTCAAACTCCAGGGCAAGAGTCATCCCAGCAGAAAGTGGGGGCAAGCCCATCCCCTTCTGTCCCACCCCCACCCCGGCTCCCTCAACCCAGGAGCCCCGCCCTGGCAGGGGTGGAGGCCCAGCGACCTGTCCGCCAGCCTCCTCCGGGAGTCAGGGCAGAACCAGCCTCTGGAGGCCGGCTGCCCGGAGAGGGAGGTCACAGTCCGGCCCCCTGACGGCGCCCGGGGGAGGCCGACTCTTGGCTCCAGGCTGGACTCCTGGGCGCTCCCCTAGGTTTCTCTATTCCCGCTGGCCCTCGTACGGCCCAGCCTGGAGGGGGCACGCAGGTTGGGGGCCCCCATTTCCTCCGGAGGGGAAAAAGCCGACAGGAGGTCCAGAGAGGAGGGGGGCTCAGACCCGGGGGCTCACCTGACACGACCGACCTCGGGAAGGCCAGGCGCGCCCCAGCGCTCTAGGACACCAGCGCCCCGGCCCCGAGGCTTTGCCGGGCGCGCACGGTCTGGATGGCCTGCTGGTTCTTGAACTTGACCAGGCCGAGGGTGATCTGCGCGTTCCAGCCCGGGTCCTCCGGCGGGCAGCGGAAGTCGATCTCACCGCCGCCCTCGGTCACCAGCGTGAAGTAGGTGTGGCGGCCGGTGCTCTCCACGCACTCCACGGCCTTGATGCGGGCAAAGCTGAGCTCCTTGGGCCGGCCGCCCGCGCCCTTGGCCTCGAAGAGCTGCAGCCCGCGCTCGGTGAGCACGCAACGCTTGCGCTTCCACTGCTGCAGCAGCCCGCCGCTGCGCTTCTCCAGCACGCCCTCCCGGAGCACGGCCGCCGTCATGGGCGCGCGCGGGGCCGCGGCCAGGCCGCGCTGCGCCCTGCCGGCTCTCCCCACCGCCCGGCCGGCGCGCCTGGTGCCTGTCGGGCCCCGCCTCGGCCCTGGCCGCCGCTCCGCGCCGCCCCGGCCCCGGGCCCCAGAGCCCCCTAGCCCGTTCGCTCTTTCGCCCGCTCTTCCTGGGCCGTCTGCGCGCCGGGCGGCAGCTCTTGGGATGTGCCCTCACATGTCCGGCGCCCGCCCCCTGCCTCCTGCGCCGTCGCGCATTCCAGTGCGCCCGGCCCGCCCTCCGCTCCCCTCCCATCCGCTCCCCTCCCGTCCGCTCCCCTGCGCGCCCGGTCCGCCCGGGGGCGGGGCGCGGTCACCCTGCGGGTTCTGGGCGGGGGGCGGGGTAGGGGGGACCGAGGGGGCTGCTGTCCCACCGCTCGGGCCTTCGGGCCTTTAGTCCGCCGCTCCCGGGGACCTCCGGGCCTTGGACTCGGCGGGGGTGGGGCGGGGGGTGGGGGAGGGGAAGGAGGGGTAGTTGTCTAGACTATTGAGGCCTAGCTGCTTAGGAGGGGCCAGTTCCGTGGTCGCCCACCGGCACGGCTGGGTCTCGCCGGGGGCGGGGGATTGCCAGACAGCTGCTGGAGCTCCCCAGGCCACAGGAACCCTGCCCCAGTTCTGACCCCCTTCCTCGCTTGGCCAGTTGCCCACTGGCATTGCGCAATCAGAAAAGTGAGGACGGTCCTGGGGTTTGGGCGGGGTGGGGTGGGAGGGGGGATCGGGCTAAGCTGGGTTCCTCCCCCTTGGGCAGATTTCCACGTGTGGGGGCCCCAGACAGGCTGCCCACAACGGTCTCTCCTTGGACGGCCCAGCCTCCCGCGCTGCCTCCATCCCCCTGTGGTTTAGGAGGCAGGAACCTGAGGCCCCTCAGCCTCCCTTCCGGGGGGGGGGGGGGGGGCGGGGGGAGGAAGCACCGAGTCTGCACTGGGACCTGGGACGGCCACTGACAGGGCCGCGCTCAGCCCACTTAGACCTGGGCCTGGGGGAGCCAGGCCTGGCGGACGGGGCCTGCTGCCTCTCCCCCCAGGTTCAGTCCGCCGTCGCCCACCCCCACCCCCAGCTGAAGGCTGCCCTCTCTCTGCCACCTGCAGAGCTGCCTGTGGACTCCACCTTTGCGGTTGCTGTTGGTGTGCTGTCGCTCAGCCGTGTCCAGCTCTGCGACCCCGACTCCTCCCCTTGGCTGTGTCCTGCCCACTTTCATTATCTTTCAATTTCCTCATCTGTCAAGAGGGAAGGCTAATTGGCTCTGATTTCAGGGAACTCTAACGAGCAAGATAACATCTGTGAGGAGCACAGGAAGGAGGCTCAAGAAATATTCCAGGGAATTCCCTGGGGGCCCAGTCGTTAGGACTCCAGGGTTTCACTGCTGCGGGGCCTCTGTCAGGGAATTAAGATTCTGCAAGATGCACGGCGCTGCCCCAAAAAATTAATTGAAAAGAAAAAGTCATTCCACTCCTTCCGCCACTTTTACTGACTTTAGAGGAAGATGGGAACCCTGAGACGACTAGGCTCTCACGGGTCATCATGCATACCCCATGTTGGCCCGTTCCCCCAGGACTTCCCGTCTCTTAAGGGCCTGTTCATACCCTTGTTAATAGTAGATTATTATGGGAATAGCGATATGTAACAATGATGGTGTGCCCACACCCTCTGTTTGCACCCTCCTGCCCAGTGACGCGGAGCCTAACGGGGACAGAGCGTGTCCAGGGGAGGGGAGGCACCGCCACCCCGCCCCCCCCCCCCCAGCATCCAGGTCAGGGGCTGTCAGTTCCCACCCACAGCTCTGCAGCCCGCCTGCTTAGGAAACATGCACGCACACGCCCACACGCGCACGTGGGCTCGCTAGCCCCCAGCCCTCCCGGAGAGGGCGTGGTCAGCCGTGAGGGAAGAGAGGCCATCAAGACTGGCAACGTCTGAGGTGGCAGAGGGGGGAGGTCAAGTGAGGGCCGCGGCCGGCCTTAGGGACCCCAGGTCTCAGCCTGTCTGCCGGCCACACCCTCCTGGGGCGCCCAGGCCCCGCCCCTGTTCCTCCGTAGGCGTCTCCTGGGGGCGCCCGCCTGGCCGGCCGAGACCTGCATAATCTGGAATTCTCCTGAGCAGCCAGCTCCAGACCAGCTCCGCTCCGGCTGGTTTCCTGTGGTCACCCCTCCCTCTCCAGGCCTGGGACACACTGGTGCTCTCTCCAGGCCCAGGTGATTTCACAAACTGGCTTTAAACGTTTGCAGAGCACCCTCACGTGTCTTTGAGTCGCTTGACCGATGAGATCAGAGAGGCGGAGCAACCTAGATGAAGTCGCACAGCTTCTAAATGACAAAGTTGGGCGAGACAGGGGAGAGGACCTCCGCTGTGTCGGCATCTGGGGTACAGATTTCCTTTTAGGTGGGAACCAGCCACCCGCACTCTCCTCTCCAGCTGACTGTGGAGGAGCGCCAGGCCTTTGGACACGGGAGTTTGGGCCGGAAACAGACGGGAGCACTGGGGCAAAGGCCCCGGGAGGGAGCTCAGCAGGGCGCCCCCTTGTGGAAACGTCGGGTCATTAGCAACTAAGCCTTGGTTCCCAGACCCACAGCTCCCGGGGCTGCTTGTAGATCCTTGGGACCTGGGAGACCCGCCCTCCAGGTCTGTCAGGGATGAGGAGAGACAGCTCACTCTAAACCTTTCCCCGAGCTGATCTCTGCTGGTGGCCCCGTCTGGGAGAGGTTCAGACCCCAGCTGGATTACTTGAGCCTCTGACGGCTCCAGAGGGGCAGGGGGCTAGCACTGACACCCCCTGTTTGCCAGAGCATCTGGACCCCGCCCCCGGGAACTGCACCCCAGGGAACACGGCCCTGGGCACAGCGCTGGCGCTCAGCTGCTGGGGCCTGGCTGGGTCCTGGACACACTCCCTCAGTTCTGGACCTGACCCGACGTGGGACTGCTGCACAGAACGTCCCCGCGTGCCAGCTCCCTACCCTCCGCAGGCATCTGCTCCGGTCTGCTCCCTTTGTCCATCCGCCTGCAGCAGCTGCAATGGGCTGGACTGCAAAACGGTCCCAGGGACCAGCGCCCTGGAGATGCTCTGAGCTGCAGGGCATCTGGTCTGCTCCAGGGGACTGCCCAGAATGGGATGGAAAGGAAGATGGGACGAGGTGGATTGGAGGCAAGAACGGGGCCGGAGAGGAACCAGGAGTAAAATCTCTGCTGTTTTATACAGTATTTACTTAATCTTATTGTAAATTCACTTTAGTGCTCATTGATTGTGAGGCTCAGTCCATAGAACAAGCCCTGAAGATTAATTTATTTACGAAGAGAATGTATATTAACGCCATACAAACTTAAACTGAAGGGAGTAGAAGTTGCCCCTTTGCTTATAACTCTCCAGAGCCTGAGGCCTGTGATGCAGCCCTGGGGGGCTGCCCCTTTCTTCCTGACCTGAACCCTGCCCCTCTCAGCTCACCGGCCTCTTCACCAGCCCTCCCCCAGGGCCACCGGCTCCTCCCTGCCTGGACCGTGGCCCCCCAGCATCTCCGGGTTTGTCTCCTCCCCTCACACAGCTCTGTACTGAGGCAGCACCTTCTCTGGGAGGTTGTCCCACCACCCTGCTGAAACTACCCCACACAGTCCCACTCACACACACAAAGACACACAGTGACACTCACAGACACAAAGACACACACACAGTCATACAGACACACATTCATACCCTCTCTCTCTCTCTCTCTCTCACACACACACACAGTGTCTGCTTCCCTGCCTGATTTCTCTCTGAAAGTCTTGATGTTTTCCTTACTTACTATCCACCCCCTACTAGAATGCAGGCTCCATGCCAGCAGGGAGTTTTGTGTGTTTTCTTGACCCTGTGGACCCAGCACCCAGCATGTCGTCTGGCACACAGTAGGGCCTCAGTACGTAGCTGCTGAGTGACTGGATAAAACGGAAATGGAACCAACAAAAATTGGAAGGAAGAAAGATAACACAAGAATTTCCCATTCTTTCATCATCAGGAGTCAATAAACACTACCTACAGTAAATGAACCGATAAAGTGAGGTCCAGGTATATTATTTTAAATGACAGTAACAGCCCCTAGGTGGTCACAGGGGATATCAGGGCAGTCTGTAGTGGTGGATACACAACATCAGATACATGACACCTGGGACAAGTCCGTTCCCTCTCTGACCTCAGCCTCTGGTGTCTGGCAGTGTCTGGGGGGGACGCGCTGTCGTCCTTCTGGAGAGACAGCAGGAGCGAGTCTTCTCCCCCACAGTCTCCTCTGCAGCCCCAGGACAGGGAGGAAGGTGGGTCAGCTTGCAGCCGGGTCCCCCCAAGCCCACCTGTCTGGGGACACCCCCCAGCTGGCCTCTCCCAGAGACGTCTCCTGACTGCTCACACCCCTTTGATAGAGAATGCTTTGTTCTAGAGCTTTGGAGTTTCCTCAGATCTGTTTTTCTAAAGGGCAACATAGGAAAAAAGAAACCAGATCAAGGCTTCACGTCTCCACGGATCTGGGTTTTACAGGCAGCGTTGCAACAGCCTTCAGGAGGGCCACGGCCTGCAGCTGGCCCGCCTGGACTTGCTCCCGGCTGAGCGCTCTCTGTGGAAATCCCCTCCCACGCTCACCCTTTAATCACTTTCCAGCCCAGTGACTTTCCTGATTCACCCAGGCTCCCTTTCGTCTCGAGAGTGCCCACTGCCCCTCTCCGATCCCCGAGTCTGGGCTTGAAGGCGTTTGATCCCTGCTCGGGCTGGGCGGAGGCTGCCCTCAGGCTTCAGGTCCTGGCCTGCAGGGTTCCCTTTCCCACGTTGCCGTGGCATCTGGGCGCCCCTGCCAGAGGAGCGCGGAGCAGCTCACCCTCGGGGTTCTGGGTCCGGGTGACCCCCTCAGAAGCCTGGCCACTGCCCAGGGATCCAGAGGCCTCAGCCAGCCTGCCGGCACCCACTGGGCAAACTCGGACACGTCGCCTGCTTCCTAGTTTTGTTTTTCATTGCCTTTTAACAATACTAATGGATCTGAAGTATAAGTAACACTTGAATGCACTGTTGCTGTAAAAAATTCAAGACAGAGTCTTCCTTGTTCAGTGGTTAGGACTTTACCTTCCAATGCGGAGGGTGTGGTTGGATGATCCCTGGCGGGGGAACTAAGATCCCACATGACTTGTGGCTAAAAAATCAAACCCAATACAAAAGCAATATTGTAACAAATTCAATTAAGACTTAAAAAATGGTCCAGGAGGAAAAAAAAGGATCACATTCAGGACAAGAAAGTATCTTCTTCTACCCCTCCAGTCCCCCAGCCCCAGAAACAAGAGTCCCTCAGCTTGGTCTTGGCTCACACACATTTGCACCCGGCAGAGGGAGGGGTCAGGACCCCGCAGGCTTCTACCTGGCCATGTGCGGGGTCTGCCCCAGGAATCCCAAGTCCCCGTCCCGCCCTGGCCCCTTCTGCACTGTCGGGTAGCTATTCCGTCTCCTCCTAAAGGGCAGCCCCGTCCATGGACTTGAAGTGGGTAGGGGTGATGGAGGGGAAGGGAGCCAGGTCCCCACAAGTTCCTCCTACGTGAGAGGACCGTTTTCCCTGCTTGCCTTCTCATTTCCAATGTTGTGTAGTGAGGATTATGAATTTTCAACTTCATTACTTTGATAAGTGAGATGTTCCTATCGGGGCCTTTTGTCAAGATCAGTCAAAGGTGGCTGTAGCTGTCCAGCCTGGGACTGGGGTCCAGGAGAAGTGAGGAGGGGAGAGGCTGGGGAAGGGAGGAAGTTCCCTGTGTGTTCGTGAATGTGATCCTGGGGAGATCCGTGGGGAGGAGCATCGGTGTGGGCCCTGGGTGTGAGCTGTGTTCTGCCAGGGAACAGGGTGAGCGCGGGCTGGGAGGAGTAACCCCGAGTGGTAGTGGCCTAGGACCAGCGCTTGAGCCCTCCGAAGGGTCAGGATGAGGTCACAGGGTGGAAGGGCCCGGGCTCAGCTGGAGCAGAAAATGCCCACTAAGCACTTTATTCACCATTACTGGCCTCCAGGAGGAGGCTCAGCAGGCCCATAAATGCAGGACATCAGAGCCGGCCAGTGCCCTGGAAGCCACAGCCTCAGCACCTCCCTCCACTGGGAGCCCACAGGAGGCACTGGGTCTCAGGCCCCACCCAACCGCCAAGCTGGAATCTCAGCTTTGCAAGATCCCCAGGAGGTTCTCAAGCCTAAGAAGCACTTCTGTGGACTTAATCGAGGTCACATCTCCATTCACACGGGAGAGGCTGACGCCCAGAGGGAGGAGGCGGGCCCAGGGTCACACAGCTGGTTCCAGCCTTGGCTCCGTCACTTACACACTCACTACTTCTCGGTTTCCTCTTGTAGGATAAAGGGGTAACATGACTACTGCTTACTGCTGATGGAGGGGTCAAGTCAGACAGCACGCAGACCCGTGCCGGGTACGCAGGGTGTGAGTGCCAGCACTGCTACAGTTCCAGCACCACCCCGCGCTGCCCGGCCCACAGCGGTCGGGGAAGAGAGTCAGGTAGGTGGTGCAGGAGGCGGGCCTAGACCCAGCTCCTGCCTTTCTATCCTGCTTGCTGTTTACCTTGAGCCAGATCCCAAGCCACTCTTTGGTTCTTGGCTTCGGTTGGATCGTTTGTAAATGGCAGTAATGACAGCACCCAACCCAGAGGGCTGAATGCATTTAAGGCCTTCACAGAGGCCTTGGCCCTAAGTGCACAGGATGTGGAATGAAACCCACGAAGTGTCCAAAATTGCGAGCGGCGAGCTGGCCTTGGCAGGGGCGTCTTCTCCAAGGGAGTGGCCTTGCTTTGCCCTTGACTCAGTGCAAGCCCCCCGTCCACTTCTCCAGCCCTGGGACCCCCACCCTGACTATGCTTCTCCTTCTCACCAGGCCCCTTGTGCCTCAGTCAGGACGCCCAGGAGGCAGGGACATCTGTCCCCAGAAGCAGAGTTAGCATCTCTGCAGGACTGTCAGCGGGGGTGCAGATGGGGAGCTGTTCTGGTGATTCCGGGGCAGAAGCAGCAAGTGCCGGGAGGTGGTCTCCAATTATCAGACCTACCCGTTCAGAGACAGCACCAGCTGCCGGGTGGAGTGCTGAGGACCCTGGGAAATGGGGCTGGGAGGCACCCACCTCTTGGCCTGCCCCAAGGCACCGCCTGCAAGGTGCAGCCCCACAGACACCACCTCCTCTGGGACCCCCACTTTGTAAGCAAGGTAAGTGTGTGCCCATAGCCCAGCCCCTCTGGCAGCTGGTGTTTGCCGCAGAGTCAGAGTTTGTTTGCAGGGTGCCCAGCAAGGAGACTGGGCAGCTCAGGCTGCAGAGACAAAGGCTTTCAAGCAAAATTTTTTATTTTTTGTGATATTTATTATTTGGCTGCAGCACGTAGAATCTATATCGTGGTGCGCGGACTCTCCAGATCCGTGCGGGCTTAGTTGCTCCGCGGCACCTGGGATCTTAGTTCCCTGACCAGGATTGACCCCGGAACCCCCTCCTTACGCGGTGGATTCTTAACCACTGGACCATCAGGGAAGCCGCAGGCGAGGGTTTCAGAGCCAGTGCTGGGGGAGGGCTCTGGGATGCCTGAGCAGCTCCTGGGCCTCCTTCTGGTTGCTGGTGAGGCGACAGGGTGACATTCCAGGACTCTCAATCATCCACCTTCTGGTTCCAGCCAGTCTGGGGTCTATGTGCTTGTGGTCAGCACAGAGCTGCCATCCTCCAGGGTAAGGGTCTTAGTTTCTACAGAACAGCTCAAAGATACACCTCAGATTGTAATCTACCTCCTTCAAGGGGAGCAGGGGCCTGGACCTGGTCCTGGTCTCTGACTGGCGAGTCTGCTCTTTGGAATCAGGGAGGACCCAGGAGACAAAGCCTTTCTCTGCAGACAGGAAACGGGGGACCGGGAGGGGGTGTACTGGGAGGGCCCTGGGGGTCCTGCTTGGTCTCAGCACCCCCTTGCCTTTGATAGACCTCAGTCCTGACAAGAAAGGGAATAAAGTGATGGGTAGAGAGATTCATCATGAACCCGGTCAGGGGACTCAGGTTTAGGGGGCCTGGCCTCACTCACAGCAGGCGGGCCTCCTCCACCCGCACCATGCTGCCCTGAGGGGCTTCCAGGCCGGCGGCCGGCCTCTGGGAACAGCGTCTGCCTTAACCCAGCTTCACCCCGGAGGTGCGTCCGGCCCCCTCCCCACGGAGGCTGCACCGGGTCATGCAACCACAGTTTCAGCTGGTGTTGCAGGCTGGCCGATGGCCTTCTGCTGTGGCTCCACCAGAGGGCAGCCTGTCCCCAGCTTTGGGGCCCAGATGCCCCACCCAGCTGTTCCTGTAGGCCCTCCCAGAGTGGCCGCTCTGGTGATCTGTTTGCGGAACTATCCATCCCCACCCCATCCCCATCCCCACTGTGCAAACCCTTCTGGGAAGACATCTGGTCGCCCACATCCCGGGCTGCACAGAGTGGAGGTGCCAGGATGAGGGCACCTTGTCCCAGGGACCTCACCTCGCACTTCCCTGCACACTGCGGCGCTGACTGGTTTAAACCAGTCCTGTATGTTCAGGACCCATGTATATGTCAGGGGTTCCTCCCCGGGGTCTGGTCCTATGGACATGGTGCACAGACTTGCTGTTGTTAAAGCAGCTGCTTCTTGTTTTGTAAATCCAGTGTGGGCAGAGGAGCCCAGCCCCCAGCATGAGACAGGCCGCCCTCAGCCGAGCTCATACAGAAGTTCACGTGTCCATTGACTTGGCCGAGGAGGAGACCGGAACTCATGCGTTAAAATGCTAATCCCCAAGGACATGGCGTTGGGAGGTGGAGCCTTTGGGAGGTGCTTAGGGCTTGAGGGAGGGGCCCTGGTGAGTGGGATTAGTGCCCCCACTGAGAAGCCAGAGCCCCCGCCCCCTGGTGAGGTGGCTCTGTCTGTGAACCAGCAGGCAGGCTCTCCCCAGACACTGAACCTGCCTGTACCTTGACCTTGGGCTCCCAGCCTGGAGAACTGGGAGGAGTACAGTTCTGTTGTTTAGAAGCCCCCTCAAGCGCCCCCCTCTGTACTGTGGCATTCTGTTATAACAGCCCGAACAGACCAAGGCAGAAACTGGTGCCAACCAGTGGGGTGCTGCTGTAACAAATACCTAAAACTGTGAAAGTGGCTTTGGAACTGGGTGATGGGTAGAGGCTAGAGAGGTCTGGGAAAGTCTGCTCGAAAAAAACCTACATTGTCATGAACAGACCTTGAAACAGGATTCTGGTGAGAGCCTAGAAAGGAGAGAGCATTGGAGAAAGAGCCTAAGTCGTCTCAGAGCAAGAGGAAGAAGTAACTCCAAGCAGAATGTTGTAGAAATACGGATGACAAGAGCCATTCTGATGACAGAAATGAGAGGCGTGGTATTGGAAAGGGGACGGGGGAACCCCTGTTATAAAGTGGCAAAGAACGTGGCTCGGGCATATTCAGACTCTGGTATTTTGTGGAAGGCAGACCTCAGATCAATGGTATTTAGCTGAGATCTCTGGGGAAAGTGTGGACAGAGCAACCTGGCTTCTCTCCGCTACTGAGAGGGAAATGCAGAAGTGCCCGGAGGGCGACCTCGTGAGTGCACAGGAAGCCGACCTTAAACATCAGCCTGCCCGGCTGCAGAAAGGGCATTCAGGGTGCGGCCAGGTGACCTCCGGAGAGATGAGGACAGGTCGGCCCTTAGGGAAGCCGGGTGCAGTTCCCTAGGACACTGGGGGGTGGCCCAGAAGGTGACTCAGAGACCAGGGCTGCCTCCACCTGGGGTCAGCTGAGGGGCCCCTCTGTGGGGTCTGGCAGGGGCGGGGGGCACCTGCTGTGCCCTGGGGGACAGGCCCTCCCCACCCAAAGGCAGAAGACTGGTTTCTGGCTTTGTGGTCCAGAGGCGCCTGACCCACTCCATTTCGGATTCTGTTGTTCCTGTTTCTCCCTTCCTAGTTCTCCCTCAGAAGAGGGATGCATGCCCGGCCTCTGCACATTTTCAGAAAAGAGGAATCAGCCTCAGCAACCCTCAGCCCCGGCCAGCGTTATGGCTATGGGAGGAAAGTCCAGACTCTGGGGCTGGAGGGAAGGAACTCCACGCGTGAAAGGCGCTGAATCTGGGGGCAGAATACTGCTGCCCGCCCCCCCACACGGTCACACGCTGGAATCTGGGGGAGCAGCCTCTGGGAGCTGCTGCCCCTGGAAAACCCCCGTCCCTCCCCCCATACCACTGCGCCCTCCCTGCAGACCTGAGCTTCCTGGATCTGACACAAAGCTCCTGTGACCGAGCTGCCCTCTCACTCAGGCGCTTCCAATGCTGGAAACAGCTCTGAGCACAGTCTGGAGGCCTGACTCACAGCTCTTACGCCCGGATAGGGCAGCAGGATCGGGCTGGCTGGACCCCATGCCTAGGTTCAGTTAGAAACGGACACTGGGGAGGAAGCAGACACTTTCCCTCCCCAGGCCTCCTGCCAACTTGGTTGCTCCCATCAAGTCCCCCCCAGAGCAGGACACCAGTCCCCCACCTCGAGAGCAGGACACAGTCCCCCACCCCCAGAGCAGGACACAGTCCCCCACCCCCAGAGCAGGAAACGGCTCTCCCGCCCCCAGAGCAGGACAGACGCCGGCTCTGTTCTGACAGCTTTATTGACAGGGTGCAGGGTCAGCTTGAGCACAGCCCGTGCTGCAGCCCTCGGTCCAGGCAGCGCCACGTGGCATCACCCTCTGACCCTGGGGTCAGCGGGCCTGGCCCCGCCCCGTCCTCCTGCTGCTCCGGACCTGGGGCCTGGAAGGGGTGGGCGGTGTGGCCAGAGCGCGAGGGTCCCAGGAAAAGGGTGGGGGCAGGGCCCAGGTGGGAGGGGGCAGGTGTCCAGGTGAAGGCAGGCCGCATGTGCCTCCCTCCGCGTCTGCAGGTCAAGCCGGGCATACTGAGGATGGGCCCGGGGCTGGGCTGCGCTGATGGGTGCAGCCTGACCCCCCCGCCCCCCGCAGCCTCAGGACCGAGGCTGGGCAGAGACGCGCCCTCAGGTTTGGGTGGCCATAAGGTCAGGGGTGTTTCATCAGGGCCCTGCCACACAGAAGCTCGAGCCCAGGGAGGCCAGACCACATCCTGAACTGGGGCCCTTGGGCCTGGCTTGCTTCCCCGCCCCCCCCACAACCTCTGAGCTGGGGGGCACTGTGGCCCACAGCCTCGAAGGCGATAGGCCAGGGCAGGTGGCCCCTCCGTTTGGGGCCCATCTGCACATCCCCCGTGACTGCCGGGCGGGGATGCCCCAGGCCTGCTCTGAGGGACACCAGGAGGCCCCCCAAGAGGAGCACGGCTCTCCCCAGGCAGGGCCCCAATGACGATGACGGACACTCAGCTTCTGAGAGCTGGGGGGGGGGGGGACGGGGGAGGGGGGGGAGGGAGAGGGGGGAGGGGGGGAGGACGGGGGAGGGGGAGATGGGGGGAGGGGAGGGGGAGGGGAGGGGTGGGGACACCCAGAGTCAGAGGCCCTGCTGGTGACAGGTGGGGAGGGAGAGGGGGGAGGGGGACGGGGGAGGGGGAGATGGGGAGGGGGAGAGGGAGAGGCGGGGACACCCAGAGTCAGAGGCCCCGCTGGTGACACGGTGGCCCAGGTTGGGGGCGTGCCTCCAGCAGACGCCCAAACCCAAGGGAGCCAGACACCCCGGGTCGAGTCCTTAGTAACGCGTGCAGGGCTGAGGGAGGGAGGAAGCCTGGCGGTCTCGAGGTCATCGGGGTGGGGGGCGATGAGAAGCACAGCGTGGGCAATGGGGCGTGGGCGCGGGGGTCTCACTCAGAGTGAACCAGAGCCCCAGCCCCCTGCCCGAAGCCGAAGCCCTTGGGCCCGAAGTTCTTTGCATAGCATCCTGCAGAAAGAAGAGGGGTGAGGACTCCCACTCCCGCCCCAGCACCTGCCAGGGGCTCTGGAGCAGTGAGGCGCACAGCAGAGCCCCCCAACATCGACGCTGACAGTGAGGAGCGTCCTGGCTACTGCCCTGCCTCTGAAATCCCAGGAGAAGCGCCACCTGTGATTGAGCTAGGAGGCGGAAGGGAGCCCAGGCCCCGCCCCGCCCCGCCCTCTGTCCACTGCACGTCCCCCCGCACCCCCACCCGGGCTCCTTCTCGGCTGGCTGCACACAGAGGCCTCAGGAGACGCTTGGGAAGGGACTCCAAGGCTGGAACTGGCCACTGTGTATGGGCCTGACTGATCGGCCCTCCAGGGAGGGAGGGCGTCGAGGGAAGGCTGCTCACCTTTGCAGTAAATCTCGCCATCCTTGTCAGCCAGGGTGGTGGACTCAAGGCCTTTGCCGCACTTGGCACATCGGAAGCAGGACTTATGCCAGGACTGGGGAGGGAAGGAAAGAATTAACTCCGCCACCCCAGCCCATCCCCTTGGAGGTGTGACAAAGACACCTGTGGGGTCTGCCCAGCCTCCCCCACCTCCTGGAGAAGGTGCTGGGGCCAGTGCAGCAGCTGCCCCACGAAAGGCAAGTGGGGCCCCCCAGTCTTGTCCCAACTCCCACCCAGGACCCCTGGTCTGGGTGTGGGCTCAGACCCATCTGGCCCGAGTTCCAGGCCAGTGGCCCCCTCATTCCTCACGGAGGACGTGAGGAGCAGTCATACATGCTGGGGCCTGGCCGCAGGGCCGGCTTTTGTGGTCAGCAGGCCTCTGGCGTTCTCGAGGGCGCTCACTGCAGCGGGAGGCCACAGCCAGGCAGGGGCCTGGTGCAGAGGCAGTGCCTGGCACCCCGGAAGGAGAAAGGGTCCACGGAGCTCCAGGAGAAGGCCGGGGGCCAGAGAAGCCCCGCTGGAGCTCGGAGGTCACAAGGCCAACAGCCCCTCAGGGGAAGGCAGCCCCGGTCTGCACCCGGCGGGGGCCAGCCAGACCCTAGGTCAGCCGCCAGCTCCCAGCTGACAGCTCTGCATAGCCCGAAAAGCCGGAGGCCAGCAGCGGCAGACGGAACAAAACAAAACAAGGCCTTTTAAGGGCAAGGAGGCTCCCTTGCTCAGCTGCCCTTTCTGAGCTAGAGATGGGAAGGGAAAAGGCAGGCCCTGGGCTTCCTGGCAGCCAGGCCCATGCGTGTTGACTCCTGCCCAGGGCTCTAGGGGCCTCGGTGTTTGCACTGAGGGCACCCTGGCCTTGGCTCGTCCTCAGGGAAGCCCAGGCTGCCCCCCAGTCTCCAGGCAGACGGAGGACTGACCACCACCACTGTCCCTACAGACACAGTCGGGCCCCGCTGGTGGGGTCAGCACCTAAAGTCCTGCTCCTCAGCCCTTCCTCGGGCACGGACGCTGGGCTCCTCCCACCACCTCTGCCCACAAGAGAACCCTCCTCCCTAGGGGAGAGACTCAGGTCCAGAGAGGCCACAGACAGGCTCTAGGCCCCGCGGCACCACAGCTGACCACGTGGCCCCGGCCACATCTGTGTGAAGGCCCAGCACCGTCTCCAGGCCCCTGCTGAAGAAGCCTCTTCTGCGGCCCTCTGACAGCTCATCTGAGGCCACCCCTCCCTGCAGCCTCTCTGAGGGAGGATCCCATTGCACTTTGGTGACTGGGGTTGGGGGGCTACTACTGGAATATCGCAGTGGGGGGCGGGCAAGACAGCCAGACCAAGTTTGCCTCCTAGGAGGCTCTGACAGGCCTCAACCTTGGCTAACTCTGCCATGGGGGCACATGAGTGGGTTTCTGTGGATTTGGGGTGGTTCTTAACATTTCTGTATCACAAATCCTTTTGAAAATGTGATGAATGCTATGGATCTTCTTCCCAGAGAGAGATGAGACCCCACACAACTATGCACATTCTTTTCAGAGCTGGTGTCCATGCACCCTTAGCAGTCAGGAGACCCTGACTCTGGAGACATGGATCGATCAGAAGCTCCCTATGAAGTGCGCTATTGTTGTCCAGTCAGTCAGGTGTTTCTGGTTCTTTGCATCCCACTGGACTGCAGCATGCCAGGCTTCCCTGTGCTTCACTATCTCCCAGAGTTTGCTCCAACTCATGTCCATTGAGTCGGTGATGCCATCCAACCATCTCATCGTCTGTTGTCCCCTTCTCCTCCTGCCTTCAATCTTTCCCGGCAGCAGGGTCTTTTTCAGTGAGTCGGCTCTTCGCATCAGGAGGCCAAAGTATTGGAACTTCAGCATCAGCATCAGTCCTTTCAGTGAATATTCAGGACTGATCTCCTTTAGGATGGACTGGTTGGATCACCTTGCAGTCTAAGGGACTCTCAAGAGTCTTCTCCAGCACAATTTGAAAACATCAATTCTGCGGCACTCAGCCTTCTTTATGGGCCAATGGTGAGGCTGCTATGATGGGGGATTCAGCTCTCTGGAGACTGGGAGGCACAGGAGACAGCCTCAGAGACAAACGGACTCCTTTTGTGGTGGGCTCTGAAATGAAGGGGGAGCTACATGCAGGGCCCAGGCTCCCCTGAGCAGTGGGAGCACACTTCAAAGCTTCAGAATGCACATTTCAGGAAAGTGTGTGCCCCCCCCCACCCCCCACCCCCACCCCCGGCACGCCCAGCCTTACCTTCCCAGCGCCAATCACCTTCTCAGCCGCATAGACGGCCTGGCTGCACCGCGGGCAGCGCTCGGAGCCCCCGATCTTCTGGGCGAACTTGGACGTGTTGGGATTGGTGGTGGGCCTGTGGCCGGGGGCCCTGCTCAGGGAAGAGCATGCGGTGAGGGGAGGTGTGAAGGCCCAGAGAGTGACACGGGGTGGGGGGGACAGGCCTGGAGGGCACCACCCGCCTGCACCTGGCCCAGCCCGCCCCAAGGCCGCCGCTGCCAGGGCTGCAGGGTCACCTCCCTGACGGGGGACGCACCGAGGACCCGAGGGTCACCTCTGCTGACAGGGGACCCACCAGCGGCCCATAGTATTCCTTCCTCAAGACGTCAGACTCCCCTTGGTGCCAGTTAGAACGCCGGAGTCACTGACAGCTCGTCTGCTAAGAACTGGCCCCCTCTGCCCCCAGTTCCTGCAGCACTATTACTAGAGTCTTCCCAGGAGAAATCAGCTGACAGGTCGCTCCCATGGGGTGACAACCTTGGCCAAAGTGTGGAAAGTCACCGTCACTTGCGACCATCCCCCAGGGCCAAGGGGCTGGCGGACTGACTGCCAACACCCCGCTCACAGCAGGTCAGTGGTCAGGGGGTGCTGGGGGCTTAGTGACACCCGTCTCCAGGAAGGGAACTGACACCCGGTGAGCACGGCTGCGAGGTGGCCCGGCTCAGACCCTCAGTGGCTGTGGGGCGCCTTCAAGTCACTGAGACTGGCTAGGTTTCCTCATCTGTGGACAGAGGAGAGGGGCCCAGCCATTCTCAGGGCTCCTCCCAGTGCATGGAAATACGGCTGCTGCTCCGCACGGGGAGGGGCCTGGCCGCTCCAGCCCCTCTGCCCCTGCTGCTCTGCCAGGGCCTGACGCACAGTAGGACCTCTGTTCCGGGCGGGGGTACTCACTCCTCATGTCTGATGCCGAGCGACTCCCCCTTGTCCATGCTCAGGGTGCCCGCGCCCTGCCCGTAGCCGTAGCCCTTGGGCCCGTACTTCTTGCCGTAGCAGGACTTACAGTAGATCTCCTCGCCGTGCACGGCCACGGTGGTGCTGTCCAGGTTCTTCTTGCAGACCACTGTAGGGGCCACAGGGCCAGCGGGTCACGGCTAGCCCCTGCCGCCAAAGATCCCTGGGACGCTGTGCATGCAACATCCTGACCTCCCAGGAGCCAGGGGCCTGGAGATGGGGTTGGGGTGGCCAGGGAACTGGGAGGGGAGGAGGGCCTATGGATGCTGGCCCAGTGCCTCTCCCGGAGCTGGGTGGGCTTCCTCGCCCCCACACCCTGAGAACTTCCCGAGCTCACAGGGCCAGCGGCCTAGGCCGACCCCATGCCCCAAGGGGTGTGCCGGGCCTTACTGCCCTTGACAGACACCGTGGGTCCCAACAGAAGAGGAGAAGCAAGAAGGGCAAGGCTGTCCTGCCTCCCGCGATTTGATTCAGAAGGGACGCCTGTGGGTGCGGGGGCAGGGGGCAGGGTGGAGACGCTTCCGGGGGAAGGTCACGTTTATTCGGCGCCCAGCGCAACTGGCTTAGAAATGAGATAGAGGTTGTGTTCATCATGACAATGGGATCTGAAGTTTCTAGCTGGAAATCACTTGGCCACAGGAGGTCAGATGCTGGGAGAATTCCCTGACTCGGGTGCAGGGAGATTGGAATGGGGAACACTGGAAGGCCTGCAGAGCGCCCGCAGCCTCCTGTGGGTCTCAGAGCAGCCCCGTGATCCAGAGTGAGACACTGTGGAGCCCAGGGTCACACGGAACCCAGGCTAGCCCACGTCCAGGGAGCGTCCTGGCCAGGCTGTGCCTTCCCAGCCAGCAGATGTGTCCCCACCAGCAGATGATGACGGTGCCCCCTGATAAGATGGCTGAAAATTAAATGAGATCTCGCCTGGGAAGTGCTTAGCACAGTGCCCTGCGCACAGTAGGTCATCATGAACATTGGCTGCCCCAACAGTGTGACCTAGAGTTAGCGCCCTGGGAACACAAGGGTGGGAAGGGCCAGGCCCCAAAAGACCGTCAGTGTCCAACCCCCAAGTGCTTCTCTCCAGAGACTCACGTCCTGTTGATGTAGGTTTGGGCCTAGGATAACGATCAGGTTCCACGAAGGCCCTGAGATGGGGGTGTCACTGTGCCCACCAGGACCACGTCCTCAAACACGTCCTTCTGAAGAGGGACCCCTGGAGGAGCCAGCCTCTCCTCCTCTCGAGGAGCACTCAGCTTACCTCCGTGCCCCTTGCCAGTTCCTTTGCCTTTAGGTAGATTCCTCCCCGCCCCCCCCCCACCCCACCCCCATGTGGCTCTTGGGATCTTAGTTCCCTGAGCAGGGGCTGAACCTGGCCCTTGGCAGTGAAAGCATTGAGTCCTAACCACTGGATCTGCAGGGAATTCCCAGCCTTCCCCTTGCCTTTAAAGGCCAGCTCTCTGCCCCTACCCCCACCCGTGGGCCCAGGTTGGAGACTTCAGGCTAAATAAGGACCCTCCGGTCCTGCCTGTGAGATCCCCATGTTCTTCCAGCATGCGGGCAACCAAATATGGGCTGTCCTGCCGCCTCCCCAGGGCTTGGCTCCGGCCTGGAGGAAGCGGGCACAGCCAGCCAAGGGCTCCAGCATTCCCTTCTAGGGTGGGAAGCCCGGGGTCGTTCTGAAACTGCTTCCTGTAAGACCCAGAGTGACCTGGAAATTCCTAAGACTAGACGGGAGGCGGCAAGCGAGACTGAGCGGCCTGGGGACTGAGGTCTCCTTGGGCTGAACTTCCCTGCAGGGACCTGGGGATTCAGCTCAGAGGGGACCCCGGGGTCTACGAGTGACACCTCCCAAAGGCCTTGCCATCTGGCACCTGCAGGCTCCCCCAAATTCTCAATGAGGGGGAGTCTTGAATGATGGCCTAAATGCATTTCTACCAAATCATGTTAAGCAGAAACCAACCAAAAAGAAGAACTTAGGCCAAGGCTTGCTCTGCTCTGCCAGCCAGGAGCCCTTCCAGGGGGGTCAGGCGTGAACCACAGCCTGCAGGCAAGGGGATGCCGCTGTGGCTGGGGCTGTGAGCACCCTGGGGCTCTGGGTTCTGGGGCACAGCCCCGTTCCAGCAGCTGTCCCCTCGGGGCAAGGCCACACCAGTTCTGCCTTCCCATGGGCTGGCCTGCCCCAGGACAAGGCTGTCACAGCTCAGAGACAATGCAGCCTAGGGGCCGGTGCCCACAAAGCCAAGGCCTCCCGGGCTGGGGACTGGCTGCCGCTTCTCGGACACCAGGGCACACGCTCCAAGCCCAGCCCAGCGTCTGTCCCATCCCCCCAGCCCCGCACCCTTGGCTTTCCTGACCGCCCCGCTGGCGGCCGCTCCTCCCCGGCAGCTGCTGTTGGTGATCAAAGCCACATGTGATGGTGGAGAGGGGTCCTTGGGGCCAGTAGTATGGACCGTCTCCCTGGCCAGCACCAAGCCCTCTTATGCCCTCTGAGAAAAATAAATGGCCTGAAAATTCCTGAGCACAGTGAGCTGCTGATGAAACGCCATGGCTGTCGGCCTCCTCCCAGCTGGACGCCAAAGGCTCCGCCCAAGCTCACTGCCCACCCGCGGCCGGCACAGCCCTCAGTCAGCATCCGCGGGCGTGGGGCCTGCGGGGCCTGCTCTGGAGGTGGCTTCCGGCTGGCCCGCCCACAGCCGGTGGGAGCTGGTGCTCCTTCAGGGGCAGGTGGCCCTGGGGGTCTGGGTCCCGCTCAGGAGCATGGGCTCCAGAAGCAGTGAAGCCACAGTGCGGGCGGCAGGGCCCGGTTCCCGGACCTCCCCGACAGTTTGGGGCCACCCTGAGTCCTAGGCTTCTTGCTGGGGATCCCCTGCACTGTCTCTGTGTGTGTGTGTACATGTATGCGCAAGTGTTCATATGTGTGCACACACGTGTATCTATGTGCATGGGTGGGTGTGCGCATGTGTGCACACCGTGTGTCTGTGTGGATGTGTCCACATGTGCATGGACGTGTGTGCATGCACATGTGTCTGTGCACACGTGCATGGGTGTGTATGTGTGCATGTCTGTGTGCATACATGTCTGTGTGGATGTGTGCACATGTGTATGGGTGTGTGTGTGCGCATGCATGTGTGTGCATGTCTGTGTGTGTACATGTGTCTGTGTGGATGTGTGCACATGTGTGTGTGTGTGTGTGCGTGTCAGGAAGCGGCTGTCGTTGACTGAACACTCACAACTGCTCTAAGCGCTCCTTTTGTTTTCTGACCCATTCCTCTCAGTTCCCACAGCCCTGCCCCATGAAGTAGGTGTTGTTTTTCTCCTCTGTAATGTGGAGAAAATGCAGAGAGAGGAGGCACCTGATGCTCAGCACCCAGAGAACAGAAAGGAAATTCACATGTGGACTCTCACCCACTGGTTCTGAAGGCTCAAGGCTCAGCTGACACACTCCTGCCCGCCCAGCGCTCTGCCTGGGCTCAAGGGAAACAGGTCACCTCCTCTAAGCCCCTCGGCTGTGAGCCCGTCAGTCAGGAGCCTGCGGACGTCCCCCACCTCCAGGGCCAGGCGCTCAGGACACCTGGGCCCCGGCCGCGGCTTGCACCCCGGGCATCTAGGCGCCTGCCTACCAGGTGGTGACTGGGGCCTGTCTCCTCCCAGCTGTCAGTACGACGTCAACATCCCCTCACCCGGACCGTTGGGCGGAGGTGGGGGCTGAGGGGAGAGGCCTCCCACCCAGAGACGCCAGGGGAGCCCAGCCCCTCCCCAGACGCAGCTGCCCATGAGGCTGCTGCCGGTGAGTTTTATGTTTAATTGAGGGTTAGTTGACATGTCTGTGTCCATTGCCCAAGGACATGAACTCAGGCAAACTTCGGGAGATGGTGAAGGACAGGGAGGCCTGGCGTGCTAGGGGTCCATGGGATCACACGGAGCCGGACACGAATGGGCAACTGAACAGCAAATAGTTGTTGCTGACTTACTGTGTCATGAAGTGCCAGCTTCGCAATGCAGAGGCTCACCATTTTCAGAGTTACTCGCCGTGACCACTACCGTGTCCCTTGTGCTCCGCAGTGCTTCCTCGGAGCTTTCTTATCTGACACGCAACAGTCTGCACCTTTTAATCCTCTCCCCCTGTCTTGCTCTCCCCCAACTAGAGTGTCCTCCACATCTGTGGTTTCTGTGGACTTTTAACAAAGGGTAATCTGGGTCCAGGGGTTGGTGAAACTCTGGGCTATAAGCGTCTTGCTCTTAATTGCCAGGATTGTGGTAGGGAGAGAGGCAAGACAAAGTGAGTGGGAAGTTTTCCCCACCGGGTCTTTCCGGCTTGGCGCGCAGGTGCTGGTGTGTCCACCCCCTCCAGCTCAGCGGGCCAGCCCCCCACAGCCCCCGCCTCCGCCTTAGAAAACAGCTTCTGAGGAACACAGGGGCCCTGAAGCGCCTCCCCGCCCCACTGCGCTCCAGCCAAATGTCAGGCTGTTTACGACCATCCCTCCCGAGGACCGCCCCCCAGGGGCTGACAGGCCGGTCATCCCCATGGCGACAGCCGCCGGTCTGGGCGGGCACTCACTGCACAGGAAGCAGGACTTGTGGAAGCTGCTGCCTTCGCACTGGACCTCTTCGGCAAAGTACACCGTCTTCTGGCACACCCCACACTTCTTGCCTCCTCCCCAGTTCGGCATCCTGGAAGTGGACACAGAGAAGGGAATGAATTTTCCAGGGAGGCGGAGACCCGGATGGCCCAGGACAGCGCCTGGGGCAGAGGCCTCCCCAGACAGCAACCTGGGGGCTTCCCACCCCAGAGCCACAGGGGACCGCTGCGCAGTCACTCTATTTTCAGCCCCCTCCCCGGCCCGCTAGGACATAAACTCGCACGAGACACAGGCTGGTGCACAAACAACAATAAACCCTTTGCTGTGTGCATCCACGTGGTGAGTCTCACAGCAAAAGAAGCAGGTGAGCTAGAACCCATAAAACACGAACTATCTGTGTCGGGCCTCAAACAGGCAAAACTCAGTGTCAAGGGAGGAACACATGTGTGGGAGAGCTACAAAGAAAGACAAGGGTGAGTATCAGAGACTACTTAGATTTGGCACCTCAAAAACAGAAAAAGAGGGCCGCCACGGGTCATCACATGGGGGCTCCTATTGTAATTATTCTTTGAACTTCCATGTAGGTTTAGAAAAATATATATATTTATTTATTTGGCTATACTGTGTCTTGGTTGTGGTATGCAGGATCAAGTTCCCCAACCAGGCATCAAGCCTAGGCCTCTGCACTGTGAGCGAGAATCTTAGCCACTGGACCACTAGGTAGACCCCAGTTCAGTTCAGTCGCTCAGTCCGACTCTGTGGCCCCATGGACTGCAGCACGCCAGGCCTCCCTGTCCATCACCAGCTCCTGGAGCCTGCTCAGACTCATGTCCATTGGGTCAGTGATGCCACCCAACCATCTCATCCTCTGTCGTCCCCTTCTCCTCCTGCCATCAATCTTTACCAGCATCAGGGCCTTTTCCAATGAGTCAGCTCTTCACATCAGATGGCCAAAGTATTGGAGTTTCCACTTCAGCATCAGTCCTTCCAATGAATATTCAGGACTGATTTCCTTTAGGATGGACTGGTTGGATCTCCTTGCAGTCCAAGAGACCCTCAAGAGTCTTCTCCAACATCACAATTCAAAAGCATCAATTCTTCAGCGCTCAGCTTTCTTTATAGTCCAACTCTCACACCCATACATGACTACTGGAAAAACCATAGCTTTGACTAGACGGGCCTTTGTCGGCAAAGTAATATCTCTGCTTTTTAATATGCTATCTAAGTTGGTCACAGCTTTTCTTCCAAGGAGCAAGTGTCTTTTAATTTCATGGCTGCAGTTGCCATCTATAATGATTTTGGAGCCCAAGAAAAGAAAGTCTGTCACTGTTTCCATTGTTTCCCCATCTATTTGCCATGAAGTGATGGGACCAGATGCCATGATCTTCATTGTTTGAACGTTGAGTTTTAAGCCAACTTTTTCACTCTCCTCTTTCACTTTCATCGAGAGGCTCTTTCTTCTTCACTTTCTGCCATAGGGTGGTGTCATCTGCATATCTGAGGTTATTGATATTTCTCCCGGCGATCTTGATTCAAGCTTGTGCTTCTTCCAGCCCAGCGTTTTTCATGATGTACTCTGCATATTATTTAAGTAAGCACGGTGACAACATACAGCCTTGATGTACTTCTTTCCCAATTTGGAACCAGTCTATTGTTCCATGTCCAGCTCTAACTGTTGCTTCTTGACCTACATACAGATTTCTCAAGAGGCAGGTCAGGTGGTCTGGTATTACCATCTCTTGAAGAATTTTCCACAGTTTATTGTGATCCACACAGTCAAAGGCTTTGGCATAGTCAGTAAAGCAGAAGTAGATGTTTTTCTGGAACTCTCTTGCTTTTTCAATGATCCAGCAGATGTTGGCAATTTGATCTCTGGTTCCTCTGCCTTTTCTAAATCTAGCTTGAACATCTGAAGTTCATGGTTCATGTACTGTTGAAGCCTGGCTTGGAGAATTTTGAGCATTACTTTGCTAGCGTGTGAGATGAGTGCAATTGTGCGGTAGTCTGAGCATTCTTTGGGATTGCCTTTCTTTGGGACTGGAATGAAAACTGACATTTTCCAGTCCTGTGGCCACTGCTGAGTTCTCCAAATTTGCTGGTATATTAAGTGCAGCACTTTCACAGCATCATCTTTTAGGATTTGAAATCGCTCAACTGGAATTCCATTACCTCAACTAGCTTTGTTCCTAGTTATGCTTCCTAAGACCCACTTGACTTCACATTCCAGGATGTCTGGCTCTAGGTGAGTGATCACATCATCGTGATTATCTGGGTCGTGAAGATCTTTTTTGTATAGTTCTTCTGTGTATTCTTGCCACCTCTTCTTAATATCTTCTGCTTCTGTTAGGTCCATACCATTTCTGTCCTTTATTGAGTCCATCTTTGCATGAAATGTTCCCTTGGTATCTCTAATTTTCTTGAAGAGATCTCTAGTCTTTCCCATTCTGCTGTTTTCCTCTATTTCTTTGCATTGATCACTGAGAAAGGATTTCTTATCTCTCCTTGCTATTCTTTGGAACTCTGTGTTCAAATGCGTATATCATTCCTTTTCTCCTTTGCCTTTCGATTCTCTTCTCAGCCATTTTGCCTTTTTGCCTTTTTTTACTTGAGGATGGTCTTGATCTGAACCCCTGTCCATAGTTCTTCAGGCATTCTGTCTATCGGATCTAATCCCTTGAATCTATTTGTCACTTCCACTGTATAATCGTAAGGGATTTGATTTAGGTCATACCTGAATGGTCTAGTGGTTTTTCCTACTTTCTTCCATTTGAGTCTGAATTTGGCAATAAGGAGTTCATGATCTGAGCCACAGTCAGCTCCTGGTCTTGTTTTTGCTGACTGTATAGAGCTTCTCCATAAGCTCTATAAGTCCCTGCATGTAGGTTTTATATGTTCTTTTGTATGTAAGATTTAGCTCACCAAAATTTTTCTTTAGCCACATCACAGGGCTTGCAGGATCTTTGTTCCCTGACCAGGGATCAAACCTAGGCCCTCGTATTGAATGTGTCAAGTCTTAACCCCCTGGAAATTTCATCCCCCCCCAAAAAACCCAATTTTTTTTTGAAAAAGCAGGAGTCAGACACAGAGGGCACAACGGAAGTTTTAGAGTCCATTAGGGTGGGGGGAGGGGGAGCATTTGCAAAATCCGATTTTCCAGCGCCACCCCCAACCTGATGAATCATGACCTCTGAGGATGGGGCCCAAGAACAGGAATATTTAACAAGCACCCAGGTGACTCTGAAGGCAATAGTCTGCGACAAGTTGAGAAGCTCGAGGTTGGTTCTGAGCTGGGGTCCTGAGGCAGGCAGGCTTAGTCCTTTCCTGACCCTGCCACTCACTGTTGTGCGTTCCTTGGGCAAGGGAGCTAGCCTTTGTAAACCTTCGCTTCTGCATCTGTAAAATGAGGACAAAAGCAGAAGCTACATCACGGGTTACTTCTGGGGAATCAGGGAGGCACAGCTCAGTGCCTGATACAGGGTGAGTTCAGGAACCCAGGGCTGCAGGGTCAGAGCCCAGGATCAGGGACAGCGACCCTTCCAGCTCTTTGGACAGAAGTGCACGGGGGGAGGGACTCCACGGGAGGACTGGGGTGCTGGGAAACAGTGGGAGGGCTGGGGAGGAGTACCCTCCTTGGGAACTCAGGGATGGGCACCCAGGGCGGTGCCGGCAGCTGGAGACTGGGCAGGAGCAGGGGGCATGGTCCCTACCACCGGGGGCTTCCCATCTGATGTAGTGCAGGGAGGAAGCTTGCCCCCAAAATGTCTCTTTGCCATGTGGATTATTTTGAGCTGAAAACAATCAAGGCCCAAGAGATTCAGGAAGAACCATCAACCTTCCCTCAAATGCCTGAAAGAATTTCGATAGAGGGCCAGTTCCCCAAATACCAGTTTCCAGAGATCTCTGTGAAGAATGCGGGCCGGGTATGGTGGGGAAACCAGGCAGACCTAGGAGACCAGTCCCGTTATCCCTGCCCAACCCAGCAAACACTGGTTTCCAAACATTTGCTTTTCCTTCTCCATGTCAACTGGCTTTCTCACCTCTGAAGTTCCAAACCACTGCCCCAACTTCCTCTTTTGTCTTTAGCTGAGCATGGTATTTAATGTGAGGGTTTGGGCCACTTTGGGAGTTACTCAGTTTTTTGGGGTCTCTCCCATGTAGACATGTTATTAAGCTTTGATTTTCTCCTATTCATCTGTCTCAGTTCAAGGTAATTCTTTTCGAGTCAGAAGGAGCTAGAAGGATGGAGGGAAATTTCTTCCCCAACATTGGACACAGGTGTCAGCTCAAAGAGGAGGTCCAGTCCAGGTTCACTACCACATCCCCAAGTCTGCATGTGTCTAGCACACAGGTGTTCACACAGGTGTCTGAGACGTCAGCCCCCCTAATGCTCAGAGCTGCAGCCCAAGGCCCGCAAAATGCTCAGTAGGGTGTGCGGGCCAAGAGCACCCCTCCTGTGGGTGAGGGGCACAGAGAGCTGGGGCACTCACTCTTCACAGCCTCTGCTCTGTCTCCCCGTCCCACTGCTCTTGCGGTCACCCCACCGAGGACTTCCACTGATCACTGACCTTGACCTCTGCCCTGAGCCCAGGCTCACACACCGAGTTTCAGGGGAGCGCCAGCCGCCTGAGCTCATCACCTTTTCTCTCCAACATGCTCTTCTTCCTGACTGTCCATTTGTTGCTGGAACCATAATCTTCTCTGATCGCTAAGGAATCTCATCCTAAACCCCAGAATGGGGAGGAGCTCTGTACCCAACTCCACCCACTCACCCCAAGCCCTGACCTCCCTGCCTCTCCAGGCCTCTTCTCACCACTGAGGTTCACTGGCCCTCAGCAGCCCCCTCCTCCTTGGGAATCAGCCCGATTTTCATCCAGGGCATTGGACCTAAGCTGACTGCCAAGGTTCCTGGCTCAGGGCTCAGCTCCCAAACGCCCAGGGCCGGTCCCTGAGGCCCCGATGTTCCTCCGGCCCCCTGTGGCAGGGCTGCAAAACCATCTCCGTGACGGACAGTCAGGTGGGTGTAGTGTGGTCATTACAGTCGGCCTAACCCCCAACAGCCTCCCGACCCTTTTTTGTTGCAGAACCCCATTCAAATCACGCAGCCCCCACTCCCTTGAGTAACCCCCAGGAGGTGCTCAGGGCAGAGCCTGGACCTGAAAGTCACCCAGTGACTCCAGTCCCCTGAGGGGTGGTGCAGGGACAGCGTGAGCAGGGCGGAGAGTCCTGGGGGACAAGCCAGTTCCTATAGAGACACACGGGTTCACTCCTGCCTCTTGACGGGTGCCAGGACGTGACCTCCGAACCCCAGCTCTCAGCATTCGGCAGACAGCCTGCCCCGAGCCTGCAGACCCACCGTGTGCCAGGTGGTCTGCAAGCGCCATCCACCCTTCCTGGCCACCCAGAGGCGGGGACCTGCCCAGAGCACGGATGAGGACTGGGGCGGGGGAGGCCTACAGTCGGAGCTGCGGTGAGGCTGGCCACCCAGCCCCATGCGGGCCCTCCGTGCTCAGCAGACGGGGCTTGGGGACATGGGGACCCAAGGGCTCCTGCCTCACCTTGTCCCACCCCTGAGCCCACAGGTTTCATCCTCCAGCCCCGGGACGCCCCTGACGACAGCACGCTGGGGAGACATTCCCAGCAGTGGTTTGTTCCCGACACAGAAGCCCTCCTCCCTCAGGAAACCCGCCGCCCACAGGCTGCCCTTGTTCTCCCTGGCCCTGCGTCAGGGCCCATGTCCAGCAGGGCCCGGGAACCCGAGGTGGGAAACTGCCCAGGCCGCCTCCCAGCCAGGGCCCCCAAAACCATGGGGGGGCCCCTTTAGGAACCCAGGGGACAGACAGGGCTCAGCACCCTGGGGTGAAGAGCACTGACCCAGGCCATGGGCTCCCCCCTGCCCTCGTGAGGACCCCTCGGGAATCTACGGGTTGGGGGGCTCAGCTGGGGGCCCAGCCACCTCTTCCCACAGGGGAGGTTCCTGCTCTACCCACTCCCTCCCGCCAGCCTGAGTTCAGCTGATGGAGCCCGATTGCCTTAAAAGGAAACCTACTTCCCAGACCATCTGGAGTTCAATAGGGACGACTGGCTCCCTCTCAGCTGCCTCCTCAGGTCTGGGGGCAGAGGCCCCACAGGAGACGGGGGTCAGGGGTCAGGGGTCAGGCAGTTCAGAGGTCGGGAAAGGGGATCTGGACCCATTTCTTCCCAGCCGAAGGGTCAGGCTCCCTTCCTCTGCGCCTCTTTGTGCTCATCCCTAGGTCAGACCATCCACTGACTCAGAGTCTCGTTCTGAGGGTCAGGGGGAAATAACAGCAGCGGCCCAGGGCCCGGCCTGAGGGCCCCCCAGGGCCGGACGTGCGCTGTCCTTGCCCCAGGCCATGTCTGCTCCGGGTGCCGCCCCTGTGATCACACCAGCCCTGAGCCCCGGGTGTTTTGGTTTGTCCACTTCACCGCGTCTACCATCTCCACTAAGCACTGGGCTTCATCTCCTGCAGGATGGCTGGAGACACCAGGGCAGCTATTCCCCTGAAATGTCAGGGCCTTCAGGGCCGCCATAAGCTAGAAATCCGGGACTGGATTCTTCCGACCAGCGCCCGGGTCGGCCCGCTGGCCCCAGCCACGTCCAGCTGCAGCATGAAGACCGGCCCGCGGCTCCTCTGTCCTGGGAGCAGAGACCCGGCCGGGCTCGGGCCGCGGAAGACAGAGACGCTCATGTTCCGCCAGCGGCGTGCGAATGTCAGGCTGAGGTGACGCCCAGGGCGCTCACGGTTCATGTCTAAGAAACCGCCTCGCTGATGTCAGCCCTTAACCACTGGCCGCCAGCGTCTGCGGGAAGGTCTCCCTTCCTCAGATCAGTGACCTGACGGCATTCCCCGCCGCGTCTTTGTCCCCCGTGGAAAGCCCCAAACTTCTTTGTCCCAAAGCCTTCTGCTCCCCAGGGACAGAGGGCAATTCCTGGGCACAGAGCGCAGGTGCCCCCACTCACAGTCTGGCAGTCCGGTGTTTTTCCACTTGGGCTCGCCGGGCTGGGCGGAGCCTGGCCGGGCGGGGTGGGGCCTGGCCGGGTGGGGCGGGGCCTGGCCGGGCTGGGCGGGGCCTGGCCAGGTGCACATGGGAGCTGTCATCCTTTCCAACCTGCTGCTCAAGCCTTCCCCAGCCCCCCACCGGAGGGCAGCCAAAGAAGGAGGGGCGCCCGGAGAAACAGTCCGGGAAACGGTCCTGAAAGGAGTGGTCAGTCACTGCGGGGGCGCAAGGACCGACATGGGGTGCAGGCCCGGCCTCAGCGTCACACGGTTCCTGGAACTCTGCCAGCGACTCGGCTCGCCAGCACCCCTGTGCGGACCCCACGGTGCTCCAACCCCGTGTCACCCTGCTCCCTCTCTCCCCGCTCTGAGTTCTCTTCAAGTCCAGGCCCTGAGGCCCTTGTGGGGCGGTGACTGCACCCCTCTTGCCTTTACCAGCAGGACACTCCCCGCAGGGTTCAGAATCTGAAGGTCAACAAAAGTAGAAACAGCGGGCTAGGATTTAAGCATTTCCAAACTGTCACAGGAAGCCCGATATTGTAACAAGATCCCACAGATTAACCAACAGATAAAGTTCATTTGCTTTCATCTGGGATAACGTCAATTTAGTAACAGTTGGTTACCCACGCTGAAAAGGTCTGAATTATTTTCCTGGATTAAATTTTTAAAAGCAAAAACAAAGCACATGAGCCCTTAGCCCGTGTAAAACAGGCTGCTAGCAGCTGACACGTCAGGCAGCCCCCGCGAGCCCTGCAGAAAGGCGGCACCGCAGATGGGGGTCTGCTCGCCTCTAGTAGGAGTCAGACGCTGCCTCCCGCCCAAGGAAGCCGTGGAAAAGCTAACTGCCTCCGTATTTACTCTCTTTACCATACATGGAATCACTCAGCGATGACGTCAGATGAATTCCTGGGGAGCTGCGTAGTGAAAGCCCAGCGTCACCGCAGAAATTCCTGACCACTGGGTCTGCAGGCGCCCCCCCCCTCCCCCGCCCCCAGCAAATCCCTGACCACTGGGTCTGCAGGCGCCCACCCCTCCCCGCCCCACCCCAGCTCTGCGCCTGGCTTCTCCTCAGTAAGGCTCTTTTCCAGGCTGCTTCTCTTTCTTGCCAACCTGACACCGAAATCCACACACACACCAGACTTGGGGAGAGCGCGTCCCCGGGACCCAGGCCCCAACTTCCGGGGGGCCGCCCCTCTCCCCACCTTGTAGAGGACCCAGCGATGGCAAGTTCTAACCTGACTTCTTCCACACTCACACTAGCAGAGCTGCATCCTCCCTAAGCAGTGTGGAAGCTGCTATAAAGCTCTTTGTAAAGCATGTCTGTCTTGGGAGTGGCGGGTTTGTCCCTGGAGAGCTGATCAGAGACAGGAAAGGCAGAGTTACAGGGAGGCCGGGCATGGGCCTGAAAGGTGTCTGCCTGGGTCTCAATGGCAGCCGCAACCCCGAGCGAGTCACTGGTCACCTCTGAGCCCCAGCTTCCGCCCCACCTCACATGCTGCCCCAGACGAGACGGCGAAGGACACAGGCCAGTCCCGGGGCCGGGCAAGCACAGACGTCAGCCAGCTGTTCTCTCGGGAAAGGCCAGCTCTCCTGCCAAGAGTCGTGACTCTTTCCTTATTTGCCGACACGCAAATAATTGTGGCAAGTGGCAATCTTTATTCTCCTCGATGCCTCAATATATCCAATGCATGACTCCCGTGTCCTCTCCAAGCCAACCTCACAAGAAGCCGGCTTACAGAAACTTCAGCTCCAGCAGCCTCTCAAAGAAGCCTCCCCAGTCTGCCTTCCATCAGGAGGCCCACGGTTAATGGAAACCTGACCTGGGCCTTGGCGCCACCGGGCCAGCATGGGTTTGCAAGGGTCACACGTGCCCAGCAGGGCAGCTCGGCTATGAGCCCACGTCCACCCGTTCACTCACCAGATGTTCACTGCCCGCCAACCAGGTGCCAACACTATGCTCCCGGCCAGGGAGGCCCTGCCAGGACCACAAGGCTGAGGCCTGCTGTGCGAGAAGGGACACCTGGGCCAGGAAGGCAGGCGCTGGGCGGCCCAGGGGCAGGGGAGTGGCCCTGCAGACCTGTGCCCACAGCCATGGGTCTGCTCTTCCCTTTCTCCCCAGGGGCCCCCAGACCTTTTAAAGGCCCAGCGCTGCCCCTCCCCCTCCAAGCACACCCTCCCCGCAGTAAACCTCTTTCCTTGTTCGCCTCCTCCGCCCCAGATTTCCTCCCTGCGGGACCGGGTCCTTCCCTGGGAGATGGCGGGCAGTGCAGGCTTGGATCCAGCCACAAGGATAATCTCTCTGGAAAGAGGTGGATGGGGCCCCCAGCCGGAGCCCACCTTGACCCTCAGGGGCTGACAGTGAGTGGCGGCAGGGGACACGACCCCCAGGGAGTGCCCAGATCCCAGTTGCTCTCTGAGAAGACAGGGGGCGGCCAGCTCCTCCCGCCTCTCCAGCTTCCGGGAGGCAGGAAGGCTGGGGGAGAAGACAACCGGCCCCGCCCTCCCAGGACCGCGGCCAGAGAAGCAGAGCCCCGGATCCAGGCCGGCAGAGTATCCCGGTCAGTCACCTCTCCAAGTCGAGGCCCCACTTCCACCAGAGCCCCGCGGGCCTCCAGGAGCTACTGCGACAGGACCCCCAGGCCAAGTCCCCCCAGCTGGGAGGGGCTGCACACCCGTCCACGCCCAGGAGCAGGGGCGGAGCCCACCCCCGCTCCCGTCTAGCCCCGGGTCTCCTCCACTAGATCACAAACCGCGGGACCAGACCAGAGTTTGCAGCAAACTCCAAAGCTGTGAGGGCGGAGGACGCGCCTGCCTGCACGCTGTTTGTTGGGTAACGGGCTGCAACTTGCTTCAAGTGTGCTCACAGCGCACCTTTCTGCCCCCGGCCTTCGGGACTGAGGCCGCAAACACCGTGGCTTCCTCCAGGCTTGGGTGGTGGTCCCTGCGCCGCGCCAAGTCCCAGAGAGTCAGGGGTGAAGGGGGCGGGGCGACCTCCATCTAGCCCCTCGCAAAAGGGGCCCGCCTGGCACAGCTGTGCCCGGAGAGCGGGTGCGAGTTTCCCCTTTTGCGAGGGGCACGGATGCCCTCATCCCCCGCCGCACAAGGAGCGTCAGTGCGCGCAGAATCGCCCATTGTCCCGCCGCGGGACCCGCCGGGGGAGGGAGCCAAGCCGTCCCAGGGCAGAGGCACGTGCGGGCCCTTTGCGTCCCGGCGCCCGGGGCAAGAAGGGGCCCCGCGCTAACTGGAAAGAGAGCCGCGGCCACTTCACCCCTGTCCTCCGCCCACGCCCACCCATCGCCCCTTTTTCTTGAGACCCTCCCTGTAGCATCCCTGGAGGCGGCGGCGGCGGGGCTGGAAGGCCAGGGGCGCCCTGCGCGCGCGGGTAGGCGCTCCGGCGGGTGGGGGACCTGGGCGCTCGGCGCTCCGGCGGGTGGGGGCCTGGGTACTCGTCGGCGCGTGGGCCGGGCGTCCGGGTCCGGAGCGCACTCACCTGGCAGCGGCTGAGCGCGGCAGGCGGCGGGCAGGCGAGAGGGCGGGCTCTGGAAACGAGGCTGGGTGCGCCGGCCCGTGCGCAGTTTTGTTCCGCTCGGGGAGGGCGTGTCCGGGCCGCGCCAACCCACAGGCTTTGCACACCGCACTAGGCCGGCGCCGATGTCACCGCCCCGGGCTGATGTCACGGCGCAGGGCCGCCCCCAGGGCCGGGCCGCGCCGGCTGCGCTCCGGGAATCCCCTGTGCGCCCCGCCGCAGAGGAAGCAGCGGCTCACTGTGCCCGGAACTTCTCAGCGGTCCCGGCCGCCGGACGAGGGTGGAGACACACGTGATCCGTGATCCACGAGCCAAGAGCCCAGATAAACGTGTGCCACAGGAGAAGGGGGGTCGTCGTGTTTGGTGTCCTGGTGGCAGGATGTCAGGGACACGGGGAGGGGGCGCCGCGCCCCGGTTAGGGCAACCCCCCTACCCGGAGGTTTGATCCCGCCCCTTCCGCACACCCGCTGGTCCCCAGGCTTGGACAGTCCGCTCCTAGGCCTTGGTCCCCGTCTGTGAAGGGAGTATAATCCACAGGGAAGTGGGCTTATGACGGGCAGGGGAGATCCTATAGGCTTAGCACGCCTTCAGTAGTGCCCCTCTATGACGGTCACCCCGCCTCCAACAGCTCTGTCCCCTCGGCCTTCCCCAGTCGAGGAGCCCCCTCCGCCCCCCAAACAGCAGCTCTGAGAAGTGGGTGTGACGCTGGGCTTTTCTCCGGGCCTCGGAAAGCTGCCTTGGGGTAGCTGCTGGTGACTGGGCCACCCAGAGCGCCCGCTGCGGGCATCTCAGAGGGCATAGGGGCGCCCAGCTCTTCCCTGGGTGCAGGAACAGCCCAGAAACCCAGTGGCCTGGACGGGGAAGGAGCAAGGAGTACCCAGGCCCCTGGCAGGGAGGATCTTGATGGGGAGCAGAGAGCACCAGGCTTTCAAGGAAGGTGCCATCCCGTCCCCGACGATCCTGCCAGCCTCTGGGTCCCAAGGCTCACTGCCTTTGAGGCTTGTGGATCTGGACTCAGAGGGTCATGGAAATCTGAGACACTAGTGTGCCCAGGACCTGGGGCACCTCCAAAGACAAAGCACTTTCTTTTTGTTTGTAGTTTCTGTAGCTCATTCACCACGTTTCTAAGTCAGAAGGGAACGCCCTCTGATCCTCCAGGCTGGATGGCACGGTTGGCGCTGACTGCAGCCTGAGTATGCACGTGGCACACTCTTGGGTGCCCATTGCACTGTGGCTGTGTCCACGGGGTGGGTGCCGTGTGCCCCTCCCTGCTGCCCTCTTGGCTGCAGCGTCTCTGGGAGAAGGACGCCCCCTCTGCTCAGGGCAGTGCACTGGGGGCAGGCCCCTCCCCGAGGTCACCTGAGGATACAGAGGCTGCTGGACCAGGGTCAGAACCTCAACACTCACAGCCGTCCTTTAAAGCCCAGGCAGCTGAATCAACTCTTCCAGGAATAAAGTCAGGAATCTTACAGTTCAGAAAATGAAAGATTTGTCTAAGCTTTTCTTACTTTCTACCCTAAGAACATCTTTCCCTGGGCCAGGCCCTCCGTACAAACAGGGCCCTCCCAAGATTGGGAGCACCGACCCCACCGGGATTTCTTGCAGATCAGGCCCTTCTCATCTGACCCAACCTCGATGTAGGAGGAAAACCCAGGGGGACTGCTGGTCACCCCACACCAAGCGCGCAACGCAACAGGCATGTTACCCTGCAGAGCAGCAGCCTCAGAGCCCGTGGGCCCGCTGCCCAGACGCGCCCGTCTCCCGGGAGCATCCTGCCTCCCTTCGGCTGCCCCATCCCATGGGGCGCAGCTTTGGAGTCTTGCCTAGGATTGTACAGAAGGGCCTTTCCTTCTTTGGTCTGGGTTTGTCCTGCCTGGATGGGGAAGCTGCTGGAAGACTTCCCAAATGAGGACAGTTAACGTGTGCTGGGAAGTGGCCTTAGGGCAGGTCTGGGGAAAGGCCAGCACACCTGGATTCTCCTGCAGGCTCTTAGAGAACCTCGTAAATGGGGGGCTGTGTGCCGAGTCCTGCCCTCGGGATAGCTGCTGAGAGCGGGAGCCGGTGCTGCTTCACAGGGAGCTGAGGCAGCAGGATGGCCCCAGGCCACGCAGTGACCCAGCACAGGTAACCCTTCTCTGGGGGGAGACCAAAGGGTCGGTGAGAAAGTGAATCCTTACAGGGCTGAGCGTCTGCCGGGAGCTGCACGGGCACATGGGGGGCCAGGAGGACAGAGGCAGACGAACGCGATGACCACACGCCCAGGGCAGGCACAGCCACTGCACAGCCAAGCAGGCCCTGAGACAGCAAGACCCGCAGATGACCGGGGCTCTGACGCTCCAAGGGAGCCAGGGCTGAACCCGTATTGTGAGTCTCAGCTCCATCATCAAGGATTTAAAATAATGATATTGGGACTTCCCTGGTGGTCCAGTGGTTAGGGCTCCTAGCCCTCACTGCTGAGGTCCCAGGTTCAGTCCCTGGTAGGGGAACTAGACCCCACACGCCACAGGTTGCAACCAAAGATCTCGTTTGCCCCAAATGAAGACCTGAAATAAATAAATGAATAATAAAAAAAAAAAACTGAGATCAGATTCATGCTTACAAGAGGCAGGGAGAATTGGATGAAGGCAATCAGAAGGTATAAACTTCCAGTGATAAGATTGTAAGGTATAGTTCAGGCTGAGGCAGAAAAGGAAAGAGGACCTCAAGGTAGGTTACCTTTATTCAGCCAAGGAGGGGCGACAGTCTGCCTAACGACCAGGCTGAGTGCTGGGAGGGATCAGGGAGGCTCCATATTTATAGGGAGGTTTGTGGAAGTGATAAGGGAAACGTTAATCAGGCGGGATGTTTTGGGTATTTTTTAGTTGAGATGGCATTTGTAGTCTGGTAGGGGATGATAAGTCTTCTGGGCAGGTGTAGGGGGTGGAAGGTTTCTGCAGGGGGTGATAAGTCCCAGATAGATGCAACTGGCCTGGAGCATCAGGGTGGAACCAAAGTTCTATTTTGTTTTCTCTGAAGTTAAATGATTCAGCAAGGGCCTTTGAGACTGTTGTTTTCTTTTCTAGGCCCAAAAGACTCCTTCATTCCAGACCCTGAAATCATAAAAAAATGGGGAAAAGGGCACCGTATCTCTCTGGCTTCTTCCTGCTGGATAGGGGCGATGGTTTGGGGTCTGGAATGGAGGCTCATCCTAGGGCCCAAGATCTCCTTTTTCTGAGCTTGGGGTGAGGCTCTCGAGAAGAATGGTCTTGACCTGATCTCGAGAGATGGCCCCAATCCATTCTTGGAGAAACCTTTGAAAGAGATTGAAGAGACAGGGTCCAAATAAGAAGAATAGAATGATAAGTACCAATGGTCCCAGAAAGGGAGCAACCAAGGGAGGATCTGTTGGAACAGGTTTTGGGGAGTGTAAAGGTTTTGTAACTCTTTCCTGCGGCATTCAATTCTGTCTCTAAGTTTTTTGACTCTGCCCTGGACTATGCCTGTTTCATTAACAAAATAGCAGCAGTCCTCTCCAAGGAAAAGGCAGGTCCCTCCTTTTCTGCAGTGAGAAGGTCTAGGGCCACAGAAGCTGATGAGTTAATTTGTCTTTGGATTGAAATGAAGGACTCTACTACCTGCTCCATGTCTTCTTAAGTTCTTGGGACAGCCTGTAGTAGAAATGGGCAGAGGTCAAGATGCCTCCAATCCCAGTGCCTAGGGCTGCTGCTATGCCAGCCCCAATCAGGAGGGGGGCTACAACAGCTCATCTTTTTCTGTGGGGAAGTTCCCCTTGGGGGTAGACCATTTGTTCTACCTCTTCTTCTTTGAGGAATGTTAGGCCCCAGGTCAGGAAGACCAAGATGCAGGGTCCAGAGGGGTCCAAGGGGAGACATGAATATGCATAGGTCCTGCAGAGATTGAAGATTCCCGGATTGGTGCAATTATTTGTGCTGTTCCAGAGAACCCAAGTGGAACAGAAGGAGGGAGTGGAGTTTCTAAGACCAGTGTAGTTGGGACTAGAGTAGTTGATACAGGTTAGGTTTGAAGAGATTGATAGTAGGATGTTGTCAGAGGCTGGTCCAATGAGTTGTGTAGTTTTCTGTTGGGAAGGGGAGGTATAGTTGCCTTGTAACAGCCAGGTTGAAGGTGAAGGAATTGCTATGTGTGGTGAGGGAGACAGTGACATGCATACCCAGCTCTGGGATGTGTGTTGTGTGTACTGGAAGAATTGGAAGGAAAAGTTGAGAAGGCGGGTAAGGTGTTGGTTGCCAGAGGGAGGTTTTAGGAGAGGCCGTAATTGGGAAATGAGGTCTAGGTGTTTGTAAGGCTCAGGGGTCGCCTATAACCGGAAATTATGTTCTTTGTGACTTGTTCTTGTTTCTTTTCCCGATTTTGATCTAGTACCCCGCCCCCGTCTGAGTACCCCCAGTGGGTAATGGGATAGAAACATATGTTTCTTCCATTTGGCTTATGGCAGGTACTCACGAAACTCCCTCTCTTTTGTACTTTGACAGTGAGTAGGGATTTGGACTTCGCGCCCCCGAGGTTCATGGTGCATGGTTTTGGAGCTGTATTATAACATGAGGAATGTACATAGGAATAAATGTCTGAGCAGGGGCAGGGAGTGGCCAGAAGGCTGGGGAGTGCAGCAAGGATAAGGAGCAGAGGAGTCATGGGCTGTTAGTTAGGCAGTGCAGAGGAAATAACACCCTAGGAGTAGAACACAGCTGGCAACGTAGGCGATACCCACGGAAAGACGAAGGATAGGGGGCCAGTCCTGAGGGGAGACAGTTACTAGGCCTATAGCAAGGATTAAGATTAGGAGTGCAGTTATAGTTAGAGAGACAGGGAGAGGCCAGTCAGGGCGAGGGGCAGAAGGCCCCGAGTTGGTGGTTGTTTGAATCAGGAGGGACAGTGCTCATTAGGATGTAGAATGATGTAGAGAATGAGAGTAAAGAAATCAATTTCGTCTGGAGTCAGGTTGTAGAAGGTTCCCTGGAGCCACAGTTGAGACACCAGTGTAGTCAGGTCTTTGAAGGAGGTTCCTGTTGGGGCGCTGATCCAGAGGTCTTGTAGTAGTTGGGTCAGGAACAGTTGTAGGTTGAAGAGAGTCCAGGTCATTCAGTGTCTTCTTGGATGTTTGACAGAGGTTGTTGCTGGGTGAATTTTAAGGAGGTAGGTCCTGTGAGGGAGACCTGATAGGTGTCATTTAAGGAGGGCAGCGCAGGTTCGGAGGTGACCTGTTTTAGGCGAGAGAGGTGTACCCAGGAGGTGACCTTCTCGAGTTTAGCTGCAGTTGGGGTAAGGAGGATGACTTTGAATGGTCCCTGCCACTTTGGGGTTAGGTCACTCTGGGGATTATCAGACAGATAGACCATGTCCCCAATTTGTATAGGGGGCAGGGAGGCTTGTGGGTCAGGGGCAGGCAGATTGTGGTTGGCGTATCTCCAGAGGGCATTGCGGAGTTGCGCCAGCAGAGGGGAGTGTAGGAAGCTTGGTGTGGGAGGAGGTTCAGGGGGAAGTCCAGGAGGGAGCATGGGCCTTCCATACATCACCTCAAAGGGGCTCAGCCCCAGGGGCTTTCTGGGCAAAGCCCGTATTCTGAGGAGAACAATTGGCAAAAGTTTAGTCCAGTCCAGATGTACCTTGAGGGTTAGTTTGGTAAGGGTTTCTTTGATTATTCTATTCATCCTTTGTACCTTTCCTGAGGACTGGGGACGGTATGGAATGTGAAATTTCCAGGGTATCTGTAAGAATTGGGCAAGTTGTTGGGTGACCTTGGATGTAAATTCTGGGCCATTATCAGGCTGTAGGGATGAAGGCAGGCCAAACCTGGGGATAATTTCTGTGAGGAGGATTGGGGCCACGGTGTGGGCTCTTTTGTTTGTAGTGGGAAATGCTTCTACCCATCCGGAAAAGGTGTCCCCAAGGACCGGGAGGTATCTGACTCTCTGGACCCGGGGCATATGAGTAAAGTCTATCTGCCAATCTTGTGCTGGGAGGCTGCCTCGCATTTGATGGGTTGGAAAGGATGTCAGTTTAAGGTTGGAATTGGGGTTAGTACGTTGACATGTTTGAGAGGAGCGGGTAAGGTTATCTAAATATTGTTGGTCAGCATTGGATATGGGGAAGTGGCTACGGAGGAACTGTTGGAGTGTCTTGGATGAGGGATGAAAAGGTGAGTGTAGATAAGAGAGGATTTCTCTGGTGGTGGGAGGGTCGGGTGGAGTCAAAGATAAGATGACAGGGGACTGGAGGGAAGGGTGGGACAGTGCTATCTCCTTTGCCTCCTGGTCTGCAGCATTGTTGTAGGCTGATATGAGACTTCCCTTTCAAAGTCCCCTACAGTGGAGGACGTCGGCTTTGTTTGGTAAGAGTGCTGCTGCCTCTAGAAGTTTGTGGATCAGGTATGAATTAATAATGGGGGATCCCTTTGGGGTTAGGAAACCTCTTTCTCTCCATATTAGGATGTTTGAGTGAAGTATGTTATAGGCATATTTGGAGTCTGTGTAGCTGTTAACCCTTAGATTTTTAGCCAGAGTTAAAGCTCTGGTGAGAGCTATCGGTTCTGCCTGTTGGGAGGTGGTGTGAGGTGGCAGAGGTGAAGCTTCAATTTTCTGGGTTCTGTGATTGTGATGAAGGTCCCCCTGGATGATGGCATATCCTGCTGCAAAGGGTTGGGATTTTTGAGAGCTGCCATCAACGAACCAGTGTGGGGCATCTGGGTCTAGGATGGGCTGATCTGTTAAATGTTGGAAGGGGTTTTGGGTCAGATCTTCTGTTAGGCTGCAGCTATGTAGGAGGGAGTCTGTTGTAGAGGACATGGGTAATAAGCTGGCGGGGTTAAGGGGAGAGAAGGGGGAGAATGAGAGCTGAGGGTCAAGGAGAAAGGCATGTAGGACCTGTACCCTGGAAGGGGGAAGGGAGAGGAAAGCCCGATGTGACAGCAAGTCTCGGAAGGTGTGTGGAGAACAGACTGCTAAAGGGGCATGTCTAGAGAGTTTATTTGCTTCGGGTACGAGGGCTGCGATAGCAGCCATGGCCTGTATGCAGGGAGGCCACCCCTTGGTCACCATGTCCAGCTGTTTTGATAGATAGGCTGTGGGAGCCCAGGTGTCTCCAGCCCGCTGACATAGAAGCCCCAGGGCCTGTCCTTGGTTGGAATGTGCAAAGAGAAAGAATGGTCTGGTGTGATCTGGCAGGTGGAGAGTTGGCACCCGCAGGAGGCTCTGGGTGAGCTGGCGAAGAGGATTGGCCAGCGAGAAGGGATTAAAGAGGGACTCATCCAGACATTCTTCAGTTGCTTCATAGAGCGGCTGTGCAATGAGGGAGAAGTTAGGAATCCAGATACAGAAAAAATTTAGGAGGCCGAGGATAGACAGGAGTTCCCTTTTCGTTTTTGGAAGTGGACAGTTAATTAAGGCCTGGATTCTGTCTGGGGGAATAGTTCTTTGTTGATGAGATATGGAGAGCCCCAGGTAGGTGACATTTGTCTGGGCTATTTGGGCCTTAGATTGGGATACCCGATAACCCCAGGATCCCAGGGCCCCAAGGAGTTTGGCAGTTATGTTGGAGGCAGAGTTTTCAGGTTGGGCTACAAAGGAGGAGGTCATCTACATATTGAAGGAGATGACTCGGGGCTAGGTCGAATGTCTGTAAGTCCTTTTGTAAAGCCTGTGCAAAAAAGTGGGGACTGTCTCTGAACCCCTGGGGGAGAACTGTCCATGTTAGTTGTTGGGAAATGTGAGTCTCAAGGTCTTGCCAGGTGAAGGCAAAAAGGGGTTGGGAGAGGGGGTGGAGGGGGATGGTGAAAAAGGCATCTTTGAGATCTAATACTGTGAAGTGGGTTGCAGTCGGGGGTATGGTAGACAGAAGGGTGTAAGGGTTAGGGACTACTGGGAATGTCGGCATGATGGCCTCATTGATTTTTCTCAGGTCCTGGACCAGTCTCCAAGAGTCTGGTCCCTTCCTTACTGCCAGAATAGGGGTGTTGTGTGGTGAATGGGTAGGAGTTAGGATAGAGGCTTGGAGAAGATGGTCTATGATAGGCTTAAGTCCCTTGTGGGCCTCCGGGGTGAGGGAGTACTGTTGTTGGGTGATTATAGTAGAGGGGTCTTTTAGGGTAATGTGAACTGGGAGATGATGTTTGGCTATGGATGGGTGATCAGTGTCCCAGACTTGGGGGTCTAAGGCGGGTAGATCTAAGGGAAGGTCAGGGGTGAGGGATAGGGACTGTCCAGGTGCCATCTGCATTCAGAATATAGAGACTGTATCAAGGGGTGGTATGGTAATAAAGACCCCCAATTTGGACAACAAATCTCTCCCTAGGAGTGCCATCGGGCACTGAAGCATTATGAAGAATGAGTTGTATAAGGGTAGATTTTCCAAATTGACAGAGTAATGGAGGACTGATTTTTGGCCTTAGGGGAACTCCAGAGACCCCCTGGATTGTGAGTTCTGAGTCTTGAGTTGGGCCAGAGTAGGAAGTTAAGAGAGAGAAAGTGGCTCCAGTGTCTACTATAAAAGAGGTCTTTTTTCCGGCCACTACCCCGTCTACCCTAAGTTTTGAGCTCATGTTCAGAACACGGGCTGGGGGGCTGGAACCCCGGCCCCGTCATTGAAACAACTCTTGTAGAGTTGGGCTGGGGTTCTGGGGAGAAGTGGGGGTCTCCCCAGAGGCACCTGGGCACCCCTGTGGACATTCCACTCTCCAGGTCTGGGAGGTGGGGACCTCCCCAGGGGTGCCAGGGCACCCCTGGGAACAGTCCGTCTTCCAGTGTCTCCAATGGCATGCTTTTATGGGGAGCTGTGGGTTTGGGCATGCCTTTGCCCAGTGTCCTGACTGGTTGTGTTGGAAGCAGGGTCCGGGGGGGTGGGGGGTGGGTCTTAAGCCCCATTCTGGGATGACTTGGGCCAGGCTGATCTCTTCCCTTAATTGCTGCTGCCAAAAAGGCATATTTAGCTTTTCTCTCATGTTCTTTTTCTCTCTTAGCCTCCTCCTCTCTATTATTGAACACCTTGAAGGCTACTTCTAGAAGGTCTCTTTGGTGGGTCTCAGGGCCCTTTTCTAGTTGTCGAAGCTAGCGCCTGATGTCAGGGACAGATTGGCCGATGAACTGAATGTGAAGGTACAGTAACCCAGCAGGGGTAGTGATATCTAGGTCGGTATACTTCTGGACTGCCTCTGTGAGGCGTGCCAAGAATAAGGCTGGATTTTCGTCTGCCCCTTGGGTGATTTCTCTGACTTTATCATAATTGACATGGATATGAGTATTTTTCTGCATTCCTTCTAGAATGCAGGGAATCATATGATTGAGTCTCCTGATACCTGGGTCACCGGGCTGGTAAGTCCAGTGGGGATCTAACTGAGGCACCGCTCATCAGCAACTGGGCTGTCCCGGTCTTGGTTATGTAAATGATAAGCATGGGCTCTTGCCGCTTGCCAGATATGGTCTTTTTCATCTGGAGTGAGTGTGGCATTTAGGATATAATATACGTCACTCCATGTGAGGTTATAGGCCTGGGAGAGTCTCAGGAATTCTTTTCTGTATCTGGTAGGATTTTCAGAAAATGATCCTAACTTTTATTCTATCTGGCTCATATTTGACAATGAAAATGGCACATGGACTCGGGTGGGACCCTCTGGTCCTGCCATCTCTCTCAGGGGAAACATGTGCTGGGTACGTGACCATGTGGCAGCGGGGGAAGGGAGGGGGGAGGGGGAGTCGGGGAGATGGGGTAGCGGGGCCAAGGGGGAGTCAGGAGAGGTTTCGGGGCCAGTAGGTGAGTTGGATGAAGGGGAAGGAGAAGGGCGATGGGGTGGCAGGTAGGGAGGGGGCTCGTCCGCGGGGTTGAACTCTGGGGGTGCAGAAGGTTGCTGTCTGCGGTTAGTTGAGGAAGAAGAGCCCTTTTGCTTGGGAGGCAAGGTGCATAGAAGGACCTCATGGGTGGAGCAGGCCTGGCATAGGGAGGGCCTGCTCCGAAGGGCCCAAAAGGCTTGGGCATAGGGGATCTCCGACCACTTGTCATTCCGTTTAAGGAAGTCAGTGAGATTTTGGAGAATGTTAAAGTCAAATGTGCCGACCTCAGGCCAGCGGTCTTGATTGTCTAATTGGTATTGAGGCCAAATCTGTGTACAGAGTTGCTTTAAGCGGTTAGCTTTGAGTTCAGTGAGTGAGAGTGGTTTGAGATTTTTGAGAACACAGGCCAGAGGGGAATCTTTTGGGACAGAGTGGCCAGACCCCATAATTGAAAGGCAAGCAGAGGCTCCTATTGGGAACTCGAGTCGTCACCTGCAGTCGCAATAGGCGTTATGAGAAAAGAGCTCTGTGTCGAGGTGGAGCGTCCCCCACCGTTGCCTACAGATTGGCCCTGGGCCGGGGGTCCCCAGGACCAGGAGAGGACTTTAGGAGCTCTAGAGCGCCTCTAGAACTCCATCCAGATCGGATCTCACCTTAATCTCTGGCCGGTTTGAGTGGAGTGTTGCATGTAGAGCGGTTGAATGGCAAGAGGTCCCTATTCTGGAGGTCATCAGAGAGAGAGAGAAAAGGGGGTAAAGCCGAGGCCTGGGGGTACGCAAATCATCAATAAAGCCTTAGTACAAGGCTTGCACCGCTCATGACGGCACTAGGCGTCCCTGAGGGGAACTCAAGAACCCTGGAAGAAAAGTGAGCTTGGCGGATGTTTGCGCTCCCAGACTCCAGGAAAAGGGAAAACAATGAGAGGGAGGGAGAGAGAGAGTGAGACGAGTGCACCAAGAACGTAAGGTATAGTTCAGGCCGAGGCAGAAAAGGAAAGACGACCTCAACAGAAGTAGGTTACCTTTATTCAGGCAAGGAGGGGCGACAGTCGGCCTAACGACCAGGCTGAGCGCTGAGAGGGATCGGGGGGCTCCATATTTATAGGGAGGAATCAGGCGGGATGTTTTGGGTATTCTTTAGTTGAGATGGCATTTGTAGTCTGGTAGCGGGTGATAAGTCTTCTGGGCAGGTGTAGGCGGTGGAAGGTTTCTGGACAGGGGGTGATAAGTGCCAGATAGATGCAACCGGTCTGGAGCATCAGGGCGGAACTAAAGTTCTGTTTTGTTTTCTCCGAAGTTAGACAATTGGGCAAGGGCCTTTGAGACTGTTGTTTTCTTTTCTAGGTCCAAAAGACTCCTTCAAAGATAATAGGTAGTAGGGATGAAATGTGCAGCATGGTAATTAACACTGCTGCATGGTACATATGAAAGTTGGTAAGGTAAACCCTAAGAGTTCTCATCACAAGGAAAATGTTCTTTACATTTCTTCAATGCTGTATCCGTGTGAGGTGATGGAGGCTCACCAAGCCATTGTGCTCATCATTCCAGGATGTGTGAGTCAGATCGCGGCGCTGCACACCTTATCCCAACCCCGAGCTGTGTGCCAGTTACGACCCGACAAGACGGCATGACTGATGTCAACACTGACCGCACCAGTGCCCTTCGGGCCCTTTCCAGTGGCTTCCCCACTGGTCTCCCCAGGGCCTGAAGGTTGTGGGACTATATTCACCCCCTCTTTGGCATGTAAGTGACCACGGGCAGTAATCAACTCAGTGACCATGTGACTGCGATCCAGGCCCTGGTTTTCCTCATGTGTGAGGTGAAGACTGGGACCAGCTCTGAGCCATCGAAGGTTCCCACCCGGTGGTCCTGCCAGCGTAGAGGGATGTGCCCACCCTGGGCGCCCGGAACATGGGTGGGATTGGCCACCCAGGGCCCTGAGGGCTTTGGTTTTATGGTAAAAAATTGTTTAAAATTTGCTTTCTCCTTCACAAATACCTGTGTTTGTTTAATTAAGAGATATTGTTGAGAATGATTTACGATAAGAGAAATCATCTCTTGGAAAGTGTGTCCTGTGGGCCTCTGAGGACCCTGGGCTGTGACGGGCTCTGTGTGGGGCTTAGGGGCAGCTCTGAGGTTCTTCCCAGCCCTGGATCTCCCCAGATCCACCTGAATCCTCCTGGATCTCCCGGGATCCACCAGGGTCTCCCCAGATCCACCTGGACCCGGCTCTGCTGCGCTGAGGCTGTGGCAGAGGGCTGACGGATGGGCCCACATTCCTGACCTGGGCCATCAGTCCCCGTCTTCATGTTTCCTGAGGGGGAATCCCAGAGCCCCTCAGGATCTGCAAAGAAATGAGTCTGATGGCCAAATGGCAAAAGAAAGGGCAAGAAAGTTCATGTGTAAAAGTCAGGAGGAGAAAATGCTTGGAAGCAAGATAGGGGGACATCTACCTGGAGAGGAACAAGGGCCCTACAGGGGCTTCGATGGGGAAATGCGTTTCCTTCTTCAAGCTCCTTACACGGTGAACCACGTGAATATTCCAGGGAGCTTGGAAGGGGACTCAGAGGCCTCAGGCTGCTGCTCAGGGGTGTTGTGAAACTGGAGGAATGACTTTTAAATGACCTCTTCTCCTTTCCGGCCCCCACCCGAAGGCCACGTGAGGCCACTTCCCCTCCTGCGTTCACCCAGGGGCAGGGCTCACCGCCTCTGTGGGCGGGGAATGGGGGGCGCGCGAAGAGGAGAGAGGGGGCCGGACCGCAGCGAGGGGAGCAGGAGGCCTGGAGGGCCCCCTCCTGCCTCCTCTGCTCCTAGCCCCTCTAGTTCCCTCTTGCTTTAATACTTTTTTCCCGGTTCTCCTGTCCAAGACCCTCCAAGCATTTCTGGTCGCCTGGCCAGCCCGCAGAGGGATGAGCGGTGAGTAGATTGAGAACAACCCGGTTTAGGAAAGAGCCCCGCGGCCTCTGGTCCACCGGGGTTGATCAGTGAGGCTGAGAGGCGCAAGAAAGGATCAGACGATCCAAAGAGAGCGTTTACTCGGCTACACAGGCGCAAAGGCAGGCGGTGGCTCGGTCTCCTTTGTAACTCACAGACGCCTTGCTTGGAGATGTGCTTGGCTTTACTTCTTTTCCGTTTAGGTTTTTTATTTTTTAGGAACTCCAGCACCGAAAAGTTTCTATTTGCACAAGAACTGTGAGCACGGCTGCCCCCTGCTGGTGAGCTTGTGAATCACACCCTCAGGGGCACCGGGGTCTCAGCGCCCTTCATCCTTTTTTCACCAGGATCGTTTGATACTTAAATTCCTTTGACTCTCACTTGAGACATCCTGGCTTCTCAGCAGAGAAGCCCAGAGCTCTGGGCCCCTGGTCGGAGAGAAAGGCCTTTGGAGTAGTGAAAGCTTGTTCGGCCCAGGGCTCCCATCCTCCCCACAGTGCCCACCGTGCGCCAAGCCCGGCTTCCCGGGAGGGGTGGGTGCAGGGCGGACAGCACAGAGCACCAGGGTCTCTGGAGGGCCACGTCAAAACGTTGGACTCTCGCCTAACCATGGCTGCAGGAGTCACCCCAAGCCCAGTGGCTTAGACCCACAGCAGTCACTCATCTTTTCTCCAGGTTTCTCACTCCATTTTTCTGGGGTTATGGGCTCAGCTGGAGACCACCAGAGTTGTCTAGTGATGATGGCTGGCCACAGTTGTCACAGGACTTCCTTGCCCACAGGGCTGGCGGCTGGCGGCTGGGACTGTTAGCAGGAACCCCACGTGCAAGATCCCTGGGCTAGGCTGCGAGGGCAGGCGCGCCAGGAGGGAATGCCTGGTCTTTGGCAAACCAGCCCAGAAGGCGCAGAGCTGGACCTCCCTGAGCTCTGCTGGGGTCATGGAGCCCCGGCCAGCTTCAGGGAAAGCAGATACAGACTATGCCCCCTTTCTGTGCACATGGGAGGTTCTAGAAGAGCACGTTGGGGGGCTGAGAAATACTGTTGCAGGTCTTTCGGGAAAAGACCATTTCCAGAGGCAGGAAGGTTACTCCAGGTGGGTCCCTTCAGTAACTGCCTTCAGGGACGCATTTCCTGGGGAAGAAATCAGTTTTTACAGATGGGGTGTTGCTAAGAGGAAACATGAGGGTTTAGAGGTATCCACTGAGGATTTTCCTGGTGGCTCAATGGTTAAGAATCCGCCCACGGATGCAGGAGACACGGGCTCGACCCCTGGTCTGGGAAGATTCCACATGCTGCAGGGCAGCTAAGCCTGAGCGCCCTAACGACTGAGCCTGTGCTCACAGCCTGGAAGTGCAACCACGGAAGCCCGAAGCCCGCGCTCCTGGAGGCCAGGATCCACAAGGGAAGCCAGCGCCATGAGACGCCGGACGCGCCTCAAAGAGTGGAAGACCCAGCGCATCCATAAGTAGATAAATAAAAACTGTTTAAAAAGACAGCTCTTAAGAAAGAAAAAAGTATCCACTGAGCCATCCTCACTAAGAATGGCCAAAACATTTCATTGCAGAGGAGCCTCCGAAAAGGGCCAATGCAAGCTGCGCTCCCGGGGGTCCCCGGGGGGCTATGACCACGCCCAGCTGTCCACCAAGGCGAGGCAGTAGTGGCCTTTGGGGGGATCTGCCAGGTGAGATTCTGCCAAGATGGACTCTCAGAGGGAAGAACTGGGCGGTGTCGCCGCAGCCAGAGGCCGAGAAGGGCCAGAGCCTCGGCCCTGCCGGGGCCCTGTGAACAGTTGGCTCAGAGCAGGAAGCAAGCAGCAGACGCGTGGAGAGAGGTGAGACCCGTGATCACTCGGAAGCCCCCTGCAGGTGTCACACAGAGCAGGAGCGGCCCTCTTTGGGGACAGAACTGTGTCTTGATCAAATTCTGCATGCCCGACGCCTGGGTTAGTATCCTATCAGAGTTAAGTGAATAAAGGAAAGAAGAAAAGAAAAAGAAAGAGGGAAGAACAGAGTCAGATGTAAAATAATAATAAAAACCTCTGCTGGTTTCCTAGTCACACCTGATCTGGTCAGTCCAGGAGAGCCAGGGGAGTTCTGGAAACATCCATGACTCATCCAGACAGAGTTAAAATAGTCTATGCGTGTATAGTGCATACTGGGGTAAAAGTGTAAAGAGGCACAGTGCAGACTGGCAGCCCTCTGTGGGAAGAGAGAAGGGCAACCAGCAGTGCTGGGGGAGCTTAAACTGTGTTCTTGAATTGCTTCTTACACTGGATGCTGTTTACGGTTGTGGTGGTTAGAATTTACATGTGGATGTGATTGGGCCCAGGTACTTGGCCAAAATTATTCTGGATGCTTTTGTTTTCAATAATTCTCATCACTTTTTGGCCATACCTCCCAGCATGCAACAGCTTAGTTCCCTAACCAGGGATCAACCTGTGCCCCCGGAAGTGGAAGCAAGGAGACTTAATCACTGGACCACTTCCCTCCTTGGGGACAGAACTGCATCCCCTGTGGGAAAGGCCCTCTGGGTGTTTTGGATGAGGTTAATGATTCGGAGAAGGCAATGGCACCCCACTCCAGTACTCTTGCCTGGAAAATCCCATGGACGGAGGAGCCTGGTAGGCTGCAGTCCATGGGGTCGTGAAGAGTCGGACATGACTGAGCGACTTCACTTTCACTTTTCACTTTAATGCATTGGAGAAGGAAATGGCAACCCACTCCAGTGTTCTTGCCTGGAGAATCCCAGTGATGGGGTTGCACAGAGTCGGACACGACTGAAGTGACTTAGCAGCAGCAGCAACATTTAGGTTAGTAGACTGAGTCAACCAAATTGCCCTTCCTAATGTTGGTGGGGCCTCTTCCATTTCAGTCAAGGTTAGACTAGAACAAAGAGGCTGACCCTCCCTTGCATAAGAGAGCCTCCCTCCTGTCTCACTGCCTTCAAACTGGTACATTGGCTTCTCCTGGGTCATCAAGCCTGGTGGCTTTCCGACCAGAACTATACCACCAGCTCGCCTGGTTCTCAGGCCTTGAGACTCAGACTGGAAGTAAACTGTTGGCTGCCCGGGTCTGCAAGCCGCCAGCCCCCTTGGGACAAATCAGCTGTCATAACTGCCTGAGCCGGCTCTTTGCGATAGGTAAATGAATGACGAATGAATGAATGTCCTATCGGTTCTGTTTGTGTGCAGAACTTTGATGAATGCAACAGGTATGTTTGCTATGTTATTTTCCATACCTTTAGCACGTCTAAAATATTTCATAATAAAATTGTAAATAAATAAATGACAAATGGTGTTAAGATGTCAGATGCCATAGCAGTCAAGCAGAATGAGAGCTGGGAAGCGCACCCGAGACTCATCTCCCAGGAGGCCAGCGGCACATGCAGAGCAGACCCGCTGGTGACGGCAGTGGGTGGGGGAGTGTGCACCTGGAGGAGGCTGGCTGTGCCGAGGAGGGAGGCCTGGTCTGTGCGAGGGTCGGGACAGGGTAGAAGAAGGGAGTCAAGGAGGTGTGACCTCACTTCTCCTGGTGGCTCCCGCCCTCATTCTGTTGGAACTGTTGGAGTCTGGTGCTTTGATCCCTGGGAACATTGCAGTAAAGATTCTGGAAATTGCATCCCTAGGGCACACAAAATGATTTTTAAATATCTAACCACAGGCAGGTTCTCCAGATGTCAGCTTTCTTGGTAGCGGTTTTCCAAAGTGTAACACGAAGCCCTCTCATAGAAGAGGAGAGAGCACAGCCTTAATCACCCCATGTCAGCCCAGGTTCAAGGGACGCAGCAGACCCACAGAAACTTGTTCTCAAAGTTCAGTGTTTCCTTTTCTTTCCGGTTGAGTAGCTCAACTTGGCTGGTGGCGTCTTGCTGACGGTTTCTTGGGCAGCTGGGAGCTGACCAGGCCACGGAGGCTGGAGGACACGCCAGCAGCCCGCCTCCCTCCTCCCAGAAGCTCCGTCTGGGTTTCATTCTGATTCCTCCTTGGCCTCATCCGAGAAGCCCAGCAGGTCCTAAGCCGGGCTGTCTCTTCCCACCCCTCCTAGACGCCTGGCCGGGCCGCCCACACTCGGTCCCCAGCCGCCAGCAGGGGTCAGCAGCATCCCGCGGCTGGCTGGGGCCACCGCCTCCCGGGCTGTGGGTCCTGGCGGGTCGGGGTTTACTGGGAGCTTCCTGCAGGGACCTCGCCAGCTCGAGGATCCCCTCCCTGGTGGGTGTGGGGGTGGGTGTGTGATCCAGACGGCGGCCCCGCTGATTCACTGCCCGGCTCTCTCCTGGAACGTTTTCACGTGGATTGACACACGCGATGCTGTGTGTGTGTGTGTGTGTGTGTGTGTGTGTGTGTGTGTGTGTGAGAGAGAGAGAGACAGAGAGACAGAGAGACAGAGAGAGAGATAGCAGGAGAGAGATAACGCCCTGTTGAGGTTTTCTCAGGGACCTCGAGTTCCTAGCTGGGTGCGGGCCCAGCTCGCCGAGGAGTTTCATGAGGCTGCTGTGCCCCACCCCGCCCCCCTCAGCTGGAAAGGGGGGCCCTCCGACTGGCACCCCCTGCAGAGGTCTCTGCAGACGAGCCCCGCAGCCAGCTCATCCCTTGTTTGCAGACACGCCCCCCCACCCCCACCCCCAGCCCATGGCCCACTCTCTCCCGGCTCCGGAGGCCTCTGCCTCCCCCAACCACTGCTCCAGCCCACCCCTGCCTCTGGGACAACCCCCGGCCTGCCCACACCCAGGTGGGGGCGCCCAGAGAACCAGAAGCCCCCGTGGGATAGTTGCAGGGCTGGATGCGGGCTCAGTCTGTGCCAGACACGGGCCCAGCCCCCTCGAGGCAGCCTCCACGTGCCAGGCTGGCAGACGCTGTGCCTTCTCGCCTGCATAGGACGCTGCCCTGCCCTCCCTGGAGGAGAGCAGCTGACCTGGACGGCAGGTGCGGGCCGGCAGGCATCCCGGCTGCCTCAGGGCACGTCTGTAACCAGGGAGGGGCAGCCGCAGCCAGCAGGCACACGCACCACCCCAGGCCGGCGGGAGGGGTCGCCCCAAACATGGGGGACTGGGGTCAGCACTCACAGAGACCCTCCTCCCAGCACCCCAAGGAGGGACCCCCTTGCAGCCTCAGGGCCAGAGCCCCGTCCTCCCGTCTCTGCCCAGCCCTCTGGCTGCAGCGGCTGCTGCCTTCTCCCTGGCAGAGGAGGGTGGCTTGGCCCAGCCTCCACGGGCTGGATGCAGCTCCTGGAGGGAAGTCCCGGAAAGAAGGCTCTCCATACATGCACATGACCTCTCATCATATCCGTGCCTCAAACTGCAGGCAGTTAAAGGGCAGGGGGATGTTCGGGGCTCCTGGTGTGAGCCAGGTGCTGGGTCCAATGTTTCACTGACGTCATCTCATCACATCTGCCCGACAACCCTGCCACATGTGTACTGTCAAGAGCCCCTGTCTCCCAGGGGACAGACACCAGTCATGGTCATGTCGCACAATCGGGATGCGGTGACTCAGAGATCCGACTACAGCCTTGACTCCATGGGGCTTCCCTGGTGCAGACAGCGAAGAATCTGCCTGCAATGCAGGAGACCTGGGTTCAATCCCTGAATCGGGAAGATCCCCTGAAGAAAGGCATGGCAACCCACTCCAAAATTCTTGCCTGGCGAACTCCAAGGACAGAGGAGCCTGATGGACTGCAGTCCACGGGGCCGCCAAGAGTCAGACGCGATTGAGTGACCAACACACACACGACTGCAGAGCTTGTAGTCTCTCCCCGGGGACGGGCCTGGCCCCTCCTGTCTCCTGGCGCACCACACCCTGGGGCCCATCCCCTCCTCCTGGGGAGCGAATTCCCCCCTGCCCCCAGCCTCCACCTCTGCTCACCGTAGCCAAAGTCACCTCCACAACACCATCACCAGGTTCACTGGGCAACTCACACCCCACCCAACACACCCTGTCGCTGCCCCTGGCACCAGAGGGGACCCCGCGGCCTCCAAATCCTCAGGGGCCAGGCCCAGCACTTGCCCTGTGGGCGACGGCTCCCAAGCCAGCTTCCACCACCTCATGTCCAGCCCCCTCCCGCAGCCCTACTGCATCTGAATCTTTCTCTCCTCTGCCTTCCGTACACGTGGGTGTTCTGTCTCTTCCCTCTTAAGACACTTGTGTTCTGGCCTCACCGTGTGGCCTGTGGGACCTCAGTTCCCTGACTAGGGACTGAAACCAGGCCCTTGGCAGTGAGACCGTGGAGTTCTAACCACTGGTCCACTAGGGAATGCCCACAAGACATGTCTTAATATGTTAAGAATAACTGCAGATTTATTAAGGGCATCTTACCATCTTACTCATCATCATGTAACTAATACCTGGATATGTTCTCCTTGTAAAAACAAGCCCAGCAACACAAACACACGGGAAGGATTGACCGGCCCCTGGGTGACTCTCCTCCAGCAGGGACCACTGCCATCAGTGTGGAGACTTTCCAGAGCTCTCTGAGAATGCGTTTTCACACAGGTATTAATACAGTGCTCATAGAAATACACGGCTTTGTGGGGCATCTTTTGACATAACTTGGATCACAGTGTGCAAACTGTTTTGGAAATTTTACTTCTCTTAATGCAAAGCAATAAGACCCTGCAGTGGTGTTGTGTATGCTACCAGCTCCTATGCAAGTTCTGGGTGGACAGACGCTGTATCTTACTGAGGTCTTGAGAGTCTAGCTTGGGCTCTGCTTTCTGTCACATGAGCAAAACTGACTACACAGTTTACAGGGGCTTGTGTGAAAAAAATGTGGAATCCTGTGTTTAAAAACTTTGTAGGAATTTGAAGATGGCAACAGCAAAGCACTGAAGCGCGCACAGATCCTCCTCGGTGTGGGGTCTGTGTGACCACACAGGTCTTGTGCCCATGAAGCTGGCCTGCCTGTAGGTGCTCCGAGTCCACGAGTCGTCTGTCCTGACCACGAACATTCCCGCCGCAGCTGCCACCTTGGGCCATGTCCCTGGAGTCCATGTCCAGCTTTCCGCAACTGCGCTCTCTGCTCCAAGGCCAGAGTCCTGGGTCTTCTGCCTCCAGCACCAGCAAACTCCTCTGGTCCGTGCCTGCTGGTAAGCATTGCCGAGGGGATCCCCACAAAGAGCGAGGCTGCTGGCAACATCACCCCGAGCCTCAGGTGAGGGTCTTGCAGGAGGTAAGATGCGCTGAACTGCCACCCAAGAGACCTGAGTTCTAGTCCAGCCCTGCCGCTCAGCTTGCTCCGTGACCTGAGCTGTGTGTAGCTGGATTTCCCGGCACCTCAGTTTCCATTTCTGCTGAAGGACAGAATGGGGTCTGACAGTCTCCCAGGCCACGCCAGCTCTGTATAAAGGTGATGCTAAGGAGCCAGAGCGGTAATAACTGACACATTTGCCATGTGCCACTGGTATGCCCACTTAATGCTTGAGACAGGCCTGAGGCAGCCACCGCTGTTTCCATTTTACAGACAAGGGAGTCGAGGCTCATTAAAGCAACTGAAAGAGGAAGTTTCCGGGGGACAGACACGTTCTAGAGCCCAGTGTGGTCATGGCTGCCCAGCTCTGCAGACAGAGCACAAGCCACAGACCCGCACGCTGACGGGGTGAACTTTCAGTATGTCAGCTACAGCCCACAAAGCCACTTGAGCAGAGAGAGAGAAGGAAGCATTTGCAGCCTGGGGGTCACAGAGCCCGGCCGCATGCGGCCACCCCGCCCCCTCGCTCTGCGCCCACGTGGCCGGGAGCGCGGGTTCAGCCCCGGGCTGCCCGGCTGCTTGTCTCAGCTCCAGCGCCAGCCGGCCAGAGGACTCGGGCGAGACCTCAATCTCAGTTTCTTCACCTGTAAAACAGAGACAAAGATGAGAGCACTGTTAAGGGCTCAAGGCAGCAGCTGCCCCCAGCGGAGCTCAGAGGCCTGGGCTGAGACGACCGTTTCAGCTCAGCTCCAGCCAGAGCCGGGTGCCCGAGAGGGGACTGGCTCCGTGCCCAGCCCATCCGTGCCCAGCAGGCCCTCCCCTCCTGGCACCTGGAGAAGCTGTCTTTGGGCAGACGCGGAACGTCAGCTCAGCTTGCTTCCTGGGACGGACAGAGAGCAGCACCTCCCCCAGGCGCCCCGGGGCCCCCGGGGGCTCAGACCATCGATACTGGGCCTGAGGCTGGGTGGCCACAGAGGGCACAGCGCCCACACCCACGTGCCCACACCCACGTGCGCGACGCCCCCCGCCCCCCAGCTCATGGGTCAGGTGGGAGAGGACAGGGCTTGTTAGCGGATGGTCAGTCTGAGCACGGAGCACACAGGCAGGTCGGGGTGTGGTGGGGATGGTGTGAGACGTGTTTTCTGTCTGACCCACACGTCTCCTGTATGTGCTCGGCGTGTGGAACCCACCTTCTCCCTTCCGCTCTCTCACTGAACCCCCACCCAGGCCCTGGTGGGGGCGGGGTCCCCCGGTGTCACCTGCGCACCGGTGAGCACACAGAGGTTCTGGCAAGGGCCTTGGCTGAATGTGGATTCAGTCCTCTGACGCCCAGTATTTTTCCATTGTCCTTCTGAGAAGGAAGCCAGAGATTCACTCTGACATTGTTGATCCAGTGCTTAAGAAATAAAGGCACTCACTGTGCTTCCACCCTGTCCTGCAGACCACCCTGCACGCCTAAGAAGGTGCAGCAGGCCTCGCGGACCACGTGGGATGTGGGCGCTCTGGCCCTGCAAACCCCTGGGGTCCCAGACGTAACACCAGTGAGCGTCAATCCTCAGGGCTCAGGGGGCAGGAAGGCGGGTGGGGCCGCAGGAAATCAGGCAGGACCTGCAAGTGCCTCTCAAGCCACTCTGAGGCCAGGGGGTGACATCAGGCTGTTGGGCTGACTTTTTAAAACCCATTTGTCACATTGATGTTAATCCTCTTGTTAACAATCTCCTGCCCTGATTCAGATCAGCTCTAAGCTGGATGGAGGAAGAGGCCAGGGCAGCTGTAGGGCTTAAGGAGTCTCCCGGAGGTCAGTAGGGTCTGGAGGACTCCTGGGGTGGGGGAGGGGTGGGGGAGGGGCGGTGCTGAGCCTGAATCCCACTGTCTCCCTCTCGGCCAGCCACTCCACCAGGCACCACTTCACTCCGCTCGGCCTCCTGTCCCGGCAGCCAGGCCCTTGCTTTTGCTTCTTATTGATTTTCATATTTAAGGAAAATCCATTTGCTTGATTCAGAGCAACTGAGTCATCATGGGGTTTGGAGGAAAAGTGCTCACAAAGCAGGCGCTTGGCAGAGGCCTTTCCTGGGCGGGGCGGGATCCCGCTTCCCACCCAGACAAGGCTGTGCTCATGGCCCCTGTGGCTCCTCACGCGCGGCCCTGTCCCACCAACTGGGCTCAGGGCCTCCGCCCCGCAGCAACCCAGGCCTGCTCCACTCCTCCCTGTCCACGCGCTTCACCGTCGGAGGTCCACACCAGGACATGCGGAGCAGAGCTGGGGGACTGGTGTGATCGGCCACTCACAAATGGGAGGGAAATACTGACCCCACGAGGGAAGAGAGTTCACCCTCAGGAAACCATGGCTTTTGCCTTCTCCCCCATTCAGCACCCTGGGAACAGCATCTTCCCAACAGGTCAGTGTGGGCGGGGCCTGAGGGCATCCTCAGGGTGAACTAGAGGGCGGCTCAGGGGCTGCTGTGTGATCCTTGGTTCCCGGCCTCAGAGGCAGGGAGCTCAGCAGCCCATCCTGTGAGACAGGACAGTGCTTCTTCTAAAAGGCTCCCCTTTGCAGGCAGGGGGACCTGTGAAAAGCAAGAGAGATTCCAGTTAGCCCATCACTGAATGCCAAACTGGATGCAGGCTTGCAGGACTGAGAGATCAAAATAATAACTAAGGTTTACCAAGTAGTGCCAGGCACTATTCTGCATGTGCCACCTAGATTATCATACTTAATCCTCCCAACAACTGGACAAGATGGCAACTGTTATTATCTCATTTTACAGATGAAGAAACCAACACGGTCACAAAGAATCCGTTCAGGTTCCCACGGGTGGTGAGGAGCAGACGGACTTGAGCCTGGGCACTCTGCCTTTGAGCCGTTACATCCACAGGGCAAGGACTCGCCTGTGTGTCCCTCTGGGACAGTCTCTCTGTCCTTCTCCCCACCAAAACAGACAACTCATTCCTTTCATGGGCAAAAAAGACATCAAAATCGTTTTCTCTGATCAGTTGAGAACTTCCTCGATGTCACAGCCAGTCCACTACCTAGCGCGCCCTTATCATCCTCTGTGTGCACGGCCACTGTGACCCGTCTGACTGGAGGGGCTGGGCAGGACTCTGCTGACCCTCTGCACACAGCGGATGTTGCAGGCGGACGTTCTGGGACCTCCCAGGGACCTAGTCCCAGACGTCAATCTGAATGTTCTGTGGAGCTGGCTGCCTCTGGGCTCAGGCTGCTGGCTCCTTGGTCCCACAGCTGCCTTTCTCAGGGGCCGGAGGCTCCAGAAGCTGGGGCCACTTGACATCCGCAGGCCTCCCGGGAGGCACGGTCCGGGGAAGCCACGTGGCCTGGCCCCCACTCCAGCCGGTCTGCGGGTCCGCTGTTCGTTTCCTTTCCCCCTCCTGCCCTCCTCCCCGTCCCAGGGTCTAGAAGGAGGCGGGACAGGCCAGGGTCAGGAGGTGGGATGGAGTCCCGGGGCGTTTCACTGAGCACAGCTACTTGCCAGGCCCTGCTGGAGTCTCCCCGCCTCTCTGCCCCCGCGTCCCACGCCAGACCGCGGAGCAGAGAGGAAGGAAGGGGGCCCGGGCGGAAGGGCGGGGGGCGACCCATCTGTCGCGGCGCCTCGGGACGGCGGGGCGGCCGCAGCCCGAGGGAGCGCGGGGCGGGGGCGGCGGTCCCCGGGCCTAGGAAAGGCCCGATTGTGCGGAGGCTTCCTGCCCCCCACCCAGCTCCGCCTTTCTGCGGCCGCGGAGGCGGGACGGAAGGCGAAGGCAGGAAAGGGTTACGGGAATAGCTTTCCAATGACAAAGTCTGGAAGGGCCCGGCGCCTCCGCCCCTCTGTGGGTTCGACTGGCACAGCGCGGGGGGGAGCGGGCGCTTGGCGGCGCAGCCTCCGCCCCTGGCCCGGGGAGGCGGCCGGCGTGTGCCCGGGGCAGCGGGTCAGCAGGCTCCGCCCCGCGCCCGGCCGGGGACGCACTTTGTTCGGGATGCCGCCTCTCTCCTCGTCGTGGGCCCGGCGCCCGCGGCTGCCCTAGTGCTACCCGCGGCCGGAGCGTGGACGCCGAGACTCCACGAGACCCGACCCGGCGCGGGAGCTCGAGAACTTTCTTGCGGCGCGGTCCGGATGCGCAGCTGTGCGCGGCGGCGGCGCGGAGCCCGGGCCCCGGGGCGCAGGCGCGCGGGTGAGTGGTCCGCGCGGGGACCGGGGGGGTCGCCGGGCGGATTCCGGGGCGGGGCCGGGGGCGTCCTGCGGGGCTGGGCACGAGTCCCGGGATGTGGTCTTGCGCCCTTGGGAGGCTGCGCGCGGGGAGCGGGAGAGGAGCTGGAACAAGCACCCGAGAAGGTCCCCACGGGGCTGCGCGTCTGTGCAGGAGTCGGCTTGTCGGGGGCCGTCCCGGCCCACCCCGTCTGGGCCGCGTTTTCGTTCCCTTGCGGTGTAATTTAAAGGGTGTTGAGATCCTATGATCAGAAATACCGGGCGCTACGTTATTACACACACGCGCGCACACACACACACGCACCCTGCCCACATCCTCTTCCATCCCAGCCGAGCGCGGTGAACAGCCGGGCAGGTGACCTTGGCGGCTGTTCCAGAAAGCGTTCCCTGGCTCCGGGATGCGCGGAGAAGCGCCCTCGGGCAGGTCCTCGGAGGCCGGCCTTGGCCCGCGCCTGAGAAGGCTTCCCAGAGCCGCCGGACTCGGAGCCCACCTAAGGGTGTTGGGCCCTGTGGTCCCTTCTGTGCTCAGAGCCACGGAGACTGGTCGGAGGATAAGGAGCCGGCCGGGTCTGCTCCGGGCCGAGAGGGGAGGCTGAGGGGCGGGGCGGAGGAGCGGGGTGCAGCGGTGACCCCCACCGGGCAGACAGGCTCCTCGCCCCGGCGCAACAGAGGAACCTCAGCTGGCGAGTCACGGGACTCTGTTAGGAGAGCCCGGGGCTCAGCCGGCCCCGCGTCTGGGCCGCGCATCCCCGCGGCAGTGCTTTATCTGGCTTCCTGTTTCAGCGGTTGGGACACTATTGGCTCGTTCAAATTCAATGCTGAGGAGCCTGCGGCCTTGTTCGAGCCGCAGAAGCAGGGGGGTTTGCCTCTTGTGAACGTCTGGGTCCCCAACGCGGTGTCCCCTGCAACTCACTTCTAATGGGGCCGCTGACTTCGCACAAAGAACCCTCCCCGAGTGGGCGGGGCTGCGGGTCCCTGGACCTGGGTTCCCTTCAGGTCGGGCAAGAGGACTCCAGCCTGCTTATTATGCATGCTTTGTTTTTTTTCCTGCTTTGAATTTGGGTTTGTGAGTCTTTGGGATTAAACTTGGAAATGAGACCGGGAATCACAATGACTGGGTTTCCTCCCCAGACAAAGCGTCACAAAGGTCTGTGCTTTCAGCAGCGGTTTTGGGGGAAAGTTTTTGATCTGTTTGTAGTTGTGTGTCAGCCTGTGTTGCTCACTCCCTGGATAACCAGGGTGTGGGTGGTTCCTCACTTATGTACCAGGGGAAGGACACACAAGCTGTTCTGATCTGCCCTCCAGCCTCTAGTTTCCCAAGCTGCTCAGGTTTAGAGGGAACAACCCCTCCTGCTGAGCTCCCCGTGGGTGGGTGTCACATTCTGCTCTGTGTGTTTATCTCCCTGTGATGCCCTCCTGCCAGCTCCTGTCTGACCACCTATAAGGCCCAGCCCCTAGCAGGCACCTTATAAGTGTTTTCCTTCGCTTCCCAAACCTGGCCCCCTTCGGAGTCCATGGCAGCCTCTGGTGTCAGCCCAGCTCTGGCCCCAGAATGGCCTGGAGTAGAAACATCTCTTGTCCATCTTTTAAAACCCATCTCTCTTCCTCTTTTCATTTTCCATCAGTGTCACTTCCCTTTTCTTTTAAAGTTCTTTTGACTTCTTAATGGGTTTGGCCTTTAGGAAAACGAGTCAAAGGGGTCTGTTCCCGTGTCAGCCCCAGCCCTGCCTGCCCTGCCCGCCCTCCAGTCCACAGAGGGCACTCAGGGGCCCCGGGAGGGAGCGGGTTGGCTCCAAGCCACCTTGCTGGGCTGCAAACGCTGGCTGGGCAGGCAGGGCTCCGGTCTGCTGGTCCAGGGCTCCTTCTCTCTCAGCCAGTCACCTGCATGCATCAGAGTGTTTCTCTTCCTGGTATCTCCATCCATAGATCTTAGCAGGTGTTACATAGGTGTTGGCAAGAGAGGAACAGAAACAAGGGAAGAGGGAGCCTCTCAGTGGTGGAGCAGCCTCCAGCTCTGAGAGTCTCGGGGCCACAGAGAGAGAACTGGGAAATAACACTTCATTTTTCTGGTCCCGAGTCACAAAACCATCTTTAAAAAAACACTTCTAGTTCCTTCTTCAACTTAAAAAATCCCCACCAACTTCTCAAGTGGAAAACACCCCCCTAAGAACAATTTCCGGGGCCTGGTTTGCTCCTCCCGCCTCCGGGGAAGGCTGATTCAGGCCGCATTTCCTCCAAGGGGCCTGGGATTTTGCTCCCAGTTTCCTGTGACTCTTGAGACATGAAGGGAGTGGGATGGCTCCTGGGTCCAGAGACCCAGGCTGCTCGGGCCTCCTGTGGGTGTGGCCCACACCTCATGCCCTTCCGTCCCCATCAAGTGCATTTGCTTTCCTTGGTTGTAATGAGACTCACTAACAGGCATGAAAAATTAAAGGAGCTGACACAGGCTCCCCCAGCAAGGACCATGAATAACGAGATGTTTCCACCTCAGGAGGCCGCCAGACTGTCCTGATGCCCAGTCCTCAGACACTCTGAAAGCCTTCCTAAGTGGCGTTGTTTTCTTAATGTCTTCTTCGGATTATTCACTGCCAGTGTACAGAATCGCAGCTGACTTTTGGGCTCTGATCTTGTCCCCTAAACATTTGTCTCTTCGCTCTTGTGGCTTCTGTGTGCGGATTCTTTGGGAGAGATTTCCATAGGTAGGGTTGTGTCAGCAGTGAGTAGACACAGCTGTACTCCTTTTCTGTGAAGATGGCTCTTGTTTCTGCTTCTCCCCTAATCGCCCTGGCTGGAACCTGCCGCGCAGAGCTGAGCGGCCGTGGTGAGAGCCGGCAGCCCCGACCTGTTCCTGATCTGAGAAGGAAGCTTCTAGTCCTTACCACAGAGTAGAATACTTGCCGTGGGTTTTTCATAAATGCTGTTTATCGTGTTGAGGAAATCCCTTCTAATCCAGCTTTCCTCGGTGTCTTTTACCAAGCACGGGTGTTGGATTTTGACAGATGATTTTTTTCTGTGTCAGTTGAGGTCGTCATGTGCTCGGGTGCGTCACACTGATTGTTTCTCTTGTGTTGACATTCCCTTGAGTTCCTGAGAAAAATCCCTCTGAAACATTTTTTAAACTTTCATTTCTTTTAAGTAAAAAACTGAAGAAAATTTGACAAAGTGCTAACATTTTGTAGTTGGGTGGGTTGATGCATGTTTATTATATTTTTCTTTATAATTATTATACTTTAAATATTAAAACTTTATTGTGGTTCAATATATATAACATAAAACTGACCATTTAATGACTCCAAGCAAACCATTCTGTGGTACTGAGGACATTCATGTAGTCACCACCACCACCAGAGCTAGGGCTCCTCTCGGTAAACGGCGCCTCCCATGCTCCGCCCCACCCTGACTTGCCACCACCAGCCTGCTTTCTCCTGTGAACCTGAAAACTTTGTTAAAACTGGAAAAGTCAGGACTTGGAGACATTGGTGGATTAAAGGACCCCACCCCACCTCCATAGGGAACATCTTAGAAGGATTCTGACTCAGATCTTCTTGACTTATCAACACTGTGCCAACCACTGTCCTGACATCAGAGACGTGACCAGCCCAGGCGTAGACACAAACTGGTCCAGGTGTAGACACGAACTCACCCAGGCATAGAAACGAGCTGACCCAGGTGTAGACACGAGCTCACTCAAGTACAGACATGAACCAACTCGGGGTCTTCCGGGGGCCAGGAGGACACAAGACCAGCCCTGCATGAGCTGCGTTTCTTTGGCTCGGTGGCGGCCTCACTGCGACCTTGGACAGGACAGGTCCTGGGCTTCCCTCAGCTTGGACGTGCCTGCCTCAGTGACTCTGGAGATGGTGAGGGTGAGTGGTTGAGATGATTTCCTCCCCGGAACCCCAGGCTGGTCACTGCTTGCAGTGATGCAACTCCTCCCCATCTGGACAGTAAACTGACCCACTTTTCATCCCTCCCCGAATTTTAAAGTCCATTTGTAACCAGAATAAACACCAACTTCTGTAAGAATTAAACTCAGAGCTGGAAAGAACCATGTCTTGGAGCCCCATATTTGCCTTCCGGACACCGCGGGCACCTCTAAGCCCTCCCCCAGGGTCCTCAGGCCAGGAGCCCTCTGTGGCCGGGGAACCCCCGCGATGGCATGCTGAAACCACCTGGTTCTGATTTGGACGCCCTATTAGGGTTCCTCTTGGATTAATCTGTGGTGGGCTTGACTGCCACCCGCTGGTGGAGATCCCGGGAAAAGAGGCTTTTCCCAACGCACCCCTGAATGAAGCGGGACTAGCAGTAAGCCGAGCAGAGAAGCGTGGCAGCCGTTTAGGGTGTGGATGCAGCCCCAGGCTCTTCCCCCATCCCATCTCCCTTGGATCGCGCTCACTGGGGTGATCTCCAGTACCTTCTGGGAAGATGGGTGACGTTACAGCAGGAACTTGACTGTGAAGCAAGGCAGACTGGGAGTCAAGGTTCAGGTCTTGACTTCGCAGTGAAGTCCTCAGCTCATGGTGGATACTCCACAAATGTCTGCAATTAGGGTCACACTCTGCCCCCCGAGCTCGTGTCCTCGGGACTGTAGGTGGACCTAGCCGAGGCCCTGCTTCTCCCCAGGAGGGCGTGATGTCTCCTAAGGGCCTGTCTCCTAAGACGCTGCTCCCCACGCTCCTGGTCTCAGCCCACCCCATCCATCACAGTGATCCTGGTGGTCTGGCCAGGCTGGGAAATCTCCTGGGGGAGCAACTGGGTGGCGGGAGCTGTGGAGCCGGCCCCCTCCCCGGGACGCTCACCCGCAGGCCAGCCGGGACCGCCCGCGTCCAGGGCAGGCGGCTCTCTGCTCCTACTCCCTGCACATGCCCTCTGTGGGCATCACGGCTCCTCAGCCAGGCAAGGCTGCTGTCCTGCTGTAGGCACTGCCCTCAGGAGCTGGACGCAGCTGGAGGGCAGGAGGCCGGGGTGGCTGGCGCCCTTTGCCCCTTGCTGTCTGAACCCCTCACATGCTCTGCGGGCCCCTAGTTTTGCACACCCAGGCAGAGCATAGAGTAGACCCTGGGAGGTGACTGTCACGCCGGTGCCTCTGCCCAGCTCACTGGTGCAGATAATTGAGTTAGCTGGGCAGGAGGCTGGGCTCCGGGTGCTGCTGAGATGCCAACTGTTCTGTCTGCTTTCCTTGGACAAAACAGATAGCTGACCTGCCGCCGGGCGCAGCCCCAGCTGGGACCCACCGGCAGCTGCCCGCCTGGCCCCGTCTGGGGTGGTTCTGGGGGTCTCCGCCCTCCCCTGCACCCCACCTGCAGCACAGATGCCCTTGGGGGACGGTGGCAGCTGTCAGGTCAGGGCCAGCCCCGATTCCTCAGCCCTGAGGGGCACGGCAGGGGCCTTTCGATGTGGGAAGGCTTTTTTCCCTGAAAATGTTTCATTTTGGAAAATGTCCGGTCAGTAGAGGTCAGTGACTGGCACAGGGTGTGTCTGGAGTCTGCCACCGTTTTGCTCCGAAGCTGTCTCCCTCTCCACCTGCCCTCCCATCTGCACGTGCAGTCTCCCGAGCCAGAGTCCACACGTGACCCGAGGGCAAGGACCTACAGCCCAACAGTCACCCCAGATGACACCGGGCTGACACGTGTGTCCCCCACAGTCACCCTGAATGACACCAAACTGACACGTGTCCCCTACAGTCACATGGAATGACACCGGACTTACACACATGTGTCCGCCACAGTCACACGGGTGACACTGGGATGACACACATGTCCCCCACAGTCACACGGAATGACACCGGACTGACACGTGTGTCCCCCACAGTCACACGGGTGACACTGACACATGTGTGCCCCCATAGTCACACGGAATGACACCAGACTGACACGTGTGTCCTCCACAGTCACACGGGTGACACTGACACATGTGTCCCCCACAGTCACATGGAATGACACCGGACTTACACACATGTGTCCCCCACAGTCACACGGGTGACACTGACACATGTGTGCCCCCATAGTCACATGGAATGACACCAGACTGACACATGTGTGTCCCCCACAGTCACACGGGTGACACTGGGATGACACACGTGTGTCCCACAGTCACACGGAATGACACCAGACTGACACACACATGTCCCCCACAGTCACACGGGTGACACTGGGATGACACACATGTGCCCCACAGTCACACGGATGACACTGATACATGTGTGCCCCCATAATCACATGGAATGACACCGGACTTACACACGTGTCCCCCACAGTCACACAGAATGACACCAGACTTACACATGTGTGTCCCCCACAGTCACATGGATGACACTGACACACGTGTGTCCCCCACAGTCACATGGAATGACACTGGACTTACACACATGTGTCCCCCGCAGTCACACGGAATGACACCAGACTTACACACATGTGTCCCCCACAGTCACATGGATAACACTGACACACGTGTGTCCCCCACAGTCACATGGCATGACACTGGACTTACACACATGTGTCCCCCACAGTCACACGGGTGACACTGACACACGTGTGTCCCCCACAGTCACACGGGTGACACTGGGATGACACACGTGTGTCCCACAGTCACACGGGTGACACTGGGATGACACGTGTGCCCCACAGTCACACGGATGACACTGATACATGTGTGCCCCCACAGTCACATGGAATGACACCGGACTGACACACGTGTGTCCCCCACAGTCACACGGGTGACATTGATACCCATGTCCTCCACAGTCACACGGATGACACTGACACACGTGTGTCCCACACAGTCACACGGGTGACACTGGGATGATACACGTGTGTCCCACAGTCACATGGATGACACTGGACTGACATGTGTGTCCCCCACAGTCACACAGATGACACTGACACATGTGTGTCCCCCACGGGCGGTGTTCACATGCCCCAGTGCTCCCTCCAGAGGGCCACGCCTCCCTCCACCTACCCTGTTGGGGTCTGAGCTGTGGATTTCTCTCTCGGAATAGGGACTGCAGTCATGACCCCTTACACTGGGCCAGGCGTGCCCTCGGGGCAAAGCGCTCTGAACTGAGCTCACAGCCTCTTAGTGAGGTGGGCACTGGTCTTCTCCCCGTTTTACTGGTGAAGGAGCTGAGGTTCAGAGAGTTAACCAAGCAGCCCCACCAGCACCAGCGGTTCCAGGCTGCAGGTCAAGTGAGCGTGTATTTGCAGAAAGTCTTGTTCATGTCTCTCGCGTTCCTCATCCTCCCCACCTTGCCATGTGAGGCCTCGGGACCTGCTGTGCCGCCCCTGTCTCACCGAGGAGGAGAGTGAGAGGCTACAGACCACACTCACCGGCCCCAACCCTGAGCGTGACTTGTGCTGTCCTCCTGAAGCAAGTTAAGTGTGGGTGGTGGTCTCTGGGGAGTTAAGTGCGGGTGGTGGTCTCTGGGCGACGGAGCATCAGGTGTAGCCTCGGGAAGGGTGGGAAGGGAGGGGCAGGGTCCCCAACACACTTGTCTTGCTCGAGGGGCACTTCAAGAGAGTTGTCGAACTGTCTTAAAACAAGAGACCGAAACTCAAGTCTATAGGTGGAAAATAACCCGTAAGAAGAATGAAAATCAACCTTTGGGAGGAAGAGACGCAGAGAGAAGCTCTTGTTTTCTACTACTTTGTGCTGTGCTAGGTCACTTCAGTCCTGTCCGACTCTCTGCGACCCCTTGGACTGTAGTCTGCCAGGCTCCTCTGTCCATGGGAAGCTCCAGGCAAGCGTGCTGGAGTGGGTGCTCTGCCCTCCTCCAGGGGCTCTTCCCCACCCAGGGACTGAACCCGGGTCTCCTAGTCTCCTGCACTGGCAGGTGAGTTCTTTACCACTAACCCTACCTGGGAAGCCCTCCTACAATAGGTATTTGTCAGGTAACAATAGGTATTTTCTAAAGATGACGAAACAGGGAGTCAAGTTATTGGTGTATCGTCCCAGGTCGTGTCGGTCATCCCCCAAACAGGTGGCCACGGCGGCTCCTGGGGCAGCAGGCTGGCACTGCACGGTGAGGATGGCTGGGCTGGCACTCGGTGTCCTGGCGTCTGGACATGAGGGGGACAGGCAAGAGGCCGGCCTGGCTGGCGATGCTGAGCCCAGACCCCAGGCCCGCTGGGCACTCTCACCGGCCAGAGCCCTAGGACTCTGCACCCACACTCTGCACCCCACAAGGAGGACTGATATTTTTGTTGTAAAAATTCTAAAAACACCTTTCAAAGTCTTTGGACATTGGCAATGCATTTCTTAATCATTTACTATTGGCTATTTCTTGGTAACCCTAAACCTCAGCAGAAATTATTGTGAGGTGAGAAAACATTTACCTACCACTTATTTTCAAATATAATGCATTGTATGAAAAGTAAATTTAATTATTGATTCAGTTGGCACGTTGTTAGGGTTTATAGATGCAGTCACTTTGGTTAATTTCAGTTTTTGCGATTTTATTTTGTATTTTGGAAACTTGGTTCCCTCGCGGGCCTCTGAAGTCTCCTCGGCCCCGGGCCTTCTGTTCTAGAAGCTAGTGGGACTGGTGAATGCAGAGGTGGCCCTGAAGGCTGTGCTGTGAGGGCCTGTGGCCTGACCTCGTGCGTGAAGCTGAGCCAGCCTAGAGCCCCGAGAGCCTGGTCCCGCATCCCCGGCTGCCTCTTTCTGAAGCCTCCACTGTGAAAGTTCCTCTAGTTTTGTGAACGGCCCCCACAGGCTGACTTCCCATTCCAGGATCTCATTTGCTCCTCCTGGCACCCCCGTGAGGAGGCAGGACCTACGTCCCCTTTCTGCAGATGGTCAAGCCAGGACCCAGAGAGGGTCAGACTGCATGGACATGAGTTTGAGCAGACTCCGGGAGACAGTAAAGGACAGGGAAGCCTGGCATGCTGCAGCCCATGGGGTTTCAAAGAGCTGTGCGCGACTTAGCAACTAAACAACAATAATAGAGAGGGTAGGTAACTTGCCCAAAGCCACACAGCTCTAGGGAATCGGGTGTGACTGGGATCCCTGTTCTTTCCTTGCCCCCAGCCTGCACAGCCCCAATGGGCAGCGTCTTCAATGGCCCGTGGACGTGAACTGCAGACGTTATGTCTGTTACACAGAGGCAGGAATCTCTCACGTCGACTTTTTACTAACTTTGCTATTGCATTTAATTTGACAAGTCCTTAAGATTTGTCTTTTAAGAGCAGCTACTTAATCTTATCATCCCTGCAGACTAGTCTAAGTTAGACTTAGTCTAAGGAACACTGCGATAGAGTTATATTTTAGGTTGTGTTTCTCATTTTCTCCTCAGAGTTGAAAATAACCATTTTGCATGAACTTAGTTGTGCCGTCTCGGAGAAGGCAATGGCACCCCACTCCAGTACTCTTGCCTGGAAAATCCCATGGACAGAGGAGCCTGGAGGGCTGCAGTCCATGGGGTCGCGAAGAGTCAGACACGACTGAGTGACTTCACTTTCACTTTTCACTTTCATGCACTGGAGAAGGAAATGGCAACCCACTCCAGTGTTCTTGCCTGGAGAATCCCAGGGATCGTGGAGCCTGGTGGCTGCCGTCTATGGGGTCGCACAGAGTCGGACACAATTGAAGCCACTTAGCAGCAGCAGTAGCAACAGTTGTGTCGTCTGACGATGCAGTGAGGACTCTGGGCTGGCAGCTGGCCTGGAACTGATGCCCCGGCCCTCCAAGTCCCGCGAGCCCAGGTCTCTCCGCTGCTACCCAGCTCCTTACCACGTGTCACCACAAGGCCTCGTCTCTCAAGACCACGCCACCCTGAGTCACCCCCATTTCCTCATGCTGGGCGTGGCCCCTCGCAGGCCCAGAATGTGCCCCAGGGTTGGCGTGACTGGGGAGAGGGTGGAAAGGGCCCCTCCAAGCCAGCCACAGGGGCCAGGACATCCAGCCCTACGTCCAGCAGAGACGGAGGCCTCCGTGTCTGGGTCTGGGAGGGCCGATGGGCCCACAGGGCTGGAGAGGCAGCCCAGGACGGAGGAGAGCCTGCTGGGTTGGACTTGGAGCTGGAGCAGCCTGAGGGTCCTGTCTCAGTTGGGTCAGGAAATGCTGGCTCATGGACGCCTCAGGGGACGCGGTGGGGCATCCACAGTTGGGTGGCTGCAGACGTCCATCGCCTCTCCTGGGGGGTCGTGGGCGTCTGTCCCTTTCCCGGGCAGCCGTGGGCATCTGTCCCCTCTCCTGCCCACAGGAGCCCCTGCTCCTGGCTCTCCCTGGCCACTGATTGGTCCCCTCCCACTGGCCACGGTTGTCATCCTTGGTCTGGGCACCCATGGTGCCCCCAGGACCATTGCACATGTCCTCAAAGGGCAAACGCCGCTGGGCCAGGTTTGGGGACAAAGCAAGCTGGCCGCAAATGCTTGGCTGCCCAGCCCTGTGGACCATGCTTCTGGATGGATTTATGCCTGGGGGGCTGTTTATACCTCCGAGCAGGGCGGGGGAGGGGGTGGCTCTAAGTTGTGTGGTCCTCTGGGCCTCCTGGCCTGCAGGCCTCTGGGCAGGGATGAGGGGTGCAGTGCAGGGACCCGGGCCCCTGGGCACAACCTGGGCACTGCCCGGCCCCCGCTGTCTCCAGGGCCTCATAAACAGCCCCGGCTTTGCAAGGAGGGTTCACAGGTGTGGCCGAGGTGGAGGACACGGGAAGCTGGGAGATTTGAAATGAGGAGCTCAAGCCTCAGGAGCCGAAGTCTCAGGGTGGCCATTGCCATGGGAGCAGGGTGCCAGGGAGGGTGGAAGGGAGCCCGGTGTCTTGAGCCGGGAGGGCCATGCCCTCTGCCCGCCTCACCCGCCTCGCGTCAGGAGGTGCCGGCTGCTGCCCCGAGCCGGCTGGCCGGGCCCCGAGCAGAGCCTGAGCAAGAGCCGGTCCAGAGAGAAGCAGGAGGAACCCCCTCCCCCACCCCGCTGTCCGTGGCCCGCCACACAGCCCAGGCGCTCCTTTCCCGCCAACCCAGAGGGAAGGGACCCTTTTCTCCTGTTCTCTATTCTGTGTTTTCATTGAGGCGTGATTTACAGACAGTGCGATGCACGTTCGCAAGTGTCTGTCTGCTGAGCTGTTAAGACTGAGCGCCACAGTGCAAACCCAGGACGATTCCCTCGGCTGGTCCCCGTCCCGCCGTCAGTGCCTCCGCCGTGGGTGCCCTGCTGTGCGCCTGTCGCCATGGACTCTGTGGGCCAGACTGTGCAGCGGGCCTGGGTGCATCTGGCCTTTTCCACTCAGCGAGCGGCTTCCGGGCCTCATCCACGCCGAGGGGCCTGCTCTGCTCCTTCCCACTCCTGACGTGGGGATGGACGCAGTTGTTGGTGGGGCAGCTCCTGATGCTTCTCCTGCCAGGAGTCACACCCACCCCTGTTGAAAGGCTCTCGGGGTCTGGGGCTGCAGACAAGCTGGAGGTCTCTGAGGAGGCTTCTCACCTCCCTGGTGTCCAGATGGCTCCCCGCGTCGTGGCTTCCTGTTTGTGGCCACAGAGCCTTCTCTTCCCTCCCGGAGCAGAAGGTTCAGACCAAGGCTCCAAGAGGGGGTCCGACCGAGGCTCCAAGCTCTGGCTCAGCTCCGGGCACTGGAGGGGCCCCAGCCCGTGCTCTGGACTCCGAGGAGAGCCTCCCGGTGGGCTGGTGGATGGAGTAGGTGAGTTAGCCAGCGGGTCTGCTGTCAGCCACGGGCGGCTGCTGGGGGAAGGGGTGCAGCCAGGTGGGAAGGCCCTCAGAGGTACTCCTCCCTCGAGAGCAAGCCCATTGCCCTGAGCACGGCCCCGGGGAGGCCCGCCCCACCTGGCCTCAGAGTCCTCGGCAAAGGCCCGGCAAAGGGCCGGGCGTGCGTGTCGGTCCGCTGGGCCTAGGGTCACACAGTGCCAGCAGCAGGGTGGCCAGAGTGGACTGCCGTCTCTGGCGGGGGCTGAGCGCCGGCCTGCGGGGCGGGGCCGGGCCCCCTTGCCTGCCCTGCCCCTCCTGGCCCCCCGTGTCCCTGGCAGCCCCGTGCCCCTGGCTGGCAGCTCCTCACTCAGTCTCTGCCTCCATGCTCAGGGCTACCTCCTTCTTGCAGTCCTCATATCGGGCCCCAGTGTGTGTCTGTGTCCAGGGTCTCCCTCTCCTGACCCGGGTGCCCTGCTTCAGGGCACAACCACTCACACATGCAGGGGCCCTGTTTCCAAACAAGGTCACGCCCTGAGATGACGGAGGCTAGCGTATCAGCCGCCTTCTTCAAGACACGGTTCAGCCCCTAACATCCCGCCCGCCTCGCGCCGTGAGATGAGGCAGGGTGGTACCAGGTTGGCTGTTGCTGTGGCCTGCAAGGCCCGCGTTAGTGGCGCCTGTGCCTTGTTGACGGGTTCCCTCCCCCCCAGCCTCCGTTTCCTCATCAGAGTTGGTCTCCGGCTTCTTCTCCAGGTGTCAATACTGTAAGTCTTTGCTTCTGCAGTTCTGAGAGTTCAAGTGTGGGGACCTGGGAAAGCTGTGGGATCCCCGACAGATGCAGATAAGCTGGGGAACCAGTCTGTGTCCGACCCCCTACATCTCAGGCCTGCCCTTGTCCCGGCATTCAGCTTCCCTCCTTGGGGGTCGGACCCTCACAAGGCCTGAGGCTTCACCTGCAGCCCTGGCCATGGCCTGCCCTCAGTGAGGTGCTATAAATAACACTTTCCCTCCGGAGGCCCTCTTCCTGCAGGAAGCACAGCAGCCTGCCGGCAGGAAAAAGATGTTTCCGCCGGGTCTGGGGTGGGGGGAAGGCCCCGGAGGCAACTGAGCCAGGGGTCAGCGGGTGGCCCAGGGTACCCTGGGGGCTGGCGGCGGCTCTGCTGGGTGTGTGCTCACAAGGACAGGCATGGAGAAGGTCCAGAGGGTGGGACACGGGCTTTCGGACCAAGCAGGAGGGAGGCGCCGCGTCTGCTGACGCCCCAGCGCTCTGCTCTGTGGTTCACTGAGCACTTGCTGGCGCAGCGCTGGGCCCAGGACAGGTGGTCCAGGCTGGGGACGAGACTGGTGGGAAAGCAAACCAGGGTTCAGCCTGGGGGCAACCGTGCAGCAGAACCAGCGCAGGGCTGGCAGGGGCGACGCAGGAGGGATTGTAGCCTCGTGCGGGGCGGGCTCCCAGGGCTGAGGCAGGCGGAGGGCGGGGCGGGGCGGGGTTTCAGGCAGGGCCAAAGCCCCCAGCCTCCTGATCTCGGTCCTCCTGGCCCAGACTTGTCCCGGAGGGACCTCTGGTCAGTGGGGGGCCTCCGGGCAGCCCTTCTCCTCTCGAGGCCCTGCCCACCCCGGGGGCTGTCTCAGGTGTGTTGCCCTCTCCTGGCCGGCCCACAGCATCCTGTGCTGGAGACCCGTGAGGGCCCCCAGTGCCGCCTCCCTAGAGAGCCCCAGAACATTGTCACCCCTGGAGAACAGACTTGACCTGCCTGTGCCGCCCCCGGCTCCCAGCAGTGGTGCTGACGTGCCGCATGTCCGCTGCGGCCACCCGGCCAGGCGTGGATCATGAGCCCGTGCTCAGCCCCGCCTCCCCTTGCCTGTGGTTTGGGGAAACTCCCGAGGCTGGGCTGAGTGCTTGTCTGGGTCCCTGAGCCCAGCCCACAGGCCGGCGGCCAGGCTGTCCTGAGGCCTGGCCTCCTGAGCAGGTGAGCTCAGCCAGGGCCCGGTCCGGCCACGATGCAGGCCCTTAGGCCTCCAGGCAGGGGTCACCTGCTGCGGGGTCCTTGGGGTCTCACCACCCTTCCCCTGCTGGAAAGCAGTCTTCCCGCGTCTCAGGCGGGTGAGCCGAGGATCACGGGCCCATGCCACTCAGATGGGAAAGAAGGAGCCGCTCAAGCCGGGAGTGGCCGGCAGGACAGTCCCCTTCCTGTGATCACCTGAGCACCGTCAGGCGTGCTGCTGCAGAGGGCCAGGGAGGGGCAGGTGCATCCAGCCGCCCTGGGCTCTTCGGGGAAGAGGTGGGAGGCCTCCTGTTGGTTGGCGGGGTCCTGTGGGAGGGGCCGCGGAAGGTGTGCAGCCCCGTGGGAAGGCAGGAGGGCCCGGGCGTTGCTGCCCAGCGGGGACCTCCCATCCTAGCTCGCTGGGCTGGTGGGGATGAGGTGATGATCAGGGGCGAGGCTGGTCTCCAGAGCTGAGCTTCCCCGTATGCTGGTCACGGCTGGTCACGGCCGCCCCGCTTAGGCCTGGGAGAGCTCCTGGGAGCTGCGGAGGGGACAATGCTGGCGGGAACTGGCCCCGGTCAGTCCCACCGCCACGCGGGGAGCTCCCAGTACAGCTGGAGGACCGGCCGTGTGCCCTTGGAGGGCTGGACCGGGAGCCCCGTGTGAGGCGAGGAGGCCCTGGCTTCCTGCTGGAGGAGCTGGGAGTAGCAGGGCGTTGGGTCCCCACTGGGCGGAAGGGCAGGTTTGCGGGGGCTGGACGTGCAGGGGGGGCCGTCGCCTGGAGCTGTGGGGTCCCCTCCCTTTCGGGGCTCCATTTGGGAGCCCTCAGGAGCAGGATCGTGCCTGTCCATGCCCTCCCCAGGTGGGGCCGGGTGCCGCCCTCCGGTGGGTGCTGCTGTGCGGAGCGTCCGGGGCCCCAAGCAGGATGGTCACCCTTTGTCTGTAGCGGCTGCGTCTTCCCGCTGCCGCCACGAGAGGGCGCAGCTTCCCACAGAAGCCGGTCCCATCCGCCGTGTGGACCGCAGGGGCCTCGGTCGCTCTGCGCCTTGGGGGCTGAGGGCAGCCCCAGGGGTCCCCTCCTCCACCACTCCCACCGCCCGGGGGGCGTCCTGGGCTGGCCCAGCGGCCCTGTATCCAGACTGGTTCGGAGCCAGGGGGCGACACAGCCAGCGGGAGGCAGGTGGGCTGGGACTGTGCTTCCCGAGGCCTTGCCCCGCAGACTCCCTGAAACCCCGCCTCCCGCCCTGCAGGCCCAGTCGGTGTCCCACCGGGGCCCAAGGCCTCTGCAGTCCATGTCTGTGGCTTCACTGTCCCTTCCGCCCCGCTCTGCAGGGCCCCTTCCCTGGACAGAGGGCCTGGGCAGCCCAGGGTCCGTGTCCTGCGCCCTGAGGCCCGGCCGCGCTCTGGGCCAGCCCCGCGGGCATGCGGCCACCCTGGGCCTGGGACAGGTCAGCGCCCTGCTGCACTCCCACCCCGAGGGCCCAGCCCTCATGCCCTCCATGGTCCGAGGGGGGTCCGTCCAGGGGCTGGCTTGGGGCTGAGTGGAGTGCGGTCCTGGCGCCCTGAACCCCCTCTTGCTGAGACCCCCGAGCCCCTGCGTTGACCCCGGGAGCCTTGGGAGGCCCTGCTTTGCCCCGAGTCCCCCCTCTGTCTTGAAGAGATGGTGTCGGCAGCCCCTTAATGCTGGGACCGTGGGAGAGGTCAGTCAAGGACTGTCCTAAGTGTGGTGAGGTTTCCATGCTGGGAGAACGGTGACTGGACGGCAGGGAGCAGGGCCCCAGCCTCGAGGAGGAGAGGGGATGATGGATGCAGGCTGCCACACCGCACCCTACAAGGGTGCATGTCCCAGTTCTCCTCCCTGCTGGCCCAGTAGCCAACAGGTGCGTCAGCCTCCTGGGCTTAAAGATCGACCTGCAGGGGGGCCGGCCTCACTCTCCATCATGTGTTTCTAGGTTTTCCTTCTGAGTCTTTTTGCCCAGACGGCAGGCTCTGTTGGGGGTGGGCTCTGCCTCCCACGTGAGTTTGGGGGGCTCTCCCTGAAGGCAGGAGCTCCTGTGCCATCAGCCTGGGAGCAAGATCTTCAAGGTTAGAACCAAGGCACCTGAAAACTGACAGGGATTAAGCTGGAGAGCGGTTGATGGGCTGGGCTCCTCGGGATCTCAGGTTAGGATGCTGTCGGCAGGAGGGGCTTCTGCAGGGGAGGGTCTGTGAGGCAGACGCTGGGCTGGGTGCAGGCCTGGGAGGCTCTGATTGCAGGCCCCATGACTCCCCTCCACCCCCAGCAGGGCGGCCCCTCCGCAGCGGGCCACACCAGGACTGAGTGGGTAGCCTGGCCTGGGAGCGGGGAGGCTACAGCTGCATCTCGGCAGGAAGAGACAAGGGGTCCTGGCGGGGCTGGCCGCTTTGTAACTGCCTACGGCAGGCCAGCCCCGAGCTCCCCTCAGGCAGCTCGCAGGCAGCGGCCCTGTGCCAGGTCCCCCTGAGCTGGGCTGGGGCGGGCTCCGGGCCGCTGGGCCGGTCCTGCCCCCAGTGCTCTGTCCGGGGTCTTGTCTAAGAAAGCCAGGGCCCCAGAGAGGAGGTGGGGGTCTGGGGCCACGACCATCATCCGGATCCTGGGCCCCTGGCCTGCTGACCGCGGCTCGTGGGCTATGTTGCGTGTCGGCTTCCTCTTCTGAAGAGGGGGTAAAAGCTGCACAGGTGGTGGGTGGTCAGGAGGTGACACGTGGGCCTTGTGAGTAGTGTTTGCCGGGACGGGTGGCCTGGGCCCTTGACTCAGCTGCCCTGACCCGTGGGGAGTGGCTGCCCTGTTCAGAGGTGACCCCAGGAGCCTTGGGAGGCCCTGCTTTGCCCCGAGCGCAGCACAGGGGAGCCGCCCTGGGCTCGCTCCTGAGGAAACAGAGGCAGAAAACATGAGCCGGAGGAACCCCTCGGAGAAGCTCGGATGGCAGAGGACTGCCAGCTCACCCCATGGGTGACGTCTGTCCAGCGTGGTTTCCTGGGGCAGCCAGGCTGGGCGGGGGGGGAGCACAGAGGCGCTGCCTGGGGGCGGAGGACCACAGCCGAGGTGCAGTGGGGTGACCCCTGGAGCCCTGAACCGGAGGCTGGTGGAATCGGATGCTTGGGGCGTGTGCTCCGGGCCTGAACAGCCACCCCGCCATGACTTCTCTGAGCCTCCGTTTCCTCTTCTGCAAAGTGAGGGCATGATTCCTGTTTGAACAGGTGCAAGAGATCAGGGTCAGGGACCGCAAGAGAACCACAAGGCGACCAGCAGGCTCCGCAGGCCCGCCAGCCCGTGGGGGCCAGACTGAGCATGGGGTCTGGGGGAGCTCCCCTCGGGTCAGTGCCCGAGGTCAGAGCTCCTCCTGCTCCCGCCCCTCTCTACCTCTCAGGGGGTCCGACCCCGCCCGCTGGGTGGCTCCCCACCCACCCTGCACCCCCGTCACCCCCGGCTCTGTAGGTCGGGGTCCTGGGGGACCACCAGACTAAGGCCCTGCGTGACTGGTTGTGTTCCTCCAGGGCTCCCGGGAGAGCCTGGGCCTCACTTGGCAGCTTCTAAGAAACCTTCCCTCCGTTTCTGAGCAGCGGCAGGGCGCCGGGCCCTCCCCACGCCACCCTCTGTCTCTGATGCTGGGAAAGAGGCTCTGCTGTGAGGGGTCCATGTGATTGGATCGGGTCCCCCTAGATCACCCGGGGTCACCCATCACTGGTCCAAAACCCGACCGCATATGCCAGGTCTCTTGTGTCAGGGGACATGCTCACAGGCTCCAAGCGTCAGGGCATCTTGGGGTCCTGGCCCCTGGCAGGTGGTGGTGGGCCCTCTCAGAGGTAGACTGCGGGATGCGTGAGCAGGGCCGCGGGGCGGGGGCGCAGTGGGCGTCTGGCTGCAGCTCGTTGCCCTGCGGTGCCCGGTGCCCGCGCCCTCACGGGTCTCAGCAGCCCCAGCGCCAGGCCGGGGAGACACACAAAGCACCCTTGTGCTGCGTGGGGGCGGCTGCCAGCCGCGGGCACGGGGCCCAGTGTGCTCTCCCAGGGACGTGGCATCCACCCAGACCGCGGGGGAACAGAAGGGCCCCTTCTCCAGGCGGACCCCGCAGGAACTGAAGCCCCTCTGTGCAGAAGAATCTCTCTCTTGTAAGCAGCATTGCTGTTTGCAGAGCGTTTCACAATCGTTTTTACTAGCGGAGCCCCTGGGACAGCCCCTGGGCTGTGCCCACCCCCCCACTTCACGCAGTGCCCGCTGTCAGGCTGGACCCCCAGCCCCGGGGTGGGGAGGGTGAGGCCAGCCATCCATCACCAGGGGCTCCAGACCCTCCCCCGCCCCCAGTTCACCGAACTGAGCCCAGAGTCAGCACCAGCGCACCCCGCGACCCCTGCAGACCGTCCTCTGAAAGATCAGCTGGAAACGCCACCCTCCCACCCTCACCTTCTGGGTCCTGCTCTCAGGCCCCGACCCCACCCCACCCCTGCCCCCTAGCTCAGGGGTCTCCCGTCGCATCTGGACACCCCCCAACCCCCCCGCCCACTGTCCCCACCCCAGCAATCCCAGGCTCTGACAGCTTCACTGTTCTCCGAGGACCCTCAGCTCGCCGCACAGAGCACAGCAGCTGCGTCCTCACCCGGCTCACCCTGCAGACCTGGGCCAGGCCTGCCGCCTCCAAGAAGCCCACCACATGGCCCCACTTTGGGCCTCCCAGCCCCTGAGCGCCCAGGGACGCTGCCCAGGGCTCGCAGCTTCACACCCCCACTCGGTACTTCAGCTGCACTCCTGCCTAGAGGGGTGTCCCAACGACCCGGCAGCCTGCCACTCACTCATCAAGGTGCTTGCCCCCAGGGCTCTCTCCCTGCCCACCGCAGACCCCCACGGACCCCCGCTTCCCCTGGGACTCAGCCGTGTGGTGCCGGCGAGACTCCCCGCCATGGGTCCTTCCCCCTGAGTTCTAACAATTTTCCTTTCCCCTGGTCGGTGGAGCCCGATGGGCCAGTACCCAGCACTGAGCAGCCTCCCCGCCCGCCCCCAGGCCTGCTGCTCTGTCCTCTCTTTCTGGGAGAGCTCCTCTCTCACCTCAGGTGTATGCCCTGCCTACAGTTTTGTGTTTTTGTTTTTTGCTTAATATTTGCTCAGGTGTTTTCCATCTCAATCAAAGCTCTGAACACACCCTTTTGCACGCTCTTTCCTGTGGGTGTTCCACAGTTCGCTCACCCACCTGTGATCCCAGAGCACCCGCACGGCTTCATTAGTCAGTGCTCTGGAATCGTCCCCCTCCCATCCCTCAACCACCGGAAGATAGGAGGTGACCAGCTGCCTTTCCCTGGACGCTGATTATGATCTTGAACCGGGTGGAGTTTGGAAATCAGTGTTGGAGCCTCCCCACCCTGCCCTTCCTGCCGGTCACACGGGAAGCTGCCAGCTGCAGGGGCCTCACAGGCACCCCACGCTGGGAGTGGGGAGGCAGCCTCTAGGGGCGCAGGGGGTGTCTCTGGGCTCTCTGGTGGGGCATCCCAGACCTGCGCCACCAGAGGGGTCTTGATGGGTGAACGGGGCTCCTAGCCTGCTCAGGGGAGAGGGGCCTCCGTCACAGGGCTGGTGGGGCAGCCGGGGCCCCGCCACCGCTCCGCTCTGCCGCCGCGGAGTTCAGAGAGGGGTCTCAGGGTCCATCCTGTCTGCTTCAGCCGGCAGTCAGGGGCCCCTGCGTGTGCAGACAGCGCAGATGAGCCCTGGGCTGTCAAAGGAGGTAGTGCGGGCCCACATAGAGCAGGGGTGGTGGGCGGAGGGTGTGCGGGGGCGGCGGCTGCGGACCCCTCGGCCCCCGCCCAGGCTGAGGCCCCGGGGCGGCGACGTCCGGGGCAGCGCTTCTTGTCCCGGGTTGGCAGGTCCTGTGGGGAGACCTGGGCTGTTAACCCAGCACCAGCTCCCACTGCGTCCTAAGGCTGCGGCACTGACCCCGTCTGAGCGGCGCTGTGTCTGTCCCTCCTGAGACGTGTGAGGGGGGCGCGTCTGGGACCCGGCAGCTCCTGGGAGGGTCTCTGTGCCGCACGCACACACGCGCCCTCTGCGTGCGGGGCGGGGCAGACTCGGGTTCCTGAGGACTGCCGCTGGGCGTGTGGTTTCACCTCCTGGGGCCTCAGTTTCCTCACCTGTAACACGGGGATGTTCATCGCTCCATGAAGTTGTTAGGACTCAGCGAGGTAATGCAAGCAACACCCGGTGCACAGGGGGTGCTCGGGGGCTTCTCTGGCGGCCTCCCTTCCCTGGGGTCTCTCTGATCTGAAAGCCCGGAAGTCTCGGGGGGCTCTAGGTCACTGGCTTGAATGGGGGGCGGGCCCCCTCAGCCCCTCGGCCAGCTGCTTCCTGTGAGCGGGACCCCCGGGAGAAGCGCGCTTCCTCCCTGTGCTGGGCACACCAGGCCGTCCCCTCCCCCTGCCTGCCGGCGGCTCTGTTGGGCCCCGTGTCCGCCCTGCAGACAGGCAGCACTGGGGGTTCAGGGGAGCGAGAAGCGGGCCGGGCTCTGTGCAGGAGTCTGTCCAGAACCACCACCTTCTGTTCTGGAAGCAGACGACTCCAGGGAACTTGGAGCCCGCGGGACGACACTCAAGGGTGTCAAGGCCTCCCCTTGTCTTCACTTCTGTGGTGGTTGAAGAGAACCCTCTGATCCGATGCCTGTGAGGCCTTCTGGATTGCCAAGCGTGTGTCTGTGTTTAAATAGTTATTTAGGAGGAGACAGGGGGTCTGAATGCAGTCTGTGAACCTGGACGGGGTCTCTTTACTACAAAGAGCCCTGTAGATAGTGACTGAGCTCGAAAAGAATACGAGGGTCCAGTGACCATGCCTGAGTGTTGACTTTCTGACCGGGAAGGCTGCTTGGTGGTTTTGTAGAAGGTGCAGACTCATAGGGAGCAAACCCTAGTCATGGGGTGACGGCCTTAGGTCGGCAGTTTACTGTCAGATGGCTCAGGTGGGGACAGTTCTTTGTCCTGAAACTGGGAACGTTTCTCCAATTTTAAGGCAATTTCCAAAAGGTTAATTAAAAAAATAGAAAAACTTAAAAAAAAAATACCAGCTTTGCCTGGACCCAGCCTGAGCTTCTTTCCGTGTCTGGATGTCTCTGGTCCTTCAGGTGTATTTCTGTTCTTCTGCTATTTTAGGCCTGGCTTGAATTCACACACTCTCAGTGACTGACACAAGGCATTGTTAGAGGATATAAATATCACAAATCTGCCGAAAATGGAGGTCAGTTGTATTCTTCCTGCAGACCCGGAGTCAATACCTAAATTGGGGCAAGCGGGGTGGGGAGGAGTTGCAGGAAAGGGACGGTGTCCTCAAGCTGGAGGAGCGGCTTACCGAATGGTTGGTGAGAAGCACGATCTTCTAGGGACGGTGTGGGGGTGCTGGGTGCAGGGGCAGCGGGAAGGAGGGGGCGCTGTCCTGTTGGGGCCCTCAGGGCCCTCAGAGGCCCTCCCAGCCTCTGTCCAAGTGTGCCCTTAGCGCTCCTGAATACCCCCCGAGACCCTGGCGGAGGCCAAAGGGCCAGGCCCTGTACAAGTCAGTTTGCTGCTCGTCCTTAGTTTATCTGCGAAGTACAGGGAACGCTGTCACCTGCCTGCCTGCTTCACGGGGTTATCGTGAGAACCAGTGAGGACATTTATGTGACAAGGTTCCACCCGTAAACACAGCTTCTGCTTCATCCCTCGTGATTTGCTATTCACTACTGATGCTGTTTACTGGGATGTATTTGCTACGAGAGTCGTCACAGCCATCTGATCCTGGGAGGCGCTCGGCCTCTCATGTGAGGGTGGAGCTCCCTGATGAGGCCTCAGCCCATGTGTGGCTGTGCCCAGCGCAACCCCGGCCTCGTGTGCAGGGCAGCAAACCCAAGAGCCAGCAGCTGCCAGGGTTGGAATGCCCGGCTCTGTGCCCTCTGGGCTCAGGGGCGTCTGGTCACAAAAGCCCGTCCCTGTCGGGCCTGCAGTCCCAGCTGGTGGGAGGTGCAGGTCAGTGGCAGGAAGGGGCCTCCAGCCGGGCACACGCCCCCAAGGCTGTCCTCGGAGAAAATGAGAGGTGAGTTTTCAGAGCAGGTGGGACATTGCTCAGTGCCGGGGGTGGGACACCCTGTTCACGGCCCTGCTTCGTGGAGGGTGTCCCTGGGCTGTCTGAGGGCCGACCCCTGGGTGCCGGTGGCCCTGCCACCCCTGCACTCCGGCGGGCTCCCAGGAGCCTGGCTGTGGCAGCGGGAGGCCTGTCTCTGGGACCCAAGCCGGAAGCTGTGGCCTCTTTTCCCGCGCCAGCCCTGCAGCTGCCTCTGCTCTGCCGCTGACCCTGGTGGCCCGTTGCTAAGGCGACCAAGCCTTGCGTTTCCTGAGCTTCACAGCCTCTCGGCACCCGTTTCCGCCATGTCCACGTGCACCCCACCCCCACGAGGGTGGAGGAGCCCGGGGCTGCTCCGTCCCCACCAGGCCTGCTGACCATGGTGTGGGCTGCCCAGGCGCGCTGAGCTCTGCTGGCCTCCAGGCCTGGCTGGGCCGGAAGCCCCTGCCCCGGCAGTGTGAGGGCGGTGCTGGGCACCTCCCGGGCCTGGTGCTCACCGGGGACATCGCGGGGAGTGGGGTGGCCGTGGGGTGGGAACGCGATGGGGCGGAAGTCGTGCAGGCCGGGTCCAAGTACAGAGGTCGCTCACCTGCTGGACAGCCGGGTCCGTGTCCTCTGGGCGTCCTCTGGGCCTCTGCAAGCGTGCTCACCCCTCACAGCGAGCGGCCAGGCCCCGCCGAAGGGACCCAGCTGAGGGCCCTTGGCCTCTGGCTGTGGGAGCCCAACTCTGCAGTGGTTCCTTGGCTGCCCACACCTGAGAACTGGGGGCCTGGCCAGCCTCTTTTTTTTTTTTTTTGATGAGAATTGCTTATTGTAGCTTTTATTTTTCTTCTGCAGCAAATTCCCCTTCCTAATATGGTTTTGTTTATCCCACTATTAAAGAGGGATTACATAGGAATTTATTCTAAGTAAATGCTCATCAATGTGTACAAAGTCTAGCAGCAAGAATGTTCTCTATGAAAAAAAAAAAAAAGAATGTTCTCTACAGAACCGTTTATCACGGTGGAAAAACCACAGACGGTCTGAGCAGCTCAGCCCGGGGTGCCTGCCACACCCCGTCCGGCGGCCGCGGGAGGGGGCCTTGCGTCCTCGGGGGCTGCCGAAGTCTGATCATCCGTCATCCCTCCACCATCCCCGCGTCCGCGCAGGTCCCGTTCCTGAGCACCTTCGAGCAAAGGCCTTCATGACGGAGTGTCTCATTCACATGGGTGTGATCTGAGGTGCGTGGAGGGACGTGCAGAAGCTGGGGCGGCAGGAATGCGGGGCGCCTCCAGGCTGGGGCGTGCGGGATGGTTCTGTGACGAACAGACCCTCCTGGGCCTGCAGAACTCAGGTCCCAGGCCAGACTCTTAGCTCCGGAGAGCAGTGTAACCAGGTGAGCTCGGGGCTGGAATCCAGAGACGTGGGGATAGGTTCCTATTCATCCTGAAGTCCCCGCTGCCACCAGCAAAGTGGGCCGTCTCTGCCCGTCTGACCGGCTCACTGCCTCCAATGAGGAGGCCGGCAGGGCCCTCAGGCTCTGCAGGAGGATACGCGGGGTTAGTTTCTCCAGAACAGCGGAGGTCCTTTGCCCCGTGGACACCCTGAGGGGTAGCGTTTGGCCGTGTCCTGGGCATCCCCTTCCAGCCGCTCCTCCCCACATTGGGCCCAGCGCAGCCCGCCCAGAGCTCAGTCATCGCTGGGAGCCTCCACAAATGGGCCCCCCTCAGAAGTAAACCATCAAACTGTGTTTGAAGCCCTGACGTCCATCGTGTTTATTTGTGTTGGTCAAGCTCAGATTGAATTACACCCGCACAGAGTCTGTCCCTGAGGAATTCATCATCTCGGCCAGATGCCCTGACCAGTTCAGAGGACAGGCAGACAGCCGGATACCCAGCCAAGGCCGCAGGGAGCCAGCCCACGGCGGGGCTGCTGACCCGGGGAACTGCTTGCTGACGCGGGTGCGTGCACCAGAGCCTCTCGAGAAGGGAACGGGGAGGGAACAGACGCGAACCTCAGAAGAGGCCCAGAGGCCCATGTGACAGGCCCAGTGTGTGCGGCCTGCCCACCCGGCACTTCCCAGCACCGTCCTCACACTCGGCGTCTGTTCCCCCACAGCTGCTCGCTTTCCTGAAGTCAGGACCCTCCGTGATGAATCAGGGAGGCCCGCACCATCTCCTGCTCCAGACCGCCTACCCTCCCTGTGGTCAGCCTGGACGTGGCTGCCCTGGGTGTGGCCGAGGGGAAGGGCAGACCAGCTCCTCAGCAGGGCTGCCAGCCTCTGGCCCAGGCGGCTCTGTGGCTTTGCACAGCCTGAAATGACTCCAAGGAGCCCTCTTCCCGGGAGGCTGCTCTGCGTGGCAGGGTCAGCCCTGCCCACTCCGCCTGGTGAGGGGAGGGGGGACTGTCCACAGCCCCTAGCCAGCCCTCTGCCCACCCAGGCTCCAGACAGCCTGGTCCAGCCCTGCCCACAGCGCTCTGTCCAGGAGACTCTGAAAGAAGCCTTGATAAGAGCAATATTGAAACAGACATCTCCGTATGTAGAAGAGATAGCCAGCGGGAATTTGCTGAGTGATGCCGGCAGCTCAGACCTGGTGCTGTGACAACTGAGAGGGGTGGGACAGGTGGGAGGTGGGAGGAGGTTCATGAGAGAGGAGACGTACGTACACTTATGGCTGAGCCATGTGGGCATAGGGCAGAAACCAGCACAATATTATAAAGCAGTTATCCTCCAATTAAAAAAAATCTAAAATCTATTATGAGATTAAAAAATAAATAAAGAGGCCCTGCAGTACAGCGGCCCTAAGAAACTCGGGGTCCAGATTCCTGGGTTCAAGTTCTGGTGTCTGCTCTTTCGAGCTGTGTGACGTTGGGCAAGCTGTTTAGCCTCTCTGAGACACTGTTCCTTCTTTTGTAAAATGAGGATAATCCAGCACTACCTCCCAGAGTCCCTGTGGTGACTGGATGAGCTCACAGATGAGGAGTGTGTCGGATGGTGCTGGGAGCCTGAGCACAGATGTGGGTGGTCGCGGGCTTAGTGTTCTAAAGAAAACTGCCCAGCTGTTTTCCAAAGTGGCTGCACCATTTTACATTCCCACCAGCAGCATACGAAGGATCCGTTTCTCGGCATCCGCATCAGCTTTTGGTGTTGTAACTATTTATAAATTCTGACGTGAGTGCAGTGGTTTTAATTTGCATTTCATTTTACATTCCCACCAACAATGCACGAGGGTTCTGTTCCAGTTTCTCCACATCCTCACCAGCACTTGTTATTTTCTGTTTTCTTTCTCTATTTTTTTATGGTGGGTAATTGCGTTGTAGTGTTGTGTTGGTTTCTGTCCTACAACCACATGAATCAGCCATAACTATACATATGTGTGTGTCCCCTTCCTCTTGAACGCCCCCCCACCTCCCACCCCGCCCCACCCCACCCCTTTGGGTTGTCACGGAGGCCCGGGGCTGAGCTGTCTGTGTGGCCCAGCACCTTGCCGCTGGCTCTCTGGTTCACATGTGACAGTGTCTGCGATTCAGTCTACCCTCTCAGTTCATTCCTCCCTCTCCTTCCCCTGCTGAGTCCGCAAATCTGTTCTCTCTATTTGTGGCTCTGTTTCTGCCCTGCAGATAGAGTCATCAGTGCCATTTTTCTAGATTCCATATATATGCATTAAATGTATGATATTTGTTTTTTCCTTTCTGACTTACTTCGCTCTGTATGACAGGCTCTAGGTTCATCCACCGCACTAGAACTGACCCAAATTCATTCCTTTTAATGGGTGGGTCATGTTCCATTGTATATTTGTACCACAACTTCTTTATCCATTCATCTGTCTATAGACACTAGGTTGCTTCCATGTCTTAGCTATTGTAAACAGTGCTGCAATGAACACTGGAGTGCGTTTTTTTCTTTTATTGTAGCCATTCTAGTGGAAGTAAGGCTGGGTCTCACTGTGCGTCTTCCTGATGGTTAGCGATGCTGAGTACCTTTTCATGTGTTTCTTGGTCACTTTTATATCTTCTTTGGAGAAGTGTCTGTTCAAGACTTCTGCTCATTTTTCACTTGTTTTTTCTTTCTTTCTTTTTTTTTTTTTTTTGCTATTACTGAATCTTAGGAGTTCTACGTATATTCTATATATTAACTCCGTGTCAGGTATATAATTTTCAAACACTTTTCTCCCATTCCATAGGGTTTTTTGCTCTGTTGATTGTATCCTCTAATGTTTTAAATTTCAAAGTTTTAAATTTTGTAGTCTGGCTTTTCTATTCTTACTTTTGTTGCCTGTGCTTTTGGTGTCATATCTTTATTTTTTAACAATGCAAATAATATATTAATATGGTTTCTATGTGTTTATTATTGGCCTATTAAAATGATATTTCCATGTTTACATCATTCCTGGTGACTCTTCTGAACTCACTTATTAGTTCTAGGAGTTTGTTCTTGTAGATTCCTTGCGATTTTCTTCACAGGAATGTCATCTGAAAATCAGGGCAGTTTTATTTCTTCCTTTCTGATCTGATGGCTCTCACTTTATTACTTAATCTTTCCTGATTGCAATGGCCAGAACACCCAACGCTATGTTAAGTAAGGGTGGGGACAGTAGACATCTTTGCCTTGTTTTCAGTCTTGGGGATAAAGCACTGAGTATGTTAGCTATAGGACTCTTGCAGATTACCAAGCTCAGGAAGTTCTCCTTTAGAGCTATTTTTCTGAGAGTTTGTTAAAAATCACAAACAGGTATTAGTTTCTGTCAGATTTTTTTCGCATTGACACAGGACCGTGTTATTTTTCTTCATCTTGTAAAATACTGGATGACATTGACTGATTTTTGGATACTGAACCAGCCTTGCATCCCTGCAGTAACCCCATTTGACCACAGTGTGTAATTCTTTCTATGTTTTGCTGAATTCTATTTGCTAATGTTTTAGTAAGAATTTTCATGTTTATGTTCATGAGAGATATTGGTCCATGGTGGGGTTTTTTTGGTACTACCTTTGGTTTTGGCATTGGAATAATTCATTTGATAAAAGTTTCAAAAACAGGGAAGTGTTTCCTCTTCTATTTTCTGGAAGAAATTATGTAAACTTGGTGTTAATTCTTCTTCAGATATTTGTAGAATTCTCCAGTGGAACCATCTGGAGATTTCTTTTTGGGTAGTTTTTAAACTATGAATTCAGTTTCTTAAATAAGTACATAGCTATTCAAATTATCCATGTCATATTGGGTGAGTTAAGTCTGCCGTTTTACTTTTTGCTTGTTTTCTCTGTTTTTTTATGCCTCTGTTTTCTTTTTCCTGCCTTTCTCTGGGTTACCCGAACAGTTTTTTAGAATTCCACTTTAATTTATCAATAGTTTTTTTTTGAGATATAATTGACACACAATATTAGTTTCAGATTTACAACATAAGAATTCAGCACTTTGTTTATTGCAAAATGACGACCATAATGAGTCTTATGCTTATCTTTGCATAGTTTTTTTAGTGGTTGCTACAGGTATTAATTACATATACATGCTTTATCACTGTCTACTGGTATTTTCTGATCATCAATTTGAGGAAGGCATAGAAACTTTATTTTTACATCCCTTTACTTTCCCCTGTTTGTAATTTTCTTAAATATTTCCTTTATATACTTTCAGGACATTAGACAGTGTTATAAATTTTGCTTCAAACATCAAACATGATTTAGAAAATATAAGAAAAGGAAGCCTTATCTTTACCCATTTTTTTTGCTTACTGGATTTTTTCCTTCCTTTCTAATATTCCGAGGTTTCTTCCCTTTCATTTCCTTTTTGTTTAGAGAACTTCCTTTAGCCAGTCTTTTCTGCTGGCAACAAATGCATCCTGGTTTCCCCTTATCTGAGAATGTTCTTGATTTTCCCTTTATTCCTGAAGGATATTTTTACTGGGTTATGGGTTGCTCCTTCTTTTCTGTTTTTACTTTAAAAATACCGTGCCACTTCCTTCTGGCCTCCATGGTTTCTGATGAGGTATCCAGTTATTTTAATTGTTTCTCCCCAGAGATAAGGTTGGAGTTTTAACTCAAAAAGCTGACTTAAAACTTAACATTCAAAAAACTAAGATCATGGCATCCAGTTCCATCACTTCATGGAAAATAGATGGGGAAACAGTGACAGATTGTATTTTCTCGGGCTCCAGAATCACTGCAGATGGTGATTGAAGTTATGAAATTAAAGGATGCTTGCTCCTTGAACAAAAAGCTATGACAAACCTAGACAGCATATTAAAAAGCAGAGACATTATTTTACCAACAAAGGTTTGTTTAGTCAAAGCTATGGTTTTTCCAGTAGTCATGTATGGATGTGAGAGTTGGACTATAAAGAAAGCTGAGTGCCAAAAAATTGATACTTTTGAACTGTGGTGTTGGAGAAGACTCTTGAGAGTCCCTTGGACTGCAAGGAGATCAAACCAGTCCATCCTAAAGGAAATCAGTTCTGAATATTCATTGGAAGGACTGGTGCTAAAGCTGTAGCTCCAAAACTTTGGCCACCTGATGCAAAGAGCTGACTTATTTGAAAAGACCCTGATGCTGGGAAAGACTGAAGGCAGGAGGAGAAGGGGACGACAGAGGATGAGACGGTCGGATGGCATCACCGACTCAATGAACATGAACTTGGGCAAGCTCCGGGAGACAGTGATGGACAGGGAGGCCTGGCGTGCTGCAGTCCATGGTGTCGCAGAGTCAGACATGACTGAGCAACTGAACTGAACTAATAGATAAAGTTTACTGTTTTGCTGTCTGCTTTCAAGATTTTTTCTGTCTTTAGTTTGGGGAAGTGTAATTGTGATGTGTCTTATGAATTTCTTTAGGTTTATCCTGGTTGTCATTCGTTAAGCTTTTTGGACCATAGGTTTACGTCTGTTGCCAACTTTGGGATGTTTTCTGCCGTTACTTGTTAGACTACTTTCTCAGCTTCATCCCCTTTCTTCTCTCTTATTATGACTTCAGGGACATGAATTAGACCTTTTGGTCCCTAAGGATATGCTTTTTTTTTTTGGTCCGTTTCTTTCTGTTGTTCACCTCAGGTAGTGTCTATTCTGTCTTCCAGTTCACAGGTTCTTTGTTCTGTCTCCTCCATTTTGCTGTTGACCCCATCCACTGAGATTTATATTTCAGCTCTTGTGTTTTTCAACTTAAAATTTTCCATTTAGTTCTTCTTTATACTTTCTGTCTTCCGCTTCTCATCACCACTGGCTGGGGGTGGGCAGTCCAGCTCCTCCCTTGGTCTCCACGGACCACGGAGAGAGGTTGTGGCATCATTACCAGCAGGTTGGGGGTCCTGCTCTGACACCACCCAGCAGGCGTCTCGTTACAGCTTCAGCCTGGGAGGGAGAGGGGCTTCTGCTCCACACTCAGCTTTGGCTGTTGTGGGTGGATGTGGCTGAAGAGGAGCAGTCGGTGTCCTAAAGTTTTCTGTCTTGCAAGGTTCTTTTTCCTGGTCCCTTGGCTGCAGAGAGCGGGTTCTTGTTGGTGCCTGTTGGCATCTCTGAGTTGCCAGCTTCTTCAGCGCCAAGTCTGGGGTGCGTGAGGAAAAGAAATCCCAGGGACCTCACCACCGTGAGACCCTCAGGAGGTCCCCTCGTCGATCTGCCTGTTCCTGTCTCCCTTTTAGAGTCAGTCCTCTCGTGTTTGTCTTATGGATCATGTCCATGGTTTTCAGTTGTACTTCATTGGTGAATACAGAGAAGTACACCACATCTTCCCAGGATTATTTTTGAACACTTGTCTATGCCAGCCTTTAGAGATGCAGAGACAAATGAAATTAATTTTTTGCTTTCTAAAAGCCCAAAGGAGAGGATTCAGATGTGCAAACAAGTCAAACATTCTGAGTGTTTTGATAGCCGACGAGATGCTGTTTGCTGGGGGCTGGAAGGAGGCGGGGTCACTACCCCACCCCTAGGATGGGTGGAAGTGGGGCTGGACTCTTAGAAGAGGCCGTGGTACTTGAGCTAAACTGTGGCAGATAAGCAGATTCCTGGCCAGACACAGTAGGAAAACAGCAGGTACAGAGGCGTGGAGGCATCAGACAGCACCAGGGCTCAGCGAGCTCACTGCGGGCTGGTGCTGAGCAAGGGTGGGGCTGGGAGCGAGGGGCGGGATGAAAGCCAAGAAGCTGGCAGAGGGGGCAGGGGAGGGAATGGGCTCAGCACCACAGAGGGCAGAGTGTGCCAGGCGAGCCCCTGAAGCCTGGCATTCTGTGGTCGGATCTGTGTTCTCCGCGGTCACGCTGGGCGGGATGGACAGGAAGTGCTGAGGCCACCAAGCAGGGTTGTGTTCTGGTCAGGCCAGGTTGGACGTGGACAGTGGCGATGGTGGTGGACTGCAGGGGTGACCTCGGGGGATATTTAGGAGATGAGATTCAAGATGCACAGGGTGGAACAGAGGCAGACGTGCCTCAGCAGAGACGTCAGAGCTGGAGAGGTGGACAGGTCGGGATCGCACACCGAGCTGGGCGTGAAAATCGTGGAGGGTTTGAGAAATACAAAAGAAGATCCAGAACCCCACTGCCACGTTTGAGAGGAGGGGACAGTCAGAGCGGGCCCTGGTGCGGTCTAGTGGGTCTCCCCACAGCCACATTCCACGTTCACCGCAGGAAAGCATCCACAGGACCCACCCCCGCCCTCCCCACAGACCGGGCGCCCCTTCCTAGAGACCAGGCGCCCCCCCCCCCGCCCCGACCAGGTGCCCCCCCGCAGAGACTGAGCGCCCCCCCCCCCCAAGACCCAGCGCCCCTCCCTGGAGACCTGGCGACCCCGCCCCGCCCCTCGCTGAGCCTGGGCGGGGCAGGCATCGCTGAGTTCCTTCCAGCCTCCTCTCCACCCGGCCTGCCTGTCTGTGTGCCCAGCCTGGCCCTGTTTCCCCAGCTCGCCTGCGTAGGGACAGTGGCCCTGATCCCCAAGTCTGGAGAGAGGGCATTTCGGGGCAGGGCTCCCACCAGGGCCTATCAGACCAGTGCCCAGTGGTGTTAATTGTCCTCCAAAAGCTCAGCCTGTCCTCAGCTGCGGTTAGAAATCTGTCATCTCCTGCTGCATTATCCGCAGGCTGCAGGGGCCTTCTCTGCAGAGCCTGGTGGAGGCTGGCGTCATTAACTGCCCCCCTACTGTCGCCGGGACCCTCTGGGCCTGGGAGGGCTGCTCGGGATGCAGCCGGACCTGTAGGACGGGCTCTGTCAGCCCCGCGGGGTGACCTTGAGCCGATGGGTGCCCTTCTGGGCCTTGGGAATCCTGTCCCCCAAGGCCGTCTGCCCGGGAGGCTGCTCCCGCTGTTGGCTCCTGGAGTAACCGCACACAGCCCGGGGCCTCCTGCAGCTGAGGCCCTGCGCCTCTGGGCAGAGCACGCGTGACTGACGATCGGCAACTTGAGCGGGATGTGCGGCCCCACGGTAAGTGGGGCAAGTCACTTAGTCTCTCTGCTCCAGTTGCTAACTCTGAAAAGCAAGGGGGATCCAACCGGAGAGCCTCCGAGATCCTTTCCTTCAATGATTTCTCTACAGCACAGTTTGAGAAGGAAGGTGGGGCTTACTGACTCCCGAGCACGTGCCAGGACTTCCCGGTGTATGTCATTCCCGTGGTAAAGTGAGGAAATGAGGTTCAGAAGGGTGCACGAAGTTGTCCACCGCCAAGCACCTGGCCCCGGAGGACTCTGGCTCAAGTCCGTCACCCTTTCCGTGACCCCATGGCTGAAGGGGGCTGCCGAGCTCTGTGGCTCCTCCCACGATGGCACTGGATACAGAGGGAAAGAAAGTGAAGTCGCTCAGTTGCGTCTGGCTCTTTGCGACCCCATGGACTGTAGCCTACCAGGCTCCTCCGTCGGTGGAATTTTCCAGGCAAGAGTACTGGAGTGGGTTGCCATTTCTTTCTCCAGGGGGTCTTCCCAACCCAGGGATTGAATCCGGGCCTCCCACATTGCAGGCAGTCGCTTTACCATCTGCGCCACCAGGGAAGCTCTAACTAAGGCAAAGGGTCTGAGTGCTGACTCCCCACTGTCTCCAGGCCCATCGTCTGCTCAGGAAAGCATGAATGATCCAGTGTGACTGAGGGATTGCCTGGGATGTGTGTGCAGGCTCTGAAAGTCAAGGAATAAACAGTCTGAACAATCTCTGGGTGCTGGGCTCTTGCTGCCGGCTGGGTGGACTGAGCCCAGAGATGGAGCTCCAGGGTGGGATGAGCTTGTGGGCGGCAGAGCCCCCGGCCACCTGCCAAGACCCTCCTGGCCAGCCCTGGAGTGGCCTCATGTCCACAGAAGCCGCCTGGGCTTACCCTGGGCCGGCTGACATCTGGGACCACGCGGACGCCCTTCCGAGCTCGGATCCTGGACCTTCCACACAGATGGCTGCTCTGCTCCTGAGTCATCAGAGAGAAGGGCCTGGGGCGTCTGGTGCAGACAGCAATGGAGGGGCTCCAGGAAGCTCTTGGCCGCTGGCAGGGAGCCCAGACCCCGGAGCCCTGGGGGCGGGGAGTGTAGCCCCTGCTTCTGCACAGGGAGGAGCTGGAAAGCCTGAGAAGCAGGCCAGTCCTCACTGTGAAAGCAGCTGACGGAGGTGCTCCCTCCGGCCCGCCCCAGCCCAGCTGATGAGACGGTGCTCCCTGACACAGGTCCCCACTGGGGCCGTCGACAAGGTGCTGGTCTTCTGTCCTCACCCCTCGAGGTCTGAGCAGCTTCTCGGCACGTCATCCCTGAGCTCGGGCCCTGGGCTGGACCTTCCCAGTGTGAGGATTCTGAGTCGGTGACACCTCGTCTTTCGCCAAGGGCATTTCTACAGAGCATTGAGAGCCTGGGAGCTGTGCATCTCAGAGGGAGTCCTGGGCTTCCAGTCCTGTGCGTGCCCCTGACGGAGGCTCACGGCTGGGCTCCTGAGGTCAGCGTGCCCCTGACGGAGGCTCACGGCTGGGCTCCTGAGGTCAGCGTGCCCCTGACGGAGGCTCACGGCTGGGCTCCTGAGGTCAGCGTGCCCCTGACGGAGGCTCACGGCTGGGCTCCTGAGGTCAGCGTGCCCCTGACGGAGGCTCACGGCTGGGCTCCTGAGGTCAGCGTGCCCCTGACGGAGGCTCACGGCTGGGCTCCTGAGGTCAGCGTGCCCCTGACGGAGGCTCACGGCTGGGCTCCTGAGGTCAGCGTGCCCCTGACGGAGGCTCACGGCTGGGCTCCTGAGGTCAGCGTGCCCCTGACGGAGGCTCACGGCTGGGCTCCTGAGGTCAGCGTGCCCCTGACGGAGGCTCACGGCTGGGCTCCTGAGGTCAGCTACAGTTTGGAAATGCAGTCGAGTCCATCTGCCTTCTGGAATCTCCATCTGTGTTAATATGGAAAAGGCTCTGAAACACTCTTCCATCACAGGCATCAAAGGGAAACAGCGATACACTGGACTTGATAATTTAAAACTTTTGTGTTTCAAAGGACACTGTCCAGAAAGAAAGGACAGCCCACAGGATAGGGAAAAGTTTTGCGAATCGTATATCTGATAAGAGCCCAGTATTCAGAATACATGAAGAACTCTTACACAGTTCTTTATGCAAATCTTAGAACAATAAAAAAGACAAATAACAATTTTAAAATGGGCAAAAGATTTAAACAGACGTTCCTCCGGAGAAGACACACAAATGACCAATAAGCACATGAAAAGAGGCTCAACCTCATTCGTCATCAGGGAGATGCAAATCAAAACCACGGGCTGCTGCTTCACAGCCGTGAGGATGGCTGTTATCAGAAAGACAGAAATGACCAGAGTTGACAAGAGTGGGAAAGTTGGAACCCTCATACATGGCTGGTGGGAGTGTGGATGGTGCAGTTACTCTGAAGAACAGTTTGGCCATTTCTCAAAAAGTTAGACACGGAGATGCCATTTGACCTAGCAGTTCTCCTTCTTGTGCATACCCAAGAGAACTGGACAGGAAAAGGTGGAGAATTCCTACTTTCCAGATAAGGAGAGAGAAAGTCATCCATCGGTTCAGTTCAGTTCAGTCACTCAGTCTTGTCCAACTCTTTGTGACCCCATGGACAGCAGCAAGCCAGGCCTCCCTGTCCATCACCAACTCCCAGAGTTTACCCAAACCCATGTCCATTGAGTCGGTGATGCCATCCAACCATCTCATCCTCTGTCGTCCCCTTCTCCTCCTGCCTTCAATCTTTCCCAGCATCAGGGTCTTTTCAAATCAGTCAGCTCTTCACATCAGGTGGCCAAAGGATTGAAGTTTCAGCTTCAACATCAGTCCTTCCAATGAACACTCAGGACTGTCCAACTCTCTCATCCATACATGACTAATGAAAAAACCATGGCCTTGGCCAGATGGACCTTTGTTGGCAAAGTGATGTCTCTGCTTTTTAATATGCTGTCTAGGTTGGTCATAACTTTCCTTCCAAAGAGTAAGCGTCTTTTTATTTCATGGCTGCAGTCACCATCTGCAGTGATTTTGAAACCCAGAAAAATAAAGTCAGCCACTGCTTCCACTGTTTCCCCATCTGTTTGCCATGAAGTGATGGGACCAGATGCCATGATCTTAGTTTTCTGAATGTTGAGCTCTAAGCCAACTTTTTCACTCCCCTCTTTCATTTTCATCAAGAGGCTCTTTAGTTCTTCTTCACTTTCTGCCATAAGGGTAGTGTCATCTGCATATCTGAGGTTATTGATAATTCTCCTGGCAATCTTGATTCCAACTTGTGCTTCTTCCAGCCCAGCGTTCCTCATGATGTACTCTGCATATAAGTTAAATAAACACGGTGACTATATACAGCCTTGACGGACTCCTTTTCCTATTTGGAACCAGTCTGTTGTTCCATGTCCAGTTCTAACTGTTGCTTCTTGACCTGCATACAAGTTTCTCAAGAGTCAGGTCAGGTGGTCTGGTATTCCCATCTTTTTCAGAATTTTCCACAGTTTATTGTGATCCACACAGTCGAAGGCTTTGGCATAGTCAATAAAGCGGAAATAGATGTTTTTCTGGAACTCTCTTGCTTTTTCAATGATCCAGCAGATGTTGGCAATTTGATCTCTGGTTCCTCTGCCTTTTCTAAAACCAGTTTGAACACCTGGAAGTTCACGGTTCATGTATTGCTGAAGCCTGGCTTGGAGAATCTCGAGCATTACTTTGCTAGCGTGTGAGATGAGTGCAATTGTACAGTTGTTTGAGCATTCTTTGCCATTGCCTTTCTTTGGGATTGGAATGAAAACTGACCTTTTTCAGTCCTGTGGCCACTGCTCAGTTTTCCAAATTTGCTGACACATTGACTCAGCACTTTCACAGCATCATCTTTTAAGATTTGAAATAGCTCAACTGGAATTCCTTCACCTCCACTAGCTTTGTTCGTAGTGATGCTTCCTAAAGGCCCACTTGACTTCACATTCCAGGGTCTGGCTCTAGGTGAGTGATCACACCATCATGATTGTCTGGGTCGTGAAGATATTTTTTGTACAGTTCTTTGTGTATTCTTGCCACCTCTTCTTAATATCTTCTGCTTCTGTTAGGCCCATACCATTTCTGTCCTTTCCTGAGCCCATCTTTGCATGAAATGTTCCCTTGGTATCTCTAATTTTCTTGAAGAGATCTCTAGTCTTTCCCATTCTATTGTTTTCCTCTATTTCTTTTCATTGATCGCTGGGGAAGGCTTTCTTATCTCTCCTTGCTCTTTTTTGGAACTCTGCATTCAAATGGGCATATCTTTCCTTTTCTCCTTTGCTTTTGGCTTCTCTTCTTTCCACAGGTATTTGTAAGGCCTCCTCAGACAGCCATTTTGTTTTTTTGCATTTCTTTTTCTTGGGGATGGTCTTGCTCCCTGTCTCCTGTACAACATCACGAACCTCCGTCCTTAGTTCATCAGGTACTCTTGTCTATCAGATCCAGTCCCTTAAATCTATTTGTCACTTCCACTGTATAATCATAAGGGATTTGATGTAGGTTATACCTGAATGGTCTAGTGGTTTTCCCTACTTTCTTCAATTTAAGTCTGAATTTGGCAATAAGGAGCTCATGATCTGAGCCATAGTCAGCTCCCACTTTTGTTTTTGCTGACTGTATAGAGCTTCTCCATCTTTGGCTGCAAAAAATATAATCAATCTGATTTCGGTGTTGACCATCTGGGGATGTCCACATGTAGAGTCTTCTCTTATGTTGTTGGAAGAGGGTATTTGCTCTGACCAGTGCTTTCCCTTGGCAGAACTCTATTAGCCTCTGCCCTGCTTCATTCTGTCCTCCAAGGCCAAATTTGCCCGTTACTCCAGGTGTTTCTTGACTTCCTACTTTTGCATTCCAGTCCCCTAGAATGAAAAGGACATCTTTTTTTGGGAGTTAGTTCTAAAAGGTCTTGTAGGTCTTCATAGAACTGTTCAGCTTCAGCTTCTTCAGCATTACTGGTCAGGGCATAGATTTGGATTACCATGATATTGAATGGTTTGCCTTGGAAATGAACAGAGATCATTCTGTCGTGTTTGAGATTGCATCCAAGTACTGCATTTCGGACTCTTTTGTTGACTATGATGGCTACTCCATTTCTTCTAAGGGATTCCTGCCCACAGTAGTAGATATAATGGTCATCTGAGTTAAATTCACCCATTCCAGTCCATCTTAGTTCGCTGATTCCTAGAATGTCAACGTTCACTCTTGCCATCTCCTGTTTGACCACTTCCAATTTGCCTTGATTGGACCTAACATTACAGGTTCCTATGCGATATTGCTTTTTACAGCATTGGACCTTGCTTCTGTGACCAGTCACATCCACAACTGGGTGTTGTTTTTGCTTTGGCTCCATCTCTTCATTCTTTCTGGAGTTATTTCTCTACTGATCTCCAGTAGCATATTGGGTACCTGCCGACCTGGGGAGTTTATCTTTCAGTGTCCTATCTTTTTGCCTTTTCATAGTGTTCATAGGGTTCTCAAGGCAAGAATACTGATGTGGTTTGCAATTCCCTCTCCAGTGGACCACATTCTGTTAGACCTCTCCACCATGACCCATCCGTCTTGGGTGGCCCCACATGGCATGGCTCAGTTTCATTGAGTTAGACAAGGCTGTGGTCCATGTGGTTAGATTTGTTAGTTGTCTGTGATTGTGGTTTCAGTCTGTCTGCCCTCTGAGGCCCTCTGTCAGTGCCTACTGTCTTAGTGGGTTTTCTCTGACCTTGGACATGGGGTATCTCTTCATGGCCACTCCAGCAAAGCACAGCCGCTGCTCCTTACCTTGGACGTGGGGTATCTCCTCACGGCCGCCACTCCTGACCTTGGACGTGGGGTAGCTCCTCTCTGCTGCTCCTGACCTTGGACGTGGGATATCTCCTCTCCGCTGCTCCTGCTCCACACAGCCACCATAGAATGTCATCCATAGAATGGGGCTAATAATATTTAGTACCTCGTACAGTTGCTATGGTGTTAAGTGAGTTACTATATGGAAAGCCCTTAGAACAAGGAAGCATTTGTTGTTACCGGAGCCCCTCCTCTGGAATCACCACTAAGAACAGCTTCTCCCTTAGCCACCCTGTAGGGAGGATGCTAGCATCTCAGAAGGTGAGACTGGAGGCTAGGTTAGTAAGTGCCGAAGGCAGCATCACCAGTCCAGGCTGAGGACGGGCTGTACCTGGGTGCCTGCCTCCTGGAGTTCCAGCCGAAAACCTCCCCAGGAGTGAGGCTCTGTTGACCTGGCGTGTGTGCTGGTTTACTGAGGTACAGGTTACGTGAAATGAAAATCCAAAGAGCTTTCACAGATGGAAGCAGTCGTTTAAGCGCTGTGACAAGCGTGGTTTGGGATATTCCCAGCCCTTCAGGAAGTTTCTGCGCATCCCTCGCTCTTCGGTCCTGCAGACCCAGGCTGTATCTCTCTGACACAGCAGTGGTGCCCGTGTGGCGTGCAGGGTGCTGCCTGCGGGTGTGGGTGGCCGTTCCACTTGGGTGGCAGGCGGCACGGCCAGGCCGGAGCACCAGTCAGAGCTGCGCCTGCACCAGGCCTTGGGCTCGTCATCAGTCAGCCGGGCCTATTGCCACGCTGCGGTCAGTGCACGGCCGGGCTCCGGGCACCAGGGAGGGAGATGGGGCCGCCAGGCCCTCTGGTCCTGGTGCAGCTGGAGGCGGGCCGATGGCCCCTCTGAGAGGGGACCTCTGCAGCTAGGAGGTCACAGGCTGCACCTGTGACCCACAGGGACCATCCGCACGGCCACCTGTAACCCCCCCTTCTCCTCCTTCATAACTTCCTGTGGGGGTGAACCCGCTCTGAGATGATGGCGAGGCTGAGCTCCCCGCCTTGAGGATGAGGACCCGACCCCTCTCTCCTCTGCCTCCGTGTGAGTCAGGATGTTGGGTTCCAGGACCCTGCGGCTTCTCCCTGCTCTGCCCTCCGTGTCTCCTCTCGTGCACGTGGTGTCGCCCTCAGCAGCAAGGGGCAGGTTGGACCTGAAAGGGGCAGTGTGCCCCCCAGACCTTTGTCAGGCAATGAGGAGGGGGGCGTTTGTCTGCACTGCCCCCCTGAGTGGGGCCCTGCCCCTGGCTCCATCACAGCTGGGTGCCCCCATCCAGGGAGGGGCAGAGCAGACCTGGCAGAGCGGGGTGGGGGTGGGGAGCGATGTGTGTGTGCAGGTGTGTGATGTGTGTGTCGGTGTGTGCGCATTTGTGCGGGTCTCCTCAGCTCAGCCCCGCGTGCTCTGGGCAGGAGACCCAGCCCAGCCCAGGTCCCCCTGACTCCCCTCTGGCCGAGAATCCCCTTCCTGCTCATCGCTCTCGGTGCCCACCCCTGCCCCCAGGGGAGTCTGGGCAGTGAGACAGCTGAGTCAGGAGGTAGGGAGTTTGCGGTGACCTCACTGTCCCCGAGCTCCTGGCTGCAGCCCTTACTGGGTCCCCTTCCTGAGGGACACAGTCTGCTGAGGTCTGGGGCAAGCTGGGGGCCCCAGTGGAGGCGCCCTGGATGCACTCTGAGCTCTCATCGCCCCCAGGGGAGGAAGAGGCCCCGAGGTAGGGGCACTGCCCGCCCCGCGGGACACCAGCCTCCTGAGTTTGGGCCTTCTGCCCCTCTCTGCCTCCAGCCCTGCCTGCCCCGGGCACACCCCACCTGCTGTCAGCAGTTCTCGGTGATGGGGCTACAGCAGCACAGCCCTGGGCCAGAGGGCGAGGGGGACGCACAGGCCCTGCCCTGAGAAAGCCTGTGGTCCAAGGTGGGGCACAGGGACAGAGGCTCACACCACCAGACCTAGAGTGGGTCTGCAGAGCTCCTGGCTCAGCCCCTCGGCTGCTGATGAAATCGATGAAACAGTGGGTAAGGGCTTCCCTGGAACACACAACAGGTGCGCTGACCACCAGGTTCTGCAGACCACATCTCTTTCGCTTGTCCCTTTAGTGGCACTGAGGGGTCAACAGTGAATGAGTGGGGGTCAGGAACTGAATGACAGGAGACCTTCCTGGAGGAGGCAGTGTTGGGCTCGTGCTCTGAGGGCTGAGTCAGGAAGAGTGGCAGGACAAGGCAGGTGGTTGTGTCCCAAGGATGCGAGGTGGGTTTGAGCCAGGCCTTGTGGCCCAGACGGCCAGACGGAAGCTCCCTGCAGACGGGGCAGCAGCCCCAGGGCCGCTCCTCCGTCAGAGCCACACCTGCAGCCCCGGGGTGCGTCCCAGGGTGACTGGGTCCTGCTGCTGGCCTGTCACTCCTGGAGGCCGCCCTTCTCAGCTTGGGGCCACGCCCCTCAGTCACCCGCTCCTTCCGATCACCAGGGTTCTCGGTGCACAGACACCTCCATGAATGCATCTCCAAACCCAGACCATCCCTTGGAAGGTGGAAATTTGGGTCTCTGGGGCTGAGTAGGGGCTGCGGCCGAAGTAGGGGGGCAGAGTCACTGAGCCTGGCACAGGGGCTCCTCCCCCATCAGACTGGAGCTCCCACAGGCTCACAGGCTTCTCCCTCCAACCCTGCCCCTCCTGCCTCTGCTTCTGCCCAGCGGGGCCAGTGGAGGCGCACGGGATGGACAGGAATTATGAGCAGGTGTTCAGACTCATTCTTGGCCCTGAGGGTCAGTGTAGGGGAACCACCCCCAGAGCAGGTGGGCAAAGAGACCAAGTGCACAAGCATCGGAGAAGCCGCAGCTGAGAGCCTGGGGAGCCTGGTCTGCCTGCGAGACAGGACCACACCTCCCGGCCCCAACGGTGGCTCAAAAGGCCCCTCCTGGCGGTGGCCGCCCCGGCCCAGTGCTATGAGGAGGCCTCGTGTCGTGGGGCCCCTCCTCTGTGCCTCAGGGGCCCTGTTTGCAAGGCGGGAGCTCTGAGGATGACCAGGAGAAGAAGGGAGGAGGCAGCTGCTGGGATGAAGGGACATGAGTATGCTCAGGCGGCACAGGGTCTGGAGGCACTGGGAGGGGCCCCCAGAGCCGGCTGTGGGGAGGTCCGCGGTCAGACTCACTGAGGACAGCCCACCGTGTGACCTGCCTGCCCTCAGAGGATGCCGGGGGCCCTGGGTTCCCACAGGGGGCGGGGATGGGGTGGGGCGGGAGAGGCGAGGGATGGGGGTGTGGTGGGCGAGGCGGCCACGCAGGGACCCCCACCCCCACCCCGCAGCAGGAGGCGGCGCCCGCCTGGGCTGCTGGCTGGGAGCTGTCCAGCACGGAGCCTGCTGAAAGCAGCAGGGCCTGGCCCGCAGGAGGCCTCAGGGGAGTCGGGCTCTGCCCCGTCCCTGCCCCTGGGGTTGAGGCCAGCGTAGGGGGTCAGGCCTGGGATGGCGGGTCTCTGCTCCTTCTCCAGGCAACGGCCCAGGTCGGGGAGGGAGCACTGTGTGTCCAGTCTGAGCACGACCAGGGGCGAGGTCTCTGCTCTACCCTCCCCAGGGAGACCCCAGGAGGGGGCGGCCCCCACGCCCCCAGTCTCACCGTGAAACCAGCCCAGGAGTGGCCCTGGACCCACGCACAGCTGGGGACCCAGGTTGCCTCTGCTGTGAAGGGAGCGTGACGGTGTCTGCCTCCTGGGTTGTGTGAAGCTGAGCTGGGCTCATGCAGGTGCTATTCTGGGAACCAAGGGTGGGGCGCCTTGCAGTTCTTCCTCCGAGTAGTGAGCCTAGTCCAGCAGTCCGTAACCCCCAACGCCAGGCTGGTGGTAAGGGTCCTTTCCCATCATTCCCAGGCTGCGGGTGGGATTGAAGGCAGTGCCCCCTGGGGAAGGGGCCTGTGATGAGAGGAAGGGCGAGGAAGGGGTGGTGAGGGGGCAGTGCAGACCCCCAGAGCCTGCCTGCTGCCCAGACCCCCAGGGTTAGCCCCATGGCCCACCTTCCCCCCACAACACACACCCCCAGTCCTTAGCCTGGAGCTTCCGAGTGAGCCTCCATGAAGACCACAGCCTCTCACACAACCACCAACGTGCCCCAGGGGCCTTCGGCTGAGCCCAAGGGGATGACACTGAGACCCCTTCCCGCAGGGCCCTCCCCTCCCCCAGCTTGGGAAGCTGTGCCTGCGTCCACCTGCTCCCGGCACCGTGGGGACGCTTCCCGGCCTGCGTCCTCCCCAGCTGCCTCTTATTTCCTCCGTCTCACAGCCCCCCCGCCCAGGGAGGGGCGGCGTCCCCCCGACCCAGCTTCCCGGGCCTGGGAGACCCCCACCGCCTGGCCTGGACAAGGAGCAGGGCCCAGCCTGCGGGCACTGGGCGTCTCTGCTCCACCAGCACCTGGCACCTGCGCAGCGGGTCCCAGAGCACAGAGCGGGGCGGGGCCGCTTTCTCCAAGAGAGCAGCTCTGGAGCCGAGTCCAGGAGCTGCGGGGACTGAGAGCCAGCTGTGGGACGCTGCCGGGGGCCCCGGGGGCTCCTGGATGGTTCGATGCCCGGGCCGAACAGGAGGGTGTGGAGACGTCAGCTGGAGGAAGACAGGACGCAGTGCAATGGGGACAGGCCAGAGGCGCGGCCGGCAGGCACGGGGAGTGAGTCAGGGGCTCTCGTGGCCCCCAGGGGCTTGGTTTAATTGCACAGGAGGGTCGCGGTCAGACCGTGGTTCAGCCTCAATGAGGGAACGGTGAGTGGGTCAGCAGAGAGGCGGGGGAGAAGGCCTCCATCCTTCTGATGAACAAGGGGCCTGAATGGGGGCCCTGGCACAGGGGTGTGGAGTCAAGAAATGCCCGCAGGAACCACGGATCTGACTGGACGTCTGTGGCCTGGAATTGGGGGACTGGCTGCAGTTCTGTGACCCAGGACCCAAACCCCAAGTTCGCCAAGTGTTGGGGTGGCAGAAGCAAAGGCCACAGGTGAGGGCAGGCACCTGCCATCAGGAGGCTGGCTCCATGCACTCCCCCAGCTCGGGGACACAGGAGGTGTGGGTCTCTCTGGGGCTCATCCTGGGGCCGGCAGAGCCCCAGAGGTGGTCGTGCCCGTGGGCTCCCTCGGACTGGTGGCTGTCGTCACGTGGAGCGTCAGAAGCATTGGGCTCTGCCCCTGAGAAGGGTGTCTGCACCGCTCTTGGGGTTGGGGCTTCGGTGGCCCCCTCAACCACGAGGAGAATGCGGGGATCTCTGTGCCGGTCGGCAGCCTCCACCTGCCTGGGGGCCTCCAGGAGTGGGCTCCCCTGGGGGGCTTCCGGAAAGATGAGGTCACAGCACTCTTGGGTCCCACGCACAGTGTCCCCTGGACTGTCACCTCATCTTCACGTACAGCCCAGTCCCTCTGGCAGGAAGGGGGCTCCTTTCCCGAGGCCGTGTTCAGTGGGAGCAGAAAGCAAAGGTTGTGTATACAGAGTCCATGCGCCAGCCCCCCTCGACCTGCACGCTGGGACAAGGCCCTCGTTCACCCACCACTTGCAGGCCGGCTCCCTCCTTGCAGCCCCTCTTGGGCCACAGAGCACAAAGCGAGCTGCTGGGGGCTTCTCTCCCCAAACCCACTTCTGTCGGAACGCGGCGCCCTCCTGTGAGGTGGGGCCTCGGGCAGGCTCCCCGGCCAGGCTCTGACTCCTACTCAGGGCCACTTGTGTAACTGCTCGGAAAGAGACCAGGCTGAGGGACAGAGGGAGGAGGGGGTGTGTGTCATAAACAAGGAGAGAGATTTAATGCATTTTCAGCACCACAGTCATCTCCAGGGAGACCTTGAGAGGGAAAAAGTAACACTATTTGGAAACAATTCTGCAGAGATGCAGGCCCCTCTCTGCTCCCTCTTGGTGCTGCTGGTGGCCAAACCTTCTGTGCTCAGAGACAGGCTGAGTTTGCTGTCAGGCCAACCCTGGGCTCCGGACCAAGGGGGCGGCTCCAGCCAGGCTGTGTGCCTTGGGGGGAAGCGTCTGTTCTGGACCGGGGCCATTCCTCTGTGACTGTGGTCCACTCATCCCATAGCTCTTCGGGACTGAGACCCCACAGTCACCTCTAAAAGCCTTAGCAATGCTGAGTGACCTCTGTTTCCAAAGAGGAAAGCTCCAGGGGAGAGACCATTCCTTGTTCCTTTATATTATTATTACTGGATTTTAGTTGCTTGGCAGTGTTGTGTTGGCTCTGCTGTACAAACTCCTCTTTGTCAGCACAGGGCCCTGAGCAGAGCTCCCTGTGCTCACAGCAGGGCTCAGCGGTTACCTATTTTATGCATCCATGCGTGCGTGCTCAGTCGTGTCCGACTTTCTGTGACCCTGTGGACTGTAGCCCACCAGGGTCCTCTGTGCCTGGAATTGTCCAAGCAAGAATGCTGGAGCGGGTTGCCATTTCCTTCCCCAGGGGATCTTCCTGACCGAGGGATCAAACCCACATCTCCTGCATCTCCTGCATTGGCAGGTGGGTTCTTTACCACTGTGCCACTGGGAAGCCTATTTTATGCATAGTATCAATAATATATATATATATATATATGTCAATCCCAGGCTCCCAGTTCATCATCCCACCCCCTCTTTTCCCACTTGGTGTTTGTTCTCTATGTCTGTCTCTCTATTTCTGCTTTGCGTATAGGTTCATCTGTACCATTTTTTAGATCCCACACACATGCATTAATCTAAGATGCTTGCTTTTCTGTTTCTGACTTCCTTCACTCTATATGACGGTCTCTGCATCCGTCCATGTCTCTGCAAATGGCATCATTTCATTCTTTTTATGGCTGAGTAATATTCCATTGTATGTGTGTGCCATCTCTCGTTTATCCGTCCCTCTATCGGTGGATCGCCAAGCTGCTTCCCTGACTTGGCTGTTGTAAATACTGCTGCATGTACCTTGCTCTTCCTGCAGCCCATGACCTGCTCAGAATCAAGTGATAGAGGCCCAAATGCCTTCTCTTCGTCCCCTGGAGCACGGTGCAGACAGACTGGGATTTGCAAGGGGAAATTTAAATTTTAAAAGCTAAGGGAAGCTAAGTGCAGTAGGGCACCTGGGACACAGAGAAAGACATGGGTGGAAAGACTGGTGAACTCTAAGTAGAGTCTAGTTCACTGAGCAGTAATGATCCGATGTCAAGTTCTTCTCTTTTCATAAGGTACCTGGTTATACGAGACTTCAGCACAAGGGCAGCTAGACCAGGGGGCATGGGGACTTTGTCGTATCTCTGCAGCTTCTCTGTAAATCTGAAACTACTTCAAAATATGAACTTTGTTTTATAAACGATGGAGGGAGGGACAAAAAATGAACAAAGATGAGTCAGGAAATATAAGAATAGTGAGGCTTAGCATGCTTCAGAGTCCAATGCCTCCTTCCTGGTGGGGGAGCAGAGAGCCTACTCAGGGCAGGGCCTTTGGAGCAGGTTTATCCTGAGATGACCACCCTCCAGCTCCCGTGGTCCTGACCTCAAGTCTGGCTCTGGAGCATCATTTCCCCCACCTCACGGGAGGTCCACACCCCCCCCCCCCGCCGCCCCCGCAGGGCCTCTGCAGAGTCCCAAGCCTGCTTTTCTCTCTTGCTGAGCTCTCAGGCCCCCAGGGGCCCCCTCCCCGATCCCTGTCCTCGGCAGACTGACTGAAGCCCCCGTGGTCACTGACCCCACCCAGCCCCAGGGAGTGAAGCTGGAAACGCATTGTTGATAAAAAAAATCCTATGTGGAGAGCCAAGACTTCAAACAGATCAACTTGAAGCTGAAGTGGGGGAGGCCCACACCCCTTCCCACCCACTCACAGCAGGACCCCCACTCTGGACGACAGAGCCCCTCCCAGCTCGGGTACCAAGTGCCCCCCCGCCCATCTGGGGCTCTCACCCACCCTCCCCTCCCCACCAGAAGGAAGGCTCTGAGAGGGCCACTCCCTGAGTCTCTTCTTGCCTGTGACCCCCTTTCTCCGTGTTTCCTCTCAGCGCAGGAGAAAAATGACAGGACACTGTCAGACCCAAGGTCGCTTTGCATTCTCCATGCTGTAGTTAGCCCTTTTCTGAATCATCTTTTCCCATGAAATTGCTTAGAACCCTCAGGTGTGGGCCCGTGGCCAGGTCTCCCGAGCCCTTCACCCCTCAGCAGGCGCTGCCCCCCGGCCCGGCCCCCACCCAGGGGGCAAGCCTAGCCCAGGCCCAGCGGAGGCGGGACCCTCAGAGCGGGCCCTGATGCCAGCCGTGGTGAGAAGGCAGCCTGGAAACCACAGAGGGCTTCAGAGTGCCGGGGACTGGCGAGCTGCAGACGGAGAGGTGCTGAATGAAGCAGCGTCTGCCTGAGTCACCATCTGCTGCCTCTGGCTGGCTCGACACGGAGCTGGTGAGCCGGTCCGTCCTCAGCCGTCACGTTGCTCTCTGAGGACGGGAGGGACCAGGAGGAGCAGAGGGCAGCAGGGGGGTCAGGCTCACACCTGGAATCTCTAGAACTTTTATGGGCCCACAGGAGTCATTCGCCGAGGATCCACGCCCAGGTGACCCGCCCCCTTGAGTGCCTCTTCTGTGCCTTGGGGTTGTCTCAGACCGTCCTGAGAGTCCTGTCCAAGAGGGAGTCCCACCTGGCCCGGCGTCTCGCGGTGCCCATGCAGGGGCAGCAGAGTCCGTGCTCCCCGGGCCGCTGCGGGGACCGGCAGAGGATGCCGGTCACTGCTCGGGAACTCGCCGCTTGCTTTGTCTGCTGGTTGCCTGCACTCACCCACTCTCACCGCTCTGGGGCCATGTGTGACCTAGGTGCTAGGGAGGGTGCCCAGCACCCCCGAGCCATCCTGCCTGGAAGGACGACTGAAACTCTGCGGCCGTGGTCTCCACCCCCGAGGGCAGACCTGGGCGTGGAGTCAGGAGTGCTGCCCTGGCTTTTAGGGCATCTGGGCATCAGTGGGTGCTCAGGATGGGCACAGCATCTCATGAGCCCGCTGGGATCTGTTCCTCCTGATGACGCCCCCTGGGACAGACCATTTCAGGCCTGGACAGCTGGCCCCTAGAGAGCCCGGGGCTCAGACAGTAGGCCTGTGAGTCTGGATGGGAGTGAGCTGGGCTTCTCCTCTCCACGTCACGCGTTTTCAGTTCTGGTCATGATGCTAGTGATTAAGATAACGAGGAGCGGTTGGTCACAAAAGGCCCCTGCAGAAGCCACATGAGAGAGCACTGCCCACGCGCCCACTCCCGCTGGTCAGCACTCATCTAGCTGGCCCTGGAGGTCAGGGCGCTCTTCCCGTTTCACAGATGAGGAAACTGAAGCTCCAAGGCTTCAGTCTTTTGATGGCGTCACATGCAGAGGAATGGGTGGGGTTGAGCTTCACATCTAAGTTTTCGACCGCAAGCCCTGCCCTTTCTGCTGCACCACAGGGCCTTCCTAAAGCATTTCCCCACTCTGATATTCAGGACCTTCTCTTTGTTGAAATCCCCATCCATCCTACCAGAGTGTAAATACAGCTATGAAAATACATTGCTGTGTGTTTGTTTGTCTTGCTTTTACTGAGAGCATCAGAGCAAGCACACAGGGGGGGCCCAGCCCAGGATGCTCCACGTTCCCTCCTCCTCATCACCTGGTCCTCTGTCTGCTCCCCTCCCCATGCTCGGTGCTCCCGCAGGGTTTCTCAACCCCCCCCACCTTCCCTCAGCATCCTTGCTGCTCCTTCAGACCTCAGCAGCCAATCCTGTACCTCCAGCCTCTCGTTGCCAAGTAACAAGCTTCCTACATTGCATTAGAATCTCCATGACAACCAGTATTGCCAAAAGGGGGAGAAAAAGAAGTTAGGTGGTGGTTGGAGGAGGTGGTGAGACCTTGTGTTCTGGGACATCCACACAGCGGTCACTTGCTTGCTCTCAGGGCCCCCAGAGAGGTCACAAATAGCCTGGGCCAGAACCTAGGAGACAGTCACGAGGCCGATGTCAGCATGTGCGGCTGGAGGGTCTCCTCGGGGACGTTCCCTCAAGGTCCCAGGAGGAGAGTCACGGGCATTCGTTTAGGTGGAGTGAGGCAGGGCCCATGAGCACATTTCTGTGGGCAGAGCAGAAGGCAGCGGATTTTGCTGCTCGAGGGAGGGAGGGGTTTGGGGAGGATGTGGGGAGGCAGTGAGGGAGAGGAGGGAGGAGGGAGAGGAGGGAGGAGGTCGTGAGAGGGAGGAGGGAGGAGGACATGAGGAGCCTAGGTCCCCGGGCTGGAGCTTGCCCTGGCTTTTCCACCTGCCTGTCCAAGGGCCTGACGGGGTTACCATGGGGCTCGGCTCGAAAACCACCTGGATGACAAGTCAGGGGGCAGTCTCAGAAAGGGGAGGGACTGAAAAGAAAGGGGAGGCCTGGGCAGGCCAGGGCACTGAGGAACAGCGGACGGACCCTGGGGAGAACAGGCCTGCTGTGCTGCCTGTGGGCCCGCCCTAGGCTCTCTCCGCACCCCCCAGCAGGCCAGACGGGCCCGTCGCTGGTGCTCCCCAAGGGAGGAAGGCCCTCCCAGCCTCAGACCCTAACCCCCCGAGGCCCAGCAGCGTGCCTTCTTCCCTGTGTTCGGGGGCAGGCAGAGCAGACTGGGGTCTGCCCCCTACGTTTCTGCCTCCAGCTCTGCCCCCTTGCTCAGCCTGACTACCTGACCATGGTTGAAGTTCCAGGCCCCCCACAGAGGCTGCACCCACCCCCACCCCGCCATGGCTGCACCAGGACCTGGGGGAAGGGTGCTGAGAGTCAGACTGGGGAGCCAGGCTGGATGTGGCTTTCAGAACAGCGTCTGCAGTGTGTAACTGAGTTCTCCTACAAACCCCCGCTTGGACCTGGTAATCCCCTTTCCAGAAGTGCAGCCGGAAGCCGTCATCCGAGGCCCCAGCAGAGCTGGCCTGGGTGTTCATCAGAGTCTTACACAAAATGGTAGGAAACCGGAAACCTCCAAATGGTTAGGGACACTGGGGTGATGAGCCAGTTTTGTCCAATGCAGTCACAGAAGTTTATCAGTGATTCACAACAATGTTTATGGAAAACATCTGAAGGTTTTTAAATGAAAAGTAAAAAATGCTTACTACATAGTAAGTGAAAAGAAATAAAATGTATGTATAGTATCATCACAATTTTACGATGTCTATGGGTATAAGCATGAATTGTAAGAAGCCTGGAAGAAACCAAGACATATAAAAAGGCCAATGTCAGCTAGTAAGGCATATAGAAGCTGTAAAGGACAAGGAAGCCTGGTGTGCTGCAGTCCACGGGGTTGCAAAGAGTCGGACAGTACTGAGTGACTGAACAACAAAAGGCCTGTAGGGAACGGACACTTTCTTCTTTATATTTTTGTCGGTTTTTCCAAGTTTTTTCTAATGAGCATGTTACTTTCATTATAAGAACTAACCTTTTAAAAGCACTTCCCTCGGGCTACCACATGAAGTGTTTTTCACTCTTGCTTTAGACTAAATGCTCATGTCCCCAAGATCTTATGTTGAAATCCTAGCTTCAAGGTGATGGTGGGAAGAGCTGGGGTCCTTGGTATGTGGTTAGGTCATGAATGGGATCAGTGTCCCCGGAAAGAGCCCCCCGAGAGCCCCCCTCACCCCACCTTCCACACGAGGACATGCTGAGAATACAGGGCCCACCAGATGCCGAATCTGCTGGCTCCTTGACCTTGAACTTCCAGCCTCCAGAAGCATGAAGAATAAAGTTCTGTTGTTTATAAGCCCCGCCCCACCCCGTCTATGATATGCTGTGAAAGCAGGCAGGATGTGCTAAGACACACATTATCTCATTTCATGTTTAGAGCAGCTCAGTTATGTCCATCCCCCCCTCATTTTTCAGATGAAACAACCAAAGTTTGGAGAGTTTAAGTGACTTTCCCAAAGCCACACAGTTTATAAACAGCAGAACCAGACCCTAAACAACACTCCAAAACAGTTACTGAAAGTCCAAGCTGTCGTCCAGGGTGAGTGGTGATCTGTGTGGCTGTGGGTTTCTGATCTGACAGTGCGAAAGCTCACCCGTCCGCTCTCCGTCTGTGGCCTCGGCTGGCCTGGGAGCCTCTGCTCTGCCAGTTGGGCAGCCCCAGTCCAGCTCCTGAGCTAGCCATCTTGGGGGGGGCCCTGCCCGGAGCCCCTGTGCCAGGAGGAGTGGACAGTGGCGGGGGCCCTGGGCCTGGGCAGGGTGGTGGCGGCTGCTCCAGGGTCTGCCCCCAAGTAGTGAGAGACTAAGAGGGGGTCCCCCCGCTCCCACCAACGCGGGTCTCCTGCAAGCTTGCCAGCCAGCCTGCTGGGCCTGGTGGACCCTGGGCCCTGGGGTGCCAAGCTCTGGGAACCTCACGGCTCTGGGCCCATCCTTTGAGGCCGGGTGGGGGGACCGCGGGGGAGGGGAACCTCTCATGCAGCCTGGCACCCGCACCTCTGGCGACAGCCAGGCCAGCCCCTCCTCTGTGCGTGACTCCTGCACGGATGTGCTGCTGCTGGAATGCAGGTGGTCCCAACGTGGGGGCGTCATCAGCAGGAGTGACTGGAGCGTGGTCAGTGTGGCCCAGAAGGGGCCTGGGATGCACTCTGCACCGGTGGCCGGTCCCCCCCGCCCCGCTGCTCTGGAGGACAGCAGCATGGAGCCTGACTCCCCACGCCTGACTTCACCCCAACTCCCAGATGGCGCCGCGGATACCCGTGTGTGAACAGCACTGGAATCTGGGCACAGGGCTGACCCTGGGCCGCCACCAATACCCCACACCTGCCCTCGCCCTCCCCTTGAGGTCTCTGCTTGGGTAACCAGCCCAAGGCCACGTGCCTTGGCAGGTGGCTTAATGGCACATCACAGGGGCTCTCCCTGGTGGGTTTGCATCCCGCCCCTCCAAAGGCCTCGGTGTGGCTGGTGCTCAGACCAGGTACCAGCCCACACTGCAGGGGCAGGGTCTCCAGTGGTGGGCTTTCAGAGAGGCCCGGAGTCCCCCAGACCCCGCCTGCCCCAGCCCAGTGGCCCTGGACCTCAGGGCCTGGAAGAAGTAAGTGGGCTTGTTGGGTGATGTCGCCTGCATCTGCCTGGCTAGACAGGCAACCCTGGGCCTGGGGCTGAGAGCAGACGGGGAGGGGGAGGGTGGCGGGGATAAACCGCCAGACCGTGGTGGGCCGGCTCGTGGCAGGGGTGGGCGGCTCGAGGCATGGGCAGGCGCGGGCCTACACGGCTCCAGTTCGGGGTGCCGGGGCAGGTGGGGGCCTTGGGCTCCCCTCCCCCAGGCTCCTTTCCATCTGCTGCCTGGCCCGTCTGGAAGCCAGGCCTCTGCTGACCGACTGAATCAGGGGGCGTGACGTGGGAGGGAGGAGGAGTGGGTGCAGCAGGGCTGTCGTGGGCACCTCCCAGGGCCTGGCACCCGCAGCCTCATGAATCATGCTCCAGACACCCATCTGCGTTATGGGGGGGAGCTGCTGCTGCTGGGAGCCTCCCCGAGGGGTCTCGGCGCGGGGCTGCGTGCTGAGTGGGGCTGTCCGTGGGTCCCCCGCCGGCTCAGCGGCTCCACTCCCTGGATTTGTGGGACAGTTTTAAGTCATGGATTTTCACCAGCACGAAGTCATTTCTTTTGGCCGATTGGTTGAAAAGGAGCCGGTGGTCCTGGCAGTAGAGCCGTCTGTGGGGATTGGGTCAGTGGGACGTGCGCCCCCGACACACACACACCCTCAGCTGTGGCTCAGGGTGCCTGTGCTCAGTGGGCCTCTCTCTTAGAGGCCAGGGAAGCAGCCCCCCAGTGGGGACAGACATCCTCTGAACTCTGAACAGGGAGGGTGGGCGTTGGAGCCTGGGGGAGCTCCTGGCCAGACAGATGGAGGGGGCGCGGCCAGCCTGCGTCCGCGTGTCTGGATCCAAGCTCGCCCAGGGCCGAGCTGGCGGGGAGCCCTCTCTGGGGGGCGGGGGCGGCGTTGCCCCAGGAGGCAGGTCCAAGCAGTGCAGCCTTGGGAGCCGACCTGGGGCCAGGCCGGGCCTGCGAGGTGCTGTTGGCACCAACGGGACCACTCACTGTGACTGCCCGGATGCTGACCTGGTTCCTGTGACCCAGGAGGACCAGAGCTGGCCCTGTTCTTCCTCTGTGAGGACTTGGTGCCACGGGGCCAGAAAGAAGACCAGGCTGCAGTTCTCAGGCTAAAGGGATTCCCACGGGCCTGGCAGCACCGGGCTCTCGGGGTGGAGACGTGGACGGGCTGAGGGGCTCCACTGCTCAGGGCCAGTCGGGCCCAGCTCTGAGCCAGGAGCCAGCTGGGCGGGCGCAGGGCCCCGGGCGCCCCCACTGGGTCCCAGCCTCCTCCAGCCCCCAGGGTTGGCCTATGCCTGAAAGTGATGGCACTGTGGCAGCTTGTCCTTCCTGTCCTCCCCACGCTGAGAGGGGCACGGCCTTCTCCGCCAGGGCCAGACTCAGTTGAATGCCCCGCCTGGTTTGCCTGAGCCCGAAGCCAGGTCTGGAGGCCAAGGGGAAGTTGGGGCGCCGCGTGGCTGTGCCCCCGGGGCTGCAGGAGAAGCACACAGGATCACGTGATGCTGCGCCTGCCTGTGCGGGACTGAACCTGTGGACGCTGAAGTCTGAGCTGTGGCTGCAGTACTCAGCGGTCTGGAGCCCTGCTTGGTGGTGGTCAGCCTGTTGCTTCTGCCGGTTGGCGTGTGGCTCAGCCCTGTGCCCGAGGCCAAGTTCAGCCACTCAGGCCACATCTGTGATCATCCCCAGGACACACGTCTGTGTCTGGGGCTGTTCCCACGGCCATGTGCCAGGGCCTTGCACTTGTACCACGACTGGAAATCACAGTTTTCAGGAGACAGTAAACTTGACAGCAACCGACATTAACTGATTTAATTTGCATCTCCTTCAGTCTCATGAAGCCCTTTGTTTTTGTTGTGTTCTGGCCAACCGTATCACTTTATGAATTTCTTGTTTGATCCTTAGGCCCCTGCTCCTAGGGGGTGTTTGCTCTTGATCCATTTGATGGAGCCCCCCGGAGGGAAGGTGTGGACTCCTCGTCCCTCACCCGAGTGGCGAGTGTGTTTGCAGTTTACTGGCGGCCTGAACCTAGGGAAAGGGCTTTCCTGTCCCCCAGGGACTTTAATTCTATGCACTCCAACCTCTCAGCATCCTCCTTCAGGATTCCTGCCTTCGGCACGATGCTGTAAGGCTTTTCCCACAACAGTTATGGGAGCATCCGTGCCTGTGCTCTGCTAATTGTTGCATGATTCATTTCTACACTGAGCTCTTTCCTCTGGAGTTGACTGTGTGTCTTTGTAGCCGACTTCAAACTTCCTTTGAAATGAAAGTAATTTAATTGGTCAATTAATTCGTTAGCATGCTGGGGAAGATATGGGAGAGAGGGGATGACTCACAGATTGGGGTCCAAGAGAGAAGGACAGGTGCTGGTGGCAGAGGCTGCCTAGAGGGCTCCACCTTTATCTCAGGGTGGGACCCTCGTCTCTGAGGCCAGAGGAGGGGCAGGAGGAACGGTTGCCTGGGGCAGAGGTGGGTAGGGAAGGGGCTAGAGAGGAAGGCTGTGGGCTGGGTGCCCACATCTCCAGGGACGCATGGGTGGGCACAGCAGGAAGGAGCCGGGAGAGGGGGCATTGATGCCAGGCAGGTGCGAGCTGGGCGCCAGGAGCCTGGCCAGGATGGGTGCAGGCAGGCTGTGACCACGGGGGGCTGACTGCCGTCAGGCTGGTGGGATCTGGAGCTGACGCCCCAGGGCCATATCCGGGGGAAGGTAGGCGTCCGGCAAAGAGGCCATAGCAGAAGCCAGCTGAGGGCAGGGAGTCAGTTCCGCGGGGGCAGAGCATTCTGGACTCGGTGCGAGAAGAGATTGAAGACAGGGGCCTGCCCCCATCTGTGGCCAGGCCCCGGGACAAGCTTAAACCGCCTGTTCGCACAGCACGTCTCAGTGCGTGGGCACTTTCTCCTGCGTTTGCAAGAGGCAGAGGGTCCTCCCTGAGCCGGGTGGGCAGCCAGGATGCGACCGAGGGGCGCCAGTGCCCCCAGGACAGGGCCTCACAGTCTCCCGTCCTCTCTCCACAGGTCAGTAGCCTTGCCACAGGCCCGCCAGCCATGGACGGTACAGCCAGCCTGAGCGCCGCGGGCCGCCCCCAGCACTCCTCCGCCATCCCCATGCCCCGCGCTGCCTCACAGAGCAGGACCCAGACCCCAGCATCATCGCCCCAGCTGCGGCCGCGCCAGGCCGGCCTGGCCCTGAGCCCCCAGCGGGCGGTCTCCCCAAGACTAGGCAAGACCAGCGGCCCTTCCAGGGGATCGTCCCCTAAGGCGCCCCGGGGGAGAGGCTCCCCCAAGGCCGCGGGGGCACCGAGGGAGCTGTCTGTGGGGGTGGGGGCTCCCAACGGCTCTCCTTGGAGCAGCCCCCACGTGGCCCCCAAGGCCACCCTGGCCAGCCGGGCCAGGTTGAGACGAGCTGGAGAGACACGGGGCACCCCAGGGCAGAAGAGGGGGGCCCAGGAAGGGACTGTGAACCGCCAGACCCGCGGCAGGAGCCCCTCCCGGGCCAGCTTTCACGGAGACACTCAGTTACCGGGCACTCCCGAAGTGCGAAAGCCCTCCAGCCACCCAGGGAAAGATCAGAGAGATGTTCCAGGCACAAGTCACGGGACACCCAGGCCTCTGGAACCTGAACCCCGGGCGGCTTCGGGGCCTCCCTCCCCGGCCTGCAGCCCCGTGCGGAGCCCACGCCCGGGCCCAGGGGCTGTCAGCTTCGGCTCGGCCCACCCGCACGGCCAGCCCATCACGGCCACCGTGGCCCCCTTCCGGTACAGGTAAGCTGCTGGGGGATAGCAGGGGGATGGAGCCCGGACTCGGGGGGTCATGGAGGGGAGGTGCCGGCGGAGAGAACAGAATGTGTGGGGGGAGTGCAGGGCCGGGGGTGGGACCCTAAGGGGTGCCCAGACCCAACTCTGGGCACGCCACGAGACACAGGTCTGGAGGGGGTGCCCCCAGCATGCTTACTTCTTCGAGGACAGGTGTCAGGGTGTCATGCAGCCGAGGCAGTTAGCTACAGTCTCACCTGACTCACCTGGGCCAGCCACCGCTGAGCGAGGCCCTCCCTCCATGGTCGTGAAATCCCCACGGACCCCCGGCAGCCCCCACGTGGCCTGTGTGCATACCCGGGGGGACCGGCTTCTGACATCGGCACCATCAGCGGGGGCTGGGCCACCCTTCACCCCAGCACAGCCAACAAGCCGAGCTGCCAGCTCTCTTCAGACACTGCAAGTGGAGCTCAGAGATGTGCTTCCGTCACCTGTCCTTCCTTAGCAAAAACATATACCTCTAGTCTGAAACGGCCACCTTTAAATAAGCAGCATTCTAGTTACCAAGTATGGCACAGTTTCGAGATGCTTGAATGCAAATGAAGTGCCTTCCCTGACTAAGCAGACTTCCTGGGGTTTTCCTCTGGGCTGATTCCAGGACGAGCTCACCCACAGTTTGGGTGGAGGAGCTCCCTGAATGCTGGGTCCCCCAGGTGGGAGCAGCTGGGATGGGAGAGGAGGGTGCATGTTCACACGAAGCCAGAAGTGTGGCTTGACCCCTGAAAAGTCTTGGGCTCCCCTGTTGCATGTAACAGACAGCTGGGCCGGGACAGGGGCACGCCCCCTCTCAGTAGCCCAGCCTTCTGCCGGGTACTGCACTCAGTTACAGGCTCCACAGTCTAAAAGGGCATTGGTGCGAGGAAACCACACTGAGAGGAAGCCTGCCAGGGCGGTGAGGGACCCCAGAAGCCCTGAAGGGTGGTTGCCAGCGAGGAAGCAGTTTGCCCTGGAGAAGGGTGGCTGAGGCGGGCGCGAGGCCTGCTCTGAGGAACGTGAAGGGCTGTCGTGTGTGCGATGAATTAACATTTACTTGGTGCAGCTCCAAAGTGATAAGTCCGCGTCATGGTGTCTACAAGTTAGCAAGAACTTTCCAGCGACGGAAGAGGCTCAGATTACCCACCGGCTGTGAGCCCCCAGCAAGTCTCCTGTGGGGACCCCGCCCCTGGGGGCGCCCCGGCGCAGCCCGCACAGCCCCCCTTGTGCTTCTGGAATTGATTCTCAAGGCGGTCAGGCCTGTCCTGGGACTGGTCCTCTCCCCGCCCATGAGCCGCGTCCCTACGACTCTGGGGCCTGCGTCTCCTCCCGGAGTGCCTTCGCGCTGATCGTCTTTGGGGAAATGTGTCTCTGACTCCACGGTTCCAGATTTTACATTATCTACCCTTCGGGTCCCCTGGCAGATGTAGAATCTGACTTTTTCCAAAGAGGTCAACTCTTTTCCTCTGAACATCTCCGTGCGACCTAAACAGACATTTTCCTCCGCTCAGGACACCATTGTGTTTTAAACAGAAAAGTGTCCTGACACCTCAGCAGGGATCTTCATTCATGTCCCACCTCTCAGACCGTTTCAGGCCCGTGTTAGGGTTACAGGAGGGTTGTGGTTCAAAAGGAAGCCTGGGACCAGTGGGCACCCCTCCCGAGCAGTGCTGGGCCGCGTGGCGAGGATATGTGTCTGCCCCCAGGGGTCACAGACACCCTGTTTCCACGGAGACCTTCCCGCACCCCACAGCCTGCCTCTGCACAGCGCCAGCCCGTCACAGAAGCCGCGGGTCTCAGGCTCCACATCCCCAGGCCCCTCCTGCTCCTCCAGGGAATGAAGCGGTGGTATTTTCCCCTGCCTCCTTGGAAGGTGTCCCTTCCCCACAGCCCGGACAGCTGCCCCAGACACACAGGACAGACATGACAGAGACGGCCTCGGTCTGCTCTGCATGCTCTGGTCCTGCCCACCTGCTTCCCTCGTCTCTGCCCTCACCCTTCTCTCTCCACAGAAAAGAGCCCAGGCCTGAGGGTGAGGTTAGGGTGAAAGTTAGTGTGAGGGTGACGGTTTGGTGAGGGTTTAGGAGACACTGCGATAGCAGTCTCTCGAGGGTCAGGCATGGGTTTTCTTTTCTCTGGTTCAACTTTCAACCAATGTCCCACATAGACGGTGCCATCCATTCCAGCTGGGATCACTGGGGGACGCAGGGCGTGGCCATGTGGGGTGGAGGAGGTGAAAGTGTGCTGCTCCTGAGGTCAGAGCCCTGAGACTGCCTTCCCCACTGCCCAGGGTGGGCGCCTTGTCCCGTGCACCCCCTCTCGCCCTTGCTCACAAGAACAGTGACAATCAATGTGACAGCCAGGTACTCCTATTCACTGCCCTGGCCCCTGACAACTGGGTAGGGGTGCTCAGCTCTGTGTGTGTGTGTGTGTGTGTGTGTGTAGTGTGTGTGTGGTGTGTCTGTATGTGTGTGTGGTGTGTCTGTGTGTGGTATATGTGTATGTGGCGTCTGTGTGGTGTGTGTGATGTGTGTCTGTGTGTGTGTGGTGTTTGTGGTGTGTGTGTGTGTGGTGTGTGTGTGGTGTGTGTGTGTGGTGTGTGTGTGTGGTGTGTGTGTCTGTGTGTGGTGTGTCTGTGTGTGGTATATGTGTATGTGGCATCTGTGTGTGTATGTGTGGTGTGTCTTTGTGTGTGTTGTGTTTGTGGTGTGTGGCGTGTGTGTGGCGTGTGTGTGGCGTGTGTGGTGTGTGTGATGTGTGTCTGTGTGTGTGTTGTGTTTGTGGTGTGTGGTGTGGTGTGTGTCTGTGTGTGTGTGGTGTTTGTGGTGTGTGTGTGTGGTGTGTGTGTGGTGTGTGTGTGTGGTGTGTGTGTGTGTGTGGTGTGTGTGTGTGGTGTGTGTGGTGTGTGTGTGTGTGTGTGGTGTGTGTGTGGTGTGTGTGTGTGTGTGTGGTGTGTGTGTGTGGTGTGTGTGTGTGTGTGGTGTGTGTGTGTGGTGTGTGTGTGTGTGGTGTGTGTGTGTGTGTGTGGCGTGTGTGTGTGTGTGGCGTGTGTGTGGCGTGTGTGGTGTGTGTGTGTGGTGTGTGTGGTGTGTGTGTGGTGTGTGTGGCGTGTGTGTGTGTGGTGTGTGTGTGTGGCGTGCGTGTGTGGTGTGTGGTGTGTGTGTGGTGTGTGTGGCATGTGGTGTGTGTGTGGTGTGTGTGGCGTGTGTGTGTGTGGTGTGTGTGTGTGGCGTGCGTGTGTGGTGTGTGGTGTGTGTGGTGTGTGTGTGGTGTGTGTGGCGTGTGTGTGTGTGGTGTGTGTGGTGTGTGTGGCGTGTATGTGTGTGGTGTGTGTGGTGTGTGTGTGGTGTGTGTGGTGTGTGTGTGTGGCGTGTGTGTGTGTGGTGTGTGTGTGTGGCGTGCGTGTGTGGTGTGTGGTGTGTGTGGTGTGTGTGTGGTGTGTGTGGCGTGTATGTGTGTGGTGTGTGTGGTGTGTGTGGCATGTGTGTGTGTGGCGTGTGTGGTGTGTGTGTGTGTGTGTGTGTGTGTGTGGTGTGTGTGTGTGGTGTGTGTGGTGTGTGTGTGGTGTGTGGTGTGTGTGTGGTGTGTGTGGCATGTGTGTGTGTGGCATGTGTGGTGAGTATGTGTGTGTGTGTGTGTGTGTGTGTGTGTGGTGTTACATTACTCAGCCCTCACCTAGTCTCACCAGTACACTGCGCCCCCTCCAGAAAAGCGCAGGTTTATGCTCGATTTCCATAAACTTCGAAGGCAGCACGTGGCAGGTGCTCCCAGCAAGGTGAGTCCCCCTGCTCCCTCTGAGCCCGCCCAGTCCCCAGCGCAGGGCCTGCAGACCCACAAGGGCCCTGGCTGCCTGCGGGAGTTTGCCGGCCAGCAAACGCCCCCACAGCCCCAGACTCTCAGGTGAGTCTGGGCCTGGAGGGCATCTCCTTAGCCATGGACCCAGTGAGGCCGGGAGAGAGGAGGTCCCTCTGGTCTCTGACCCGCTCAGGTCACCCCAAAGCTGAGACCGGTCAAGCCTGGACAGGGAGGCAGCCCCCGCCCCACGACCCAGGCCAGCCATCGATTCCTCCTCCTGCTCACACGTCCCGCCAGCCCCTCAAGCTGCCAAAGGGCCCATTTAGCTGGAGACTCAGCAGGGGCAGGCGGCTAGGAGAGCCCGGGGAATTGCCTGTAATAGAAGTTCCCGGGGCCTTTGTTCCTGGGAGGACTGTACCCAGGGGTTGTGCTCGGAGGCCTGTGTGCACTTGGGAGCTGGTGCTCGGAGACCGTGCCCTTCCTCTCCACCGCCAGGTTGGGCCCAGGCCAGGTTGGGCCCAGTGAGGACTCCACCCTCGGGGGTCACAGAGACCTAGCTGGGCCCTCCCCACCGCCTGCTCCATCCTCCTCAGCCATGAGCTCTCCGGAGGGGTCAGCGGCCTCCGCTTCAGAGCACGGCCCTCCCGCAGGTTCATAGGGCGACCTGGGGGCAGGGACCTTGGCAGGACACAGGCCCCCAGGCCAGGGTTACTCAGAGTCCCTCTGCCTCACGGTGATTCATGGTCCAGGGACTCGGGGACCCTGAGGGGTGACTGGCGTCAGGCGGCCCCCTGCCCTCAGGTGCCCCTGGCCTAACTGCCAAAAAGGCCTGCTGCCCACCCCCGGGGGCGGGGGGAGGCGTATATGCCCATCGGGGGTCCCGGCCCTGGGCGGGCACAGCAGAAGGGAAGGCCCGGGCTCCAAGGGGAGAGGCTGGAGGCCAGGGCGACCTCCACCGTGAGTGACCCCGTTCTCTGTCCTGCAGGGTCCAAGCCGACCCGGAGCCGGGCCCCCTCCACCAGGGCAGCTGGGCCTCTGACGGCTACTCCAGCCCCGCTGGCGGCGCTGAGGAGAAACTCTCGAGCCTGGGTAAGTGCTCTGGGGCGGGGCTTCCTCCGGGGTGGCGGGAGGGGGGGGGAGGGGGGGGGGGGGGTGCAGGAGGCGGTTCATCTGGGGCGGGCGAGGCTCCCTCTGGAGGCGGGGTTTCATCGGGGGAGGGGCTCCCTCTTCGGCAGAGTCGGAGCGCCGAGGAGGTGAGAGGAGCCCGCCCCAGAGGCCTGTGGGCTTCAGGACGCGGTAACCAGGAGACCGTGCGGGCTGTCTCTACATCTGCAGAGCTGCCAGTGTAATGGCTTCCTCATGCTTGTGCCACACCGCCAGGGCGTGGCATCGTCAGCCCAGGAGTGGGGAGAGGACTCACTCACTATATCTGGGAGCCCTAGGCTGCTTGGCCAGAAGGCCCCTCACCATCTCTAGCGGCAGTGTCTGGTGGAGGGCAGGCGGGGTTCTCCACGGTGCGAGGTGCAGGGCAGCTTTGCGAGGTGGGCTTCACAAAGAGAAGAAGCCCCTTCACAAAGGAAGAGAGCCCCCCACCTCCTGCAAGCCTCCTGGGCAGCGGGCAAGGCTCTCCGCCTTGTGGTCAGTGTCCACCTCTGCCAAGGACACTGCAGGCTCTTTGACGGGTGGGATGGGGAGACATTTGGGGTCTGCCTATGCTTTGTGGGGGGCCTGTCCTCTGAGCCTGAAGAAACGGAGATGAGAGGAAGGGAAGGGAGTCTAGAGGGCCGCACTCACTCATCACTGCTCTCGTTCAACCAACAAACCATCAGGGCGGCTCTGTGCAGCAGGGAGAGGCTTTCCATGACGACGTGCCCCCAAGCAGGGTGCTGGGTGCCGCCTTTGTTTGTCCCAACTGGGTCCACCGCCAGCTGCTCCTTCCGCATCTGCCCTGGGCAGTGTGGGGGTGTCCACGCCTGTGCCCTGGCCCTCCGCACGCCCACCGGGTGTGCCAGGGAGACCTGGCACTGGTCCCATTTGCTGACACACCCCTTGGTTGCTGACATGCAGACATTGCCAGAGTCTCCATTGGATCTTAATTTGGGAAACAGGGCCAGAGTCCCCAGTGCCTGCATATGAGGCCATGTGGGAGAGGACCAGGAGGGTGACCCCAAGATCGGCATACTTCATGCATGTGCAAGTACTGAGCGGGCAGGGAATGGCAGGGTCTTCTCTCATCCTCACGCCGCTTGTCCACGGGTCACTGGGGCACGCGCCTCTGCCCCTGGCCTCTTCCGCGAGGCTGATTTGCATTTCTCCTCCCTCTCTTGTTGAGCTGACTCCATCTTTAAGCCATACTCAGTTGTTCACACCTTGTAGGTTTAGGAGAGAAAACCCCAGATCTGGCACTTCCTCCCAGGGCAGGGGGGAGCCGGGACACCGCCTTGGGGCTCCTAGGCAGCCACACGCCACCCTCCACCAACTCTCCCGGGATCCTCAGGCTGGATCTGGGTCTCTGGGCTGCAGAGGCCTTGGGCTCAAAAGGTGCTGAGGGTCACAGCCCTAATAGACGGCGTGTGCATGCTGAGTCGCTTCTGTTGTGTCCAACTCTTTGCGAGTCCGTGGACTGTATCCTGCCAGGCTCCTCTGTCCATGGCATTCTCCAGGGAAGAATACTGGAGTGGATTGCCATTTCCTCTCCAGGGGATCTTCCCCACACAGGGATTGAACCCATATCTCTTTACATCTCCTGTATTGGCAGGAAGGTTCTTTAGCACTACCGCTACTTGGGAAGCCCTTACGGACAGTGAGGCTACGCTAACAGACGGTAGCCTCACCCAAATGTGGCCTCATTTTCGCCAGGAAGAAAGGCTCAGGGAGGGAGGGTGACCTGCTTAAAGCGGCGTCTGTGGTTCATGAGTAGCTGAGCTGACACCAGGTCCGCTGCCTCAACTCCCCAGACACAGGGAGGACCAAATGCTGATGACAGCTGCTGTTTATTGAGCACCTACTGTGTGCAGAGCAGAGCACCGGGTGCTCCCCACGATGTCCCTCGTAAGCACATGACACACGCTTCATCGGGGGAGTGCTGCTCTGCTGTAGGCAGGGGGCTCAGAGAGGTTCTGCAAAAAGCTTTTCTGAGGACGCGCAGCGAGGGCTGCCGGGACTGGAGTCCAGGCCCCGCCTTCCCACGTGCTGCTGGCTCAGCTGGGCTTTCCTCACCTCCGCCAGTGGGACAGTCCCTGACCCCGGCCCTAGTCCAGCCCAAACGCCACTGGCTCTGCATCCCAAGCCTGTTTTGTTTGCGCTAGGCTAACCCCCCTTCCCACCCGCCTTCCCACCCTCTGGGGACTTTGAGGCCGGGTGTGTGTCCCAGCCATCTGTGAAGAGAGGATGCACAGACAATCGACGGGAAGCACAGCCCATGCTCCAGGCAGGCGGTGTGGGCTGTGGTCTCGGGGGCAGGGCTTCCGTGGGGCCGGAGGGATGTGGAGGTGGGGACCCAGGGCCCCGCTGGGCATCGCGGCCTTGCCTTTGCTGGCTCTGCAGCCTTGGGCTGGTTCCTGGTCCCCCTGTGCCTCCGTGATGACAGCCACACCAGCTTCCAAGGGCTTCATGGGGCTAAAAGGCACCCGCATAGGCAAAGCCTTGAGAAGCTTTGCCCAGCACACAGAGCCACTCAGCACATGCTGACCTGCTGCAGCTTGGTGGGACAGACCGGGGGGGTGTGCTCCTAAGGTGCCCACCTTCCAGGTGGCGGGGCGGGGGGGTGGGGATATCCCAAGGTGGTCCAGCCAGGATTGGAGCCCAGCTTTCAGAGGTCACACTCTAGGCCGTCCCAGCCGTGACCTCACTGCAGGGTTGCAGGGGACAGTCCGGGTCCTGGACACCCAGGGAGGCTGCACAGTTGTGAGATGGCCAGGGAGGCGGAGCCGGGCTCGGGGAGGGCCAGGGAGGGGGAGGCTGGAGCGGTGAAGTCACTGAGGAAGCCGGCGGGGAGGAGAGATGGAAAACCCGAGGGATCTGGACTCTGTCTCTTTGGGGGGAGGGAGGAGCCTGGGGGATTCTGGAATGGGACTTGTCTCCAGGCAGGGGGCTCAGCCCATTTCAGTGGAGGGTCAGAATCAGCAGAGGCCGGGCAGCTTGGGCCCCCAGACCACTCCCACTCTAGAAGGAACATCAGGGGTTCTCAGGTGTTTGCACCCATGAGTACAGAGTAGGCAAGGCCTGGCTTCCCTGTTTCCTGTTCTGGCCAAGAACGCGGGGCTCTGTGTTATCCACCTCCAGAGAGTTATACCCAGTGACCCAATTTTTATTCAGCACCGAGCACATGTCAGGCTCTGCTCTAGACACTTGGGTACATCCAGGGACAAAACAGGCACAAACTCTGCCCTGTGGGGCTTCTGTGGCCATGGAGCTGTGCAGTGTTCAGCCTGTGCAACTGCACATGAGCTGCATGGAGGCCCCGAAGTGAAGCCCCAGCTCTGGAGTGTGCGAACATCCCAGCAGGCAAGGGCAGAGCTCTGGTTTTGGGAAGCCCCCTGAGGATACGAGCAGTGGCCGTCTTCAGTGTGGGGAAGCGTGGTGGGAGGGAAGGTGCTCACTGCCCGCCGTGGTCTTTCTTGAGGCTGCAGCCTGGTCCCTGTGTCCCGAGCCTGTCTGTCCTGGACTAGGCTCCTCTCAGCATGGCTTTGAGATCCAGCCTCCGGCCTCAGATGAACTGGTGTTCATTCCTCTGCAAGCTGCGGGCAGATCTCAAGGGTGAGGGTGCTTACTGAGGGGTGGTGGGCCGGGTCACTTGTGGTCTCTCCAGACCAGACCACTCTGCCCAACCTCGGGACAGTTTTCCAGGGAGCAGGGGGACAGCTAGGAATCCCAGCTGGGGTGGGCGCTGTTTGGTAGATCCTTACCACCATCCATCCTTCTGTGACTGGCGGAAAGACCTCGCCTCCGGGGTTGTCCTGAAGACTCAGCTTCACAGGGCTTTGCCCCTCCTGCATCCCAGCAAAGGCAGGCCAGTCTTCTTCCCAGCTGCTGGGGAGACCAGGCGGATGAAGAGCCCTCCCAGCCAATGACGGGCGAGGCTTCAGTCCCTCCCTGGGCACCACTGAATGGGCAGAAACGGGTGTAGAGCATCCGCTGCCCACAGCTCCCCACCCCTGTGAGGAGAGGTTAGGGTCCCTGCTGAGAGACTCCCCATGAGAAGACAGCCCTCAGTCCAACCAGAAGGAGCTCTGGGAGACACCGTGGAGTGAGGGGACCTGGACACGGTGACCAGGAGGGTTAAGGACTGAGAACCACCCTAGGTTGTAACATTCATTCCCCGCGCATCCTTCAAGGGGCAGGAGGAATCCAAACCCCGCCTTCCTGGGTCTCCAGGGGTGCGGCCAGAGCTTCAGAGCGAGCTGAAGATGACTGCAGGGTCAAGGCAGAGGGCGGGCAGGTGCGGGGCCACCCCAGGCCCGGGGTTGTCCTTGCCCTGAGAGCCGGCTCTGGGGGCAGAAGGATTTAGGTCACAGTGGGAGGGATCTCCAGCCGGAGGGGCTTGGCCCTGGGGTGGAGTGGGCAGCCCTGGGTCCACAGTCCAGGGAGGAGCTGCACCCTGTGAGCTGCATGCTTCCTCCCTGGGAGGCTGGGCCTCCGCGGAGCTGAAGGGGTGGGGGTACAGGACGGAAGCATCTGGGATGAGATCAGACTCATGTGGGAAGGCTGAGTCCCTGGCCCCTCTCCTGTGGGTATTCCGGACATTCGCAGGGCGGTTTATAAGTGCCAAGGGGTCGTACCATCATTGAGATAGGAGCCCCACTGCACTTTTCTGTTATGTTTAATGCCTAGTCTAAAACTAACAAAGCTCCGGTAAAACACAGAGGTGCCACCTGAGAAGCATGGGAGGGGAGTGTCCCTGCAGATAGGAAGAGGCAGGCTTGTTAGCTCAACCAGTCCATCAGCCCAGATCCACGTCGGCCAAGGCTTCTCCTTTCTATTGGTGCTGGCTTCAATTTTTTGGCATCAAGGACCTCTTTCAGAACCTGATGGACCCTATGTTACGTCTCCCAGCGAGATGAACGTATTCACGCACAACTTGGCCATCTGATGGTTGTTTTATGGACTTTCTGTATCCAGTTGCTGAGCACTGACTAACAGATTCTGCTTTGTTGGCGGTGAGGTCATCACAGGGCTGCCAGACCACCTGGGTTTGGCCCAGTGTTTCCTTCATCTGGCTTTTGGGTTTCATGGCCCACAGCGAGGTAATAGGGTTCCGTGTAAGAGCACCAGTTCTGCCCTAAAGCAGAAAACTGAGTAAAGATGTCTTTGAGGTTCCTCTGAGCATTGTGGTTCAATGATCTTAGAATAGCCAACCCTGCACGGACGGGTCAGAGAGGCCTGTAGGTTCCCCTGCACAGAGGACACACCCACACATGTGGTTCATGCGTCTCCATCCCACACGACCGCACACAGCCAGCAGACGCGCCAGCCCCACCTCCTGCCTGGAGTTCCTGCCACCAGCCCCCCCGCCCCCCGCAGCCTGCAGTTGCTATGACAACCGAGGGCTGGTCCTGGTCTCAGGATGCTGTACCTGGGCCTCATGGAGCTCCTCTGGGACCCAGTATGCAATGGACGTGCCAGCAGGTGTGTGGGGGACGGTTGCCATGGCAACACACAAGCCAAGCCCACATGGGAGACATCGCCTTCTTACCTGGTCTCCCTGTCAGCTGGGAGCTGGCTTCTGACTTCACTCAAGTCCAGTTTCAGACTGAGACCTGGATCAGGTGCTTCCTCCCGCCCCTCCAGCTGGAAGCCCACCCCCACTTCCAGCTGACCTCTTCCTGATCAGCCGAAGTGCAGAGAAGGGAGGCGTTCTCTTAAGGCCATGCCGCGAGCCCTGAAGGGAACCCAGGGCCCCAGCATTTGAGAACAGGGAAGCCTCCAAGGGTCCTGGATGGTTAGGGCTGCCAGGTCCCCCGGAACTGACCAGGACCCCAGGACAGAGGTCCTGCGGCTGAGCCACGAAGGGACCTTGGTGCTGAGCATGGAGGAGGAGAACTCCACCCTGCCGCCACCCGGGATTCTGCGGGCCAGGCTGAGTGTGACTGCAGGCCTGGGCCTGGCAGACCCCAGGCAGGCGGGACGGGCGACCAGGCCCTAGGGGACACCTGGACAGGTAGGAGGGGCGGGGCCTCCTTCCCAGTGCCCATACCCCCTGCGGGGCCCCGGCCTCCTACCCCACCAGGACGCTGAGTTTTCTGCTATGGGGTGCCACACTTCTTGGGATCACATGCAATTGTTCAGTAAGTCCCCAGGACAGCAGGAACTGGCTGCTGTCCAGGCAGACGTGAATGCCCCAGCCTGTGTTCAAATCCCGATCCCCACGGCAGCCTGCAGGGTGGTCCTGGTTAAGCGTATTTCTCGTAAAACAAAGACAATGGCAGCCCCAGATTTGGAGGATTTGATGGAACACGCCCACCATGGGTCTCAGGGAGTCCGTGGCAACAGCAGGTGCCCAGTGGCAGTAAGACCCCTGGCCCGCAGCTCACAGGCATCCACGGCCCTTGCTAACTGCCACAGAGGAGAGGCGCGGTCAGTGCAGGTAGCAGAAGTGTATTTCTCATGGCTCTAGAGGCTGGGAAGTCCAAGGTCAGAGTGCTGGCCATTTCAGTTCCTGGCGGGAGCTCTCGTCTTGGGGACAACCATCTTCTTGCTCTGTCTGCACACAGCTCAGAAGAAGCAAGCACCCTGGTGCCTCTACTTATAATGCACAAGTGACCCACCCTTGTAACCTAATGACCTCCCGAATGCCCTATCTCCAAGCACATCACACTGGGGATCAGTTTCAGTTTATGAATTTGGGGGGACATCAACACAGTCTGTAATGGGGGGCTTACAATTTAGCTGGAGGGAAAGAACCTCTCTGCCTTGGATATGACTGGGCAGGATTTGTCCAAACAGCCCCCTGACTATAATAGGTAGAGAGGAAAGTTCAAGATCAGTGTGGGATGCAGTCAGAGAAGGCTTCCTAGAGGAGGCGGCCCTGAGGCTGGGCCTTGAAGGGTGAATTGGAGTTGAATTCATATACGAGAAGGCATTGGGAAGAAGGGCAGACATAGGTGGGATTCAGCCTGGACCAGAGGGTGAGTAGGAGGGCATCAGAGCCAGGCTCCAAGTCTGCCTGTTGGTTGGCAATGCCCTCCACAGTGGTCGATAACCAGGGTGGGCGGCGGGGCGGGGAACAGTCCTTCCCTGGGAGGCCGTTGGGTCACCGAGTCAGAGCTGGGCACCTCTGCCCACCATTGTGGAGTTCTGGCTTTACGCGGGGTCCTGGCTGCCTGCTCAGAGGAGGAAGGGAGCCCCAGTGTCTGGCTGTGCAGGCCGGGCGCCCCCACCGAGGAGTGGAGGGCCGGTGTTCTAGCCCGGGGTCAGGACAGCTGGCAGGCATTCGGCAGACAGAACAAGGGGCCACAGCCCAGCGCCAGTCACCTTCCCTCCCAGGTCAGCAGCCCTCCAGCCACGGTCCCCATCCTGGAGGCCTGCACACCCTGAGCAGCCAGCCCCTGAGGGGACCCACACCTTCCCGGCCCAGGAGAGCCCTACCCTCCAGGGGGGCTCCTGCCTCAGCCTCGGGCCTTGGGGCCTCCCTGGCCCAGCCCCCACGTCACACGACAGAAGGCTCAACCCCCATCGGCGTGCCGGCCCAGGACGGGTGCGTTCCCAGGAACTGGGGCACCCCACCCTCCAGCAGTCCTCCCTGAGATGCCAGGCCAGAGGCACATGGGGACCACGGCCCTGGCTCCACCCCCAGCCTTCTGTTTCCTGGGCCCCATCTTTCCCAACACAGGCTGACAGCAAACCTCTCTTCTGGGCCCCCACCCCTGACCTTGAGTCCTTGAGAAAATCCCCCAACCCCAAAGTTCAGAAAGCCCCCAGGCCAGGGAGGCTCAGCCAGGGCCCCGCAGAGTCCACAGAAATGTCTTAGGCCCTGGACAGCTGAGGCTGGGAGGAAGCGAGTGGGTCAGTCTGGGAGGGCTTCCTGGACGAGGTGTGAGCCAGCTGGTGCTCCCACGCTGGATCACTGCGTCCACCGGCTGCTTTTCTCTTGTAGCAGGAGGCAGTCCACCCGCCCTGGAGGGCGGGACTGCCCAGGGCAGGAGGAGACGTGAGGACTTCTTGCCCACTCGTACCAGAGGCCCCCGAGGTATGCAGGGCAGAGGCGGGGAAGGAGAGGGTCTCAGCTGTCACAAGGATGGGAGCTTCCTGCAGGGGCAGGGAGGGGGACTGCTGGCCCCCGAGGCCCAGGGTTGCAGGGACCAGAGGGAAGGTGTGGCTGGGAGCTGTCCCGGGGCCTGGCTGCCGTTCCGGCCCAGCTGCGCTGTCTCTCACCACGGGCACCAGAGGTCACCGCTGTTGACAGCCGCACACATCTGCTCTGAGTCACGCACCCGTTCACTCTGCTCGTCATTCACTAAGCATTCCCGAGAGCCCACTGTGCGCAAAGGGCCGCAGTGGGTTCTGGGAAAAGCTCATGGTCGGTACAGCAGCCGAGGGTGGATCCTCAGGAATCACAGACGGGTGGATGAAGGCTGCTGACAGGATGCCAGGAAATTATCACATCGGCTGCAGAAAAGTGCGTGGGGAGTCAGGAGAGGCGTGCAGAGGCGGGCCCGCGGCCGCAGGAAGGGCTGGGAAACAGAGGGCCTAGTCCTCTCCCGAGGGTTTCCTGACCTTGATTCACAGTAGCCCTGCGCCCAGAGCCACGCAGGCCACAGTCCCCGGAGTGGTCTAGGCCCCTCTCTCTTCCACATGTCCGCTTCTGCTCCAGCGGCGACTCCCACGGCTTCAGTGCGTGCCCAGAGTCGGCCACTCCTCCCCGCCGCCCAGGCGCCCGCCCGCCCCGAGCCACTGTATTCCCTCCCCTCAATTTTTGCAGCCCTGTCTGCCCGGGAGCCCAGCCCAGAAGCCATGGCACCCTCCCCAGGGGAGCTGCCCATGCGGGTCCTCTGCCTCAAGCCTGCCGGGGCTCCCACCTCACTGAGCCAAAGCTGAGTGGTGACCACCGCGGCTTCGTCACGTCCTGACCCTGACCCTGTCCTCCTCTCCATCAGACGAGCCTCTGATCCCTCAGTGCTCCAGACACACCAGGCACACCCTGTCCCGGGGCCTTTCATGGGCTGTTCCCACTGCCTGGAAATGTCTTCCCCAGACACCCAGAGACTGAGCCCTCTCTCTGGATCCTTCCTCAAACATGCCTCCTCAGCTCAGCCTCCCTGGGTCACCCAGTCACACGCTCACCGCCCGCCCTCAGCTGCTTGACGCACCCCATCCCAAGTCTGTTCCTTCTCCTCAGCACTTCTCAGTAGCTAGCCTCCGGCCTGTCGCCTGTTCCTCCTGTTTGACTGGCCGTCCCAGGAGGACACGTTTCTATCTGCCGTGTCCCCGGCCCATCCCAGCGCCTGTCAGGGCGGCCTTCAGAGGCACTGGGCAGGCGTGAGGGGCGGGGGCTGGCTGTCCATCGGCAGATGAGACTCCGCTCCGCGCCGTGCGGCCTCCAGGCTGCCTTTGGGTGTGTTCTGGATGCTCAGAAAGTCCCTGCTGAGGGGGAAGGACACGGGGTGGGGTGACACAGCGGGGACAAGGGCAGAAGGACGCGGGCATCAGTGGCTGGAGGGCTTTCCACAAAGGCGGGGAGTTGGGAGGGGATGAGCTCAGCACAGGGATGGCAGGGCCCCTGAAAGGTGGGGCTGGCCCCCCAGGTCCCGCAACGGTGGGCGCAGGAGTCGGCAGAACGCCCCCTCTGCTCAGCCCTCAGCCCATGAGGAGCTGAGTGTGGACTCACCGCCCGCTCCCGTACCTGAGTCCCTCTTCTCCCAAGGTCACCCTTCAAGGTCAGTCAGGTGGGGGCATCCTAGCCCTTCCCAGCAGGGACCCCCTGTCAGACTGAGGGGCAGGGCCTGTGGCTCCCGGTTATCGGTGGGGGACGGAGCATCACACCGCGTGCCTGTCCCTGGCTGGGTGCCTGTGTCTCCATTCTTCAAATTGCTCTATGGTAGTGAGCAGATGCGTCAGCCCACTCCCCCCACCCTCACTGCAGAGACTGCCATGCCGTGGCAGATAGGAGGGAGAGGATGAGCAGTCTGGGGGCCTGGAGATAGATGGGGGGGCCATCATGATTGCAAATCAGCCTCCTTTCCACATCCCCTCTGGAGCCAGGGAAGGGCCCAGTCCCCTCCACCGGCCTCCGCGCCGTCCGCACCCACTCCCACCCAGCTGGGCCTCCGCCTCCCCGCACAGCCCCTCGCCGTGGCCCCTCTGTGGCCCTGCCCGGCTGCTCATCCTGTCGAGTGGGCAGATACTGGGAGGGCCCCAGGCTGGCGCTGGGGTGCGTGACGGGGCAGGAGCCTCTCTTTTTAGGAACTACTCGAAGAAGCAATCTGCATGTATTGGCTTTATCGACTGATGCTGGAATGGCTGTTGCCACGGCAGCGAGCACTCCCACTGCAGTGGAGGATGATGGGAAACTCAGGGGCTGTGAAAGGAATAGGGAGCACAGAGGGAGGGAGCGTCTGTAAATTCCAGGACGATGGTTTAAAGACACCTCCCCAAGGCCGTGGCGAGACCCTTCAGAGAAGGACAGGGGAAGGGGGGCGGGCAGACAGGCAGGGGACCAGCCCCATGGAGTCAGCACTGAATCGGCCCAGGAGAGGATGCAGAAGTGTTTTCCGTCTTGTAGATTGACAGGTGGTGCTTCACACAGAGGGAGGGGGAGGCAGGCTCGTGTGTCCCTTCTGGAAAACACTCTCTTCTGGAAGAAGGTGAGATTTCAGGAGCTGATTATTGAGGGAAGGGAACGGACTTGGGGTCCGGGGCACATGACGCCCCTTGAGAGGAGACACAGGGGAATAGAGAGAGGGCAGGGACCAAGCTGAAATGCAGGAGCCGATGAGTGAGTGAGGGCAGCAAGGAAGTGGCAGGGGGCACCGACCAGGAGGGCAGTGGGTGGAGCAGCTCCCGAGACCAGGCGGGGAGGAGGGGACCCGCAGACGGGGTGCAGAGGGCCAGCCTCTGTCCACAGCGGCACCCAGGCTGGGACGGGCCACAGCGCCAGCCCGCCCGGTCTGCCTCGGAGGAGGCGGAGTCCAAGTGCAGGACAGCACAGAGCAGCAGGCGGACAGTCACCTGGGGCAGCAGGGAACAGTGTCCCCAGGTTCTCGAGCTGCTGGTTTTAGGGATGGTAAGACCCCCTCATGACCGAATTCGCTGTGTCGTGTGCAGGCTAGAGAAGACCTCTGGGTGAGGCTGGGGACTTGGGAGGCCGTTGTGATTTCAGGAAGAGTGGTAGGCTTGTCACCCAGACCTTTGGCGCCTACGGTGGGACTGGCTCCCATCCTCCAGCTGGGAGGGTCCGGGCTTGAGCAGGGTGTCTCCCGTATGCCCAGGCCGGGGGAAGAACTTCCGACCAGCCTCCTCCTCTGCGCAGGCCCCGAGGCCTGTCTGCACGGTGCCCTCTGCCTCGGGACCATCTAGTGAACTCGCACCCACTCTGCCCCCCACCCCGCTGCTGGGCACCCCCTCCTCCGGCTCCCTGCCCCCCTGGTCTGAACCCTTCCCTACTTTCGCCGATCCTACTGCAGGAAGCTTCCGAGAGGTCCTTCACGTGTTCTCCCACCTGCCACACCCACTCACATGTATGGGGGACCGCCTAAGTAGGTGCTGGAGCTCGGGGTCACAGCAGTAGGGTGATGTGGGGCCTGCCCCCGGGTTCAGAGCCCCCTCGGTCCTCCTGGAAAGAGCACTGCGCACCTCTGTCCGCCAGTGCGGGACACGCCGCTGGGCCTGGGTGCTGTTTCCCAGGAACAGGAGCAGCCTAGTCCAAGTCTCGTTTGTTATTCTGCGGGTTCTGCCAGACATTGAGCTCCCTGAGGGCAGCACTGCCATCTTTCTCTGATTCTCCAAGTCCCAGTCAAGGGTCCACGTCTCTCAGCAAATGCCCTTCTGCCTGAGGCGTCTGTGCTCAGTCTGTGGCCAGCGCATCCACGCTGCCACAGTCCTTGGACCTGCAGGCTTTACGTGTCTCAGTCAGGCCCCGGGACCCTGCCAGCACCCAGGAGCCACGCAAGGAGCAGGCCCCGAGCACTGCACTCGGGCCTCCAAAGCCATGTCACCATCTGGTCCACCAAGGTGCAGGGAGTCAAGCTCCATCTGAGCGCGGGGGAGCTGGCGTGGGGGGCGGCAGACAGACACGTACACAGATGCCTCTGGCACAGGCAATTGGTGCCTCACTAGCTGAGCTGAGCTGAGCAAGGGCCAGGAGAGTGGGGGCAGCAGGAGCCGCAAAGTCTGAGGGCGCCTGGGGCTGCAGAGACGGAGGGTGGGGATGGGGTGGCTCCCCGGGACCCCCCCTTCCTCCTGTCCCTCTCACTCCTGCCTGAGGACTGTTTGCTCAGGCAGTTTGGTCCTGACCAGGGAGTCTGGGCAGTGTCGCGTCTCCTGAGGGCCAGTCCTCGCTGGGGCCAGCCCCATCAACCCTCAGTCTCCATCCCTCCACACCGCCCTCTTCCCGAGGCGGGTGGGGGCGGCTAGGAAAACATCTTTTTATTGGCCTTGCAGCCCCCACCACTGCTCCGGCAGGCGAGGGGCCAGAGCCGACCCCTCCTGGTGCCCTGGGCTTGATGGAGCACATCCCAGGTCCAGTCCCTTTACCTCTGAGGCCGGTACTATAGTCCCCGGAGAGATGCCAGAGATCCAGGGGCTGCAGTGACTTTGACAAGGTCACGCAGTCAGACCCAGACGTCAAGGTCAGCCCCCTTCTCCAGCGCTCGGAGGCCCCTCCCCAGTCCACGAGGCCAGTCTCTCCAAGCCGCCCCCGGCCCCGTCGTACGGAGGCGTCCCCACCTCAGGAGGGCAGCCTTGAGCCTCGCAGAGGACGGGAGGTGGGGCGGGAGTGTCCCAGACGTGGGGGCGGGGAGCCAGCGCCCCGACACGGCTTCTCCACCCGTCCCAGCGTCTCCCCCAGGCCCGCTCAGCCCACTGTCCCTCCGAGTCCCGAGCCGCCCAGCCTTAGTCCCCTTTACCTGCACCCCCCACCGCCTCAGCAGACCCTCCCACCGCCCCCGCCCCCCGGGCGCGGCAGGGGACCACCGTGCCCCAGATCCTGCCCGCCCTGCGCCGAAAGCGAGGAGAAAACCGGGTCGAATCCCTCATCCCCACACCCCTCCGCCCCTGGATCTCGGCTGCAGACACCACCCCCTCCCGAGCCAGAAATAGACTCTCGCGCCCAGCTCCGCGCGCGCGCACAGCCCTCCCCTCCGCCGCCCTCCTCCTCCTTCCTGCGCCCCGAGTCGCAGCCCGCAGCCTCCGCTCCCGCTGGCGGGCGGCTCACGGCCCGCGGGACCCACCGGCCGGGCAGGCAGGGGCCCGGGATCCGCGCCCGGCATCCCGAGCGCCGGCGAGCTTCTGGGCGTGTGTTCCTCTTTGATCGATTTAAAATTTTTAATTTGTCTTTCCCCCGCCCCGCCCCTTTCCCCCCGACCCCGCCCCATCGCTCCCCGCTTCTTCCCTTCCCCACCGCCTGCCTCGCGTTTCTTCCCCCGCGCCTCGGCTCCCTCCCCCTTCCTCCCCCTTCCTCCGCGGTTTCTTCCGTCCTTTCCCTCCCCCCGCCCTTCCCCCGCTCCCCCAACCCCCGCCCCCGGTGCCTGCAGACGCCCGGTTCGTCCATGCGCTCCTCGCGGGCAGAATGCTGGGCGGCAGCGTCAAGAGCGCGCAGCCCGAGGTGGAGCTGAGCGGCGGCGGCGGCGAGGGCGCGGACGAGCCTCGGGGCACGGGCCGGAAGGCGGCGGCGGACGGCAGAGCCATGCTGCCCAAGCGCGCCAAGGCGCCCAGCGGCGGCGGCACGGCCAAGGCCGGCGCGGCGGAGCTCAAGGTCTTCAAGTCCGGCAGCGTGGACGGCCGAGTCCCCGGCGGGCCTCCCGCCTCCAACCTGCGCAAGCAGAAGTCGCTCACCAACCTCTCGTTCCTCACGGACTCGGAGAAGAAGATGCAGTTGTACGAGCCCGAGTGGAGCGACGACATGGCCAAGGCGCCCAGGGGCTCGGGCAAGGGCGGCCCCAAGGGCCGCGAGGCGCCGCTCATGTCCAAGACGCTGTCCAAGTCCGAGCACTCGCTCTTCCAGGCCAAGGGCGGCCCGGCGGGCGGCGCCAAGACCCCTCTGGCTCCGCTCGCGCCCAGCCTGGGGAAGCCAAGCCGGATCCCGCGCGGCCCCTACGCCGAGGTCAAGCCGCTCAGCAAAGCTCCCGAGGCGGCCGTGAGCGACGACGCCAAGTCGGACGACGAGCTGCTCTCCAGCAAGGCCAAGGCGCAGAAGGGCTCCGGGCCCGCGCCCCCCGCCAAGGGCCAGGAGGAGCGCGCCTTCCTCAAGGTGGACCCCGAGCTCGTGGTGACCGTGCTGGGAGACCTGGAGCAGCTGCTCTTCAGCCAGGTGCTGGGTGAGTCCTGCGTCCCGCCCCACCCCTGTCGTTCCCCTCGCGCTGCCGGGAAAGGTGTGGGGGGAGCGAGCCTCACTCCGCTGCCCCCTCCCCGCTGCGGGGCTCTGCGGACCCCGGGCGGGCTATGCGGGGACGCTGTGCCCAGATGTGCCCTAACTGGCCCACCCCCAGATGCATGTGGCCGAAGTGCGCCTCGGTAGGTATGGATGTTCCCGGGCCAGAGCCCCGGCTCGGTGCTGGCCTGTCAGAGGTGAGGCTGGACAATGAGGTGCCGGGCTTAGCTTCTCAGAGATAGAGCCCATCAGCTTCCTGGAATCTTAAAGCCTGCCTAGCGTCCTCATTCGGCAAAATCTGGGGGCTGGTGGAGCCCACAGCCACGTCGTGGTCTGTTCTGGGTTGGAGCGCATCGCCGGGGTAGAGGCCAGCTGTGGGGGGACAGAGGTGAGCGCTGTTCCGCCGCGGAGTAGTGCCGAGGCTCCGCTTCCTCTGCGGATCCCCGGCGGGAGCGCGCGTCGGATTTCCCGGGTGTGGGTGTTCTGGCAGGGAGACGCTCCTGGGGCCTGGGGGCCGGAGGGCAGCCAGCTGCGCGCATCTGGACGCGCGTCTTGTACCTCGGCCCGGCTGTGGCCCGCACTCCCACCCCACCCCCGGTGTGCAGCGCCTGGGGAGAGGTCTGGGGGTCGCGCGGAGACTCCCCGCTGACCGGGAGGCCTTATCCTCTCGGCTAACGGGGGCCGGGCGGGCGGGGAGGAGGAACAAAGCTCCCTGGCGGAGGAGGCGCGGAGAGCTGCTCCATTGTTCTCCGGCCTGAGGAGCCTGAGCGGCAAACCCAGAGCAGGCCCGGGGCTGCGCCGGCTCTCTCGGGACGCGGCGCCCTGGGAGAGAGGCACCCGCGAGGCGCGGGGCAAGGTGGTGCCCCCAGGGGCCAGCGCGGTCGTGCCCGGGAGGACAGCGGCGAGGCCCGGGGCCGACGGCCGCCCGCGCTCCGCTGACTCGCTGTAGTGGCGGCGGGGATGTGGGTCCCCCGGGCCGAGGGACCGGGCTTCCCGGGTCCCCAGGAGCGGCCCGCTCCGCCGGGGGCTGCGGAGGGGCGTGTCCGTGCGCGCGCGGGGGCGGGGCCGGCGGGCAGCGGCCCTCGTGATGGACAGGCCGCGGCGGGGCGAGTGGGCCCGGGCGGGCGGGGGCTCGGCCGGCGGCCCGGGGCGGCCGCGCTGCGAGGACTGGTTGGCCGTGACCTTCCTGGGACCCCGAGGGCCCTGCTGGGCCGGGTTGACGGACCCCCGGCAGGGCGGGTTTGGATTCAGGGGCTTGCGGAGGAGGCCTTATACGGGCTCTGCAGTGGGTGGGGGCTGAACACCCGCAAAGCGGGGCGGGGGGGGGGCGCGGGGGCCTGAAGGCCTGGCCTCCACAGGGACCCGTGCGGATGCGGGTGGGGGGCGGAAGTCGAGGGGCCGCCTCATCCCCTACCCCGAGCCGAGCGCTGCCCCCAAAGAGCTTACAGTCTAAAGGGGCGACACGGATGATCAAGGAGAAAAACAAGTAATTCTGGGCCAAAAGGAGGGCTGTGGAGAAAATGGGGCTGCAGGAGAGGGCCTGGGAGGTGAAGTCCTGCCTCGGCCCCTTGGTCAAGGGGCTGTTGAGTTGTGACTGAGCCAGAGGCGCAGGGCTGAGGGGGGTGGGATGGAGCAGGGGAAGGTGTGGCCTGTCTGGGGCAGGGAAGGGACAGGCGAGCAGAGGGCACGCCCCCTTTCAAGGTCAGGGCTTCCCAGGCCTGCAAGTCCCCTAACTGCCCAGGATCGGGCTGCCTGGCTGAGGCCCTTCTCAAGAGACAGTGACCACAGAGACCCTGACAGACAGTTCTGGAGCTGGCGGGGAAGGGGCGGGGCGGGGGTGGGGGGCGGCGCTGAGCTGTAGCCCCTCACACCCCCGGGCACCTGCCTGTCTCAGAGAGGAGGGAGGTCGGGTGATGGAGGGTCAGAGCCTGGCCAGGGATATCGGGAGCCTCCTGCAATCACCCTGAGTCCGTGGTGGGAAGCCGAATCTGCGGATCCCTGAGTTGCAGGTCTGCGTAGGAAGCCTGATGGAAGGAAGGGGGTCGGCAGGTGAAGAGGGGCCTGGCCAAGCTGTGCGCTGGGCACGGGCCCCCAGACTGGTCCTGATGACCCCATGGCAGAGCTGGTGCGGGAGAGGGGTGGACACTGGCAAACGTCCTGGACTGACCACAGGTGGGGCTGATGGGCGGATGGCCCCAGGAGGGCAGGGCATTGAAGGGGGAGTGGGGGGCGTGGGAGGAGCCCGTGACCCCAGGCAGAGCCCCTGTTGTGAGTGGGGTGGGGGGACCCCAGAGCCCACGGAGGTGCCTGTGTCGTCAGGCCCCTCCCTGGAGAGGAGGGTGGCGCCTCCAGATGGTGGTGAGAGACACAGGTTCCACACCTGTGAGCTCAGCGTCAGGACACGCCTACCCTGGGACCATCCCAGACCCCGGGAGCTGCCCAGCCCGTTCCTTGGGGGAGGCAGGGAGGCAGCCCCACATGAGAGCCTTTCTGGAACGAAAGGGAATGAAAGCTGATCACGGCTTCCCAGAAGTCAGCTGGGGCCCAGATGGTCCAGGCGGGCGCCCTGCCCTTCCCTTGCTCTGGGAGCTGCCAAAGAACGAGGGTCCCACTGGGAAGGCCTGGAAACTTGGAAGGCTGGGGGGTGAGCGTCCGGAGGAAAGGGGCCCATCTTAGGGCTCAGATGCCGTTGGGCCCCGGGGGGCAGTCCACCGCAGGCAACTCCAGGGTCCACACCTCCCAGGTGAAGGTCATGGCTGGCCCGGGGTGGGGCTGGAGGGAGTCTGCAGCCTGCCGCCCTGTGCAGACGTCCTGAGATCCGGGGCCTTCTCTGCGGCTCAGGTTCCCCACTTGGGAAGGGGGCTCCCCTAAGTGTCAGGACCGGGGAGGGGTGCAGATTGAGGCGAGCAGACCTTGACGATGCCCCCCTGCCCCGAAGCCTGAGAGCCTGTGCTAACTGAGAGCAGCGCACACGCAGTCCCATCCCGACCTCCCCTCCGGTCGGTTGGTCAGCAGTTGACTCCCTTGGAGGCGCCCCCTCCTCCGCCCTCCAGGTGCTTGGCCGTCAGGTGCAGAGGGACCCAGGCGGCTGGGTTCCTGCTCCCACCTCCTCAGAAAGCGTCTGGACCCACGTGAGGGGTTGCCATGACAACAGCTAGGCCCTTGGAGGCGCTGGCCAAGCAGAGCAGGGGAAGGAAGTCAGGAAATTATCTGTCTCTGAGCCAGTGGGTTGATGTGGGGTGTTTCAGGGGGCGGGGCTTACTCTAGAGGCTGCTTTCAGGGATCTGTGAATGGGGGGGGAGGGAACCGCCTTCTCCAGCGGCGCTTTTCCTTTTTGTTCAGCACACTGGGTGGGTGGAGAGTTCTGCGGAGTCCTCCCAGCTCTGATGCCGGGGCAGACGGGCTGTGTGTGCGAGCTCGCCCACACTCACGTGCCCGCGACTCCACACACAGGGCTGCGGTGCCGGAGCCTCCCCGGGGGGGGGGGGGGCGATGCTCCCGGGCTCATAGAGCCCGGGGGAGCCCCGCGTAGTCAGGGGCAGCAGGCGGGACCCTTCCTCCAGGTTCACTCCTCCTGGGTCCTGCCCCTGCCCTTTGGGCCTCCCCGCTCCAGCTGCTGTAGGCCCTGCTCTGCAGCTGAGAGCAGCGGATGGGCCGAGGAGGCCTCTGGCCGCTCCTCTGCCCTGAGGGCAAGCACACGTGGAGGTGCGTGTCCGGAGCTCCTGGCAGGAGACAGTGGTGGTCAGAGTGTCCACCCCCAGGCCCAGACTCCCCGGGTGAGGGCCCGAGGTGGAGCAGGATCAGGTCGCCTGGAGTCACAGCTGCTTTCTCACTGCTGGCCCGTGTCCCCTCCCTAGCTGACATGCACTGCGGTGCAGCTGGCCTGTCCCCCCTGCCGCCAGCACCAGAGGCTTTCTCTCCTGCAGACCCCAGCCTCACCCTGCCCTGGTGCCCCCTCCACGCACACGCCTGCGGTTCACAGCCTCTGGCATCCGGGGCTGGGGGTGCGCTGTGTAAGGGGGCTCCAGGGAGAGCCGGTCCTGGGTTGACCAGGCTCATCCCTGCTGTTCTGCAACCCCTCCCCTCACGGCGGGAGGAAAGAGCCCCTGCCTCCCTCCGTGGGACTCAGAACACACAGTGAAGGTTGTCTGGTGGAGCCACTCACCTAAAGCCGAAATTACTCCCTCATAGCATCGCAAGCAGGTGGGTGTTCTGTTTACACACTCCCAGTGACAGAGGGCTCACTACCTCGTTTTCCTGGAAAGCACTCATTGTTAGAAAGGCCGCTAAGCTGACTTTCTGTCTCTGGAGAACCTCCTCCAGCGTGGAGGGCACAGACCGCCCCCGCTCCGGATCCTCATGAGTCAGGCCGGTCACCTCTCAGATGCCTGTCCACGTCTCCTCCCATCTTTTTTCCCTTCCCTGTCTTTTCTTTTGGAGTGAGACTTGCAGAGGTGGGGCCAAGCTGTTCCCCCTGATTCCTGGGCCCCAAGGAGCCCAGCTCCTGCCTGGACCCCCACCTCCTTGTAACATCTGCACCCCAGCACCTGGCCGACCTGGGGTCCATCCCACAGCGTCCTCTTCGGCCTGGAGGCCTGTGCTGGCCAGCCAGGGGGAGATGGATGCCACGTGCTTCCCACTTGTGCTGGCCAACCTCCTCCCCCCGCATCTGCGTTATCCGGGTGTGTCCGATGTCCCCAGGGCCTGCCCTCTCCCACATGGGGAGGCGGGGGGCCGGACACAGCTCCCTGGCCCAAACGGGCAGGCCCTGCTCCAGCACAGAAGCCCCTGGAAGGCTGGGTCAGCCCTTGGGGGGCTCCCACACCTTCCCTCACTGTGGCTCCTGGGGACCCGGCCCTCAGAGGGAGGGAGCCAGAGCCCCCGGCCCAGCGCCACCTCCTGAGTAGCAGGTGCAGGGCAGGCCAGGAGGACGCCCCGGGGATGGCGTCTGTGCCCAGGCTGTGTCTGGGGCAGCTACAGCCTGCGTGCCTGGAGGACTGGTGGGCCCGGCTCTCGTCTCTGACGGGCACCTGTGCCTGTGGCAGGAGAAGGGGGAGGCAAGGGGGTGGCAGGGGGAGCACGTGCAGGGTCCCCTCTTGCCGAGGCAGGAGCGCGCAGGCTCCGTCGCAGGACTGCTCTGGCCTCACCCGAGGGCTCTGGCTCCAGCAGCGTCCAGGCTCTCCCGCCCGCACTGCGTGTTTGCCACTCGGCTCTTCTCCAGCTCTGCCCGGCCAGAGCGCTGCTGGGCGTGGCTCAAGCCCTCCTCACGGATCTATTTTCAACCCCCTGATGATAGGTCCAGGGCTGCAGCGGGTGGGACCACACAGTTTTCTAATCTCAGCCTGGACTGACTGCCTGTGCCTCGGGCATGCAGACCTGGCGCCTAGGCTGGTCCCTGGGGAAGGCGGGTTGTCTGGAGGGGGTCCAGGAAGGGTGCTGCCTTTGGGGGTGATCGGCTGAAAAGTGCTGGTGTTTTCTGGGAGAGCCAGACTATCAGCTGTGACCCTGGCTTGCGAGGCGAGGTGGTGAGAGTTGAGAGGGCAAGCCAGGCAAGTGTGGGGAGGAACTGGTGTCCGGACATGAGCCCCAGGGCATGGTGGGGCTGGGAGGCTGGGGGTGCAGAGGGTGGCGGGTCACGTGCACACAAACGCCTGCACACTCAGCCTCCAGCAGCGGCACGCAGACCGGAGGTATGTGTATGCATGCATGCCCGCGGACTGGCCAGCTTGAAAGGGTCTGAAACACGACCAGATAGACCCCTAGGTGGAGACCGCATTGAGGCTCACCAGTCCCTCTCCCAGAAAAGCCCCATAAGGCTGTTTATCTAGGACCCAGGCTCCCTCTGCCCTTGGTGACCCGCTGAGCAGGCCTTCGGGGAATGCTGGCAGCCCCGTGGGAAGCCTGGCTTCTCTGGGCAGGACTCCTCACCTGACATGGGGCACAGGTTCTGACATCTCGGGCTGGGATCTGACCCGCCATGGGAATCAACAGGCCCAGAGAAAGCGACGGCCTACTGATGGCTGGCCCCTACGGGTCACGTGGGGGTGTAAGGGTCTTGTTCCTTAGGGTTAATAGGTCACTCTGTGTCCAGTGACCGTGTGCTTACAACTGGGCGAATGCCGACCCTGGACAGTGGGTCACCCTCCTGAGGGCAGGGCCAGGGCCTGACCTTGACTCCTGCGGTGCCAGCTGCCAGGAGCCTCAGGAAGTTCCCCTCCCTGCGGGGTAAGCGTGACTCCTCTGCGTCCAGGGCTGCTCCTGCGGTCGTGGCTCTTTCGCTCTCTGCTACCCATGTGTGGATGAGCCGGCAGGAGGCCCCTCTCACCCCTGCAGGGAGCAGGCAGGCAGGGTGGCCTGGAGCCTGTCAGTGTGCGGGGCAGGGGTGGTGTCTGGGCGCGAGGGGACACCGTGGATGAGCGACCTTGGAAAGAAGGTCGGATCCTGGCAGCAGAGATGAGAGGGACTGGGCTCAGGAGGAGGAGAGGATGGGGGCTTCCTTGGGGCTCCGTCCAGCCGGGGGAAGTGGAAAAGGACACAGGTGGGCAGGTGGGGGGCGCCCTGCGGCGGCCACGACAGGCCCCGGGCAGGCCCTCGGAGGGGGTGGTCAGGGCTCGCCCCCCACAGGCCCCTGATGGCATCCCAAGCCTGGTGTCAGTCCGGGAGAGGTTGCTGAGTGGGGACTAGGCGGCCCAGGCCTCCCGACTTCCATGCCTGTGTGCTGAGCGAAGGCACCCTTTGCAGCCCCTGCCGTGTCTGGGGCGGGGGCGGGGGGCAGCGGCAGCTCTGAGGAGGCCCAAGGGGTCAGCACTGCCCCCCAGTCCCCACAGAGCCCCGACCCACAGCCCCGGCAAAGCCAAGCAGGACCGCACGGGGCAGCGCCAGCACCCCCACCGGTGGGGACGGCAGAGGTGCCCTGACGCAGAGCCCCGCTGGCATGAAGAGAGACACGCACGTAGGGCGGGCCGCCCATCTTGGCTGCAGCCTACCTGCTGCATCCCAAAGACTTCCTGAAGGAGCTGGAAGTTGGGATAAAGGAATCCATGAACACTGGGCATGAGGGGCCAAGGTATTCCAACCGCCCAGCGCTGCTTGGGTGGGGTGGGAGGGCTAGATCAGAGCTGACAGTCCTCGGGGGCCCCGCCTGCTTGGAGGCCCCGATGTGGTGTGGGGTCCTGGGGACGGTGGGGGGGACTCGTCTGCACTGCAGGTCTTCCCCACCCTCTGTTCTTCAGGGGGCCACCCGGCTGGTCCACGTCTGTGCCTCGGGTGTTGCCATGGGTTCCGCCGTCCCAGGAGCTGGGTGTCTAGCTTTGTCCTGGGGCTTGGGTTTCGCAGGAGGCCTAGGGTTCAGGGTCACTCGGCAAGTTTGAGCTGAGCTGGACGCGGCCGCACAGTCTGGACTGCAGGCTTAGGGCCCCAAGCGCATTGGTGGTAATCCATTCTCTCTGGCTCCTTGCGGATGTCCCTGCCTCTGGTCGCTGTCCCGCCCAAGCAGCAGACGGGCAGTCGTGGGGCAGCTGTGGCTACAACGCCCAGGGCTGCCAGCGGGCTTCTGGGGAGGGGGCTCCTCCATGGACTGGAAGATCGTGGCCGTGATGGGGAGGACCGGGCCAGCCGGGAGGAAGTGGGCAGGGCCCCACAGTCAGCCTGGGGTGAGCTGTCCCCCCTGGGCCCTGCGCCCGTGGGCCCTGGACCTGTCTGCCGTAGCCGTGGAGCGGGGACATGCCCTGTCAGCCTCAGCCTCCCCTGTGGCCAGAGCAGGGTCAGACTTGCCCACCCGCCGCCCCGCAGGAAGGGCGCGGGAACAGCCCCCTCTGCCTCTCAGGGCCCAACTCCCTCTTCTCTCCCTGCATCACTCCCCCTTGGCCAGTTCCCCTGATTTTAGATCACTGTGTCTGCAAGATGCAGGAGAGCGGTTAGGGAGCGTTAGCTGCATGGAGGATATGGGGGGGGATGTTAGCTTCATGGAGGATCCAGGGGATGTCAGCTTCATGAAAAATCTGAGGATGTTAGCTTCATGGAGGATCTGGGGGGGACGTTGGCTTCATGGGGGATCTGAGGATGTTAGCTTCATGGAGGATCTGGGGACGTTGGTTTCATAGACGATCTGAGGATGTTAGCTTCATGGAGGATCTTGGGGATATCAGCTTCATGGAGGATCTGGGGGGGACATTGGCTTCATGGAGGATCTGGGGGATGTCAGCTTCATGGAGGATCTGGGGGTGACGTTAGCTTCGTGTAGGATCTGAGGGGTGTTAGCTTCGTAGAAGGAGAAGGCAGTGGCACCCCACTCTAGTACTCTTGCCTGGAAAATCCCGTGGACGGAGGAGCCTGATAGGCTGCAGTCCATGGGGTCGCTAAGAGTCAGACAAAACTGAGTGACTTCACTTTTATGCATTGGAGAAGGCAATGGCAACCCACTCCAGTATTCTTGCCTGGAGAATCCCAGGGACTGGGGAGCCTGGTGGGCTGCCGTCTATGGGGTCACACAGAGTTGGACACAACTGACGTGACTTAGCAGCAGCAGCAGCAGCTTCGTAGAAAATCCAGGGTTGTAGTAACGTGTGTCGTTCATCGTGTGGCACGTAGCAGGCACGGTGCTGAGCGTGGTGTTGATTCACGTAACTGTCATTAACTGTCAGCCTGGTGCGTTAGGTGCTGCTTTTATCCTCGTTTCACCAATGAGGAAGCTGAGAGGTTGAGTAACGTCCCCAGAGCCGCCCAACCAGGAGAGGAGCAACCTGGGTACCCTGCCAGGCAGAGGGGCTCGAGCAGCCTCTGTAACCGTGATGCTCCTGGGCCTCCTGCAGGCCTGCAGGCCCTCTGGGCGGCCCTCACACCCTGACTCTGAGCGATGTGGTCCACTCCGAGGTCTCCCGTGGGAGCCAGGTGGTGCAGGCCACCGAGCACGGCCCCTGGAGCCCCTGGTCCCTACTGCCACGCTGCGGACAGCGTGCGGGGCCTGTGTCCACGCCACCTCCCTGCGCTCCGGTCCCAGCCCATGAGAGCGGCAGGGGCTATCCTCGGCTGGAGCCTCGTGTCTGGGGCCCAGGCTGCCTGGTGTAAGAGAAGAGCATGAGCTTGGGGCCGTGCAGAGGGGCCAGGCGTGGTCCTTACCTGCTGGCCGCTCTTGCCCCCCCGAACCCATCCCTGTGTGTAGGGCGGGGTAAGGGCCGGGATTAAAGAGAGCTGTGAGCTCAGGGCCTCTGGCAGCCCCGGGGACCACAGAGTCAGTTCTGTTGCTGCCTTCCCCTGCAGGCCCCAGACCCTGGCTCCTCGCCCTGGTCCCTGATGGTGGCTCCCAGGGGCAGTCGGTGATCCAACCGCGTCACTCGTGGGGCGGCATCAGTTCAGCCCAAGAAGCCTAGTTCAGACTCTGGTATCTGGAGCCAGCCTGCGGGAGGGGACTCAGCACTTGAGGTCTTTCAGGGCTGGGAGCCGCCAGCCGGGTTTCCGAGAGGAGGGGCGTCTTCTCCTGCCCAGTGTTCTGCCGCACACATCTGGCTCCTCACTTCCCGAAGGCAGACCTGGCCTTGTGCCCCTGGTCCACCTGGCAGGACGTGGTGCCCACGGCTCTGATCTGTCCCAGGATCAGAAGGGATGGACAGTCTCCAGAAGTCAGCTTCGCCAAGTTTTTAAGGTCATTCATCAGCCAGTGCCTGTTAGACTTTGGTAAAAAGAAAACAGCAGAAGCAGCATGTTAAGGGCCTGGAGGTCAGCGGGGCAGAAGGGGCGCCTCGTGGCCAGGCTCGTCCCCTGTGCCTGGACTTTGGCTCTGGCCTGGGGCTTGTCCGCATCGGGGAGGAGCTGGCAGTACCCTCATTTCTGGGAGGGTGGGGACTCAGGCCCAACTGCAAGCTTTGTTCTGCTTTGGTGCCTCTACCGCCCAGGTCCTCTGGGACAGTCCTGCCCGGTTCCCAGGGCCGCCTTCAGCCAACGACCACTCTGGTGGTCCTCGAAATGTCCTACAGGACTGAGGCGTGGAGTCGCCCCATGGCTGATTATCACTCAGCTGGGAGGACGTCTGAGCAGGAATGAGGCCAAGAGGTCCTGGCTCGTCCCTCATCTCGGAGGACGGGTGACGCAGTGATGCTGACCCAGCACTGGGTGCACGCGTCAGCCTGGGGCCCTGGTGTTGGGGCCAGCGGTGGGGGCCACTGGCCTGGTGTCGGGTGTGATGGCCAGTGGGGGCGGGAAGGGCTTTGCCTGATGACACAGGCTGCCTCTGAGCCAGAGCAACCCGGGCGGCAGGGACTGGATTCCAGCCACTTTCTCACACTCTCACAGAGATGGGGTTTCCTGCTGAAACCGCATCTCTGACTCAGAGTTCCCAGCTTCTCAGCGCGAGCTGTCGCAGCAGCGCTGTGCGTTGCCCCCCTCTCGGCAGATCCTGGGAGGAAGGACACGGAGCAGCCTGGTCAGACCCCACAGGCTGCGGGGCAGACACCCCAAGTTCAGATCCTGCCTCTGGGTTAATCGGCCTTGAGGCCCGTCAGCCCTCCGGAGCTTCGGCTTCCTCACCTGTTCGGCAGGTCAGATCGCCTTGCCAGCCACCGCCAGGATGAAGTGAGATCTTTACTAATCTGTGGCCGCCTCGCTGGTGCACATCTGGCTCCCCCCTGCCCCCTGCATCTGTGTGGGTCTTCGGGAAGGAGGCCCTGTCCTTGGGGAGCCCCAGGCGGATGCAGCCCAGGGCCCTTTTCCTCAGACCCCTGAGTTCTGGGCCTTAGAGAGCCCCCAGCCTCCCCCCAGCAGAGCGCCCCTGCTCTCCGTGGTGTGTCCTTGGAGCCTGCCTCTGCTGCTCCGGCTCACCCTGGCCGTGCCCCCAGGTGACCCGGTCCTGTCTGTGAGCTCTGGAGGCTTCTCCCCAGGGCGCTCCCTCTCCAGACACCAGCACCCTCTGGCAGTATTTCTTCCTCCCACGCCTTGTTTCTCCCCCGCACTCTTCCTCCCCCGCACGCTCCCAGACTCCTGCTTTGCAGCCCTCAGGGCGCCCGGGTCGGCCTCCTGGGTGCCGGCCGTGCTCCCTGCACCTCCAGCACCCTCCCTCCTGCAGCTGGTGGGGGTCCCCCCTCTAGGCTTCGGAGGCCTGTGCCTGGGGCTGGTGAGGCCTCTCGGTAGTCTGTCCCCACCCGTCACAGCGCCCGTGCAGCACCACCTCTCAGAGGCCTCCTCTCCTCCAGCCCCCGCTCCTCGAAGGAAAGGGCAGGGACCGCAGGCCGGCAGGGGTACTGTCGCAGTGGCCGCCTCCTGGGCCGACAGGTGAGGGGGCCGGAGGAGCCCTGGGGCGGAGCTCAGACTCCACCTCCCCTCCGCCATCTCCCTCTCCGTGATACAAGATCCTTGTTAAGAGGCCAGAACCGGCCCCGCCTCCTGCTCCAGCGCCGGAAGCCCCGCCCCCAGCAGGTGTGGATTTTCTGCATCTCCTCACGTCGCAGATGTACTCGGTCCTCAGGGACTCGCGCCGGGCTGAACTTCCCAGGAGCCCTTCCTTCCACCGAGGGCAGCTTTCCTGGAGGCCTGGGGAGAGTGGTGTTACTAGCCTGGTGTCAGGTCCCTTTGCAGCTGGGGTCTACGTCCCCACCCAGAACTCTCCTGGGAGGCCACCTGTCAAAGGAGAGCCCTGTTTGGGTGGGGGTCCGAGGCTGGAGCCGAGGAAGGAGCTCCGGATCCCACCTTCTTCTCGCTTGGATGACTTCCCCGCCTATCGGCGCCGCTCCCTGGCCCCTCCTCCTCCATCCTTGCCTCCTCACCGGACAGAGCTGGAAGGGGACTGTCCCCACACGCGCTCTCATCTTGCTTCCCTCCTTACCAAAAAAAAAAAAAAAAAATCCCACGTTATCTCAAGCCGCTCTGGGAGCAGAAACATGAGTCTGGAAGAGAAGACAGACTGGGTGGGGCTGCCGTGGGGGCGGCCCAGAGAGGTCCTGTCTTCAGGGTTGATTGAGGGCTGCTGCTCTGATCCCTGAGCCCAGGAGGGGCAGGGGAGCAGGCCTGATGTCCCATCCAGGCCCGACCTGGGGCCCCAGACGCCCCGGCTTGCCAACTGCACTGACTCTGGAGGAGGAAGCACGTCGTGGTCTTTGGGGCCACAGTGGTGCACGAAGCAGATCCTCCTTTCTCTTCGTGGGTGTGAGACTGGGGGTGGGCGGCAACTTGCGCACGTGGTCACAGAAGGGCGTTCTCGCATCACACTGGTCGGGGCTGGGCAGGAGGAGGCCAGGGGGCCTTGGCTGGTCCTGGGGGAAGGGCCCCCTGGGCCAGGCCTGCAGGAGTCGGCCCGGCTGGCGCGGTGTGTGCAGCGGGTCCGAGATGGAGCGCGTCAGCGTGTGGGGGGAAGAGAAGCTCATGGGGGAAGGGAGAGCCCGAGGCGGGGCCTGGCAGGGCCTGGTTATGGTTGGGATTCCGAATTTCATCCCCGAGTCCAGTGGGAAGTCGGGGAAAGTGGGGGGACTGACTCCAGGTTTGTGTTGTTCAGAAGGGACTCCAGTTGCTGTGGGCTTCAGCCAGAGGAGGCAGGTGCCCAAGTGCTAAGTTTCCCTCCGGAGCCTCTGGGCAACTCTGCAGCAGCCTGGGGCCAGGCTGGGGGTGGGGGCAGCAAGTGGGACCCCCAAACTCCACAGAAGGACACCGAGAAAGCTGGGGTGTCATTTTGCCTGGACACTGAGTTTCTTAAATGTAAAACAGGTGCACCTGAGAATAACATCTTGTTGTTGTTGTTTATAATGGCTTATTTAAGATGGTGAGCTTGTCTCAACTGGCCTGAGGACGTCTGTGATTCATACAAACTGGCCTCCGGAGGGGGGGGCGGTGGGTGTCCTGAGCTGGGGACATGTGGCCCCAGCGGTGGAGGTGTGGTCATGTTGACAAGGATGGAGATGTTGGTGGTCCTGCTTCTGGTGGTGTGGGGATTTGGGGGGTGGTAGTAACCAGCCGTCCCACACACGTGAGCCAGGAACTGGTGGTGCTGGCAGTCTCTGTCCCAGACGGGCTGGGTTACTCGAGCTGAAGGTGACCTGCAGAGAGCCCCCCTTCCCCGCTCCCTTAGGCATCGCGTGTCCCTGAGCCCAGGGCCCAGCTATGTGATGGGGGGTGTTCCCTGGCCTCGGGGACTTGGCCGTATCTCCGATGTAGCCAAGTACTCAGTCTTTGTGTCCCCCTCACTCTGCCCATTCTGCCCCCTGTCTGTACCCTCCTCCAAGACCCTGAACGGGGGCACTCCACATGTGCCCTGGGGAACTGCCTTCAAAGCTGACACCCCCTCACCACCCTCTCCCCTGCCCCATCCGCGTCTGCCCCTCTGCAGACCTGGGCAGCTTTGGCTGGACTCTGGGGCCAGCTGTTACTCTGTGAGCCTGGTCAAGGCCCGCAAGCTCCTGGATCCTGAGTTTTCTCAGCTCTTGTAAACAGAGGGTGATGTTTTCCCTTTTTAGCTCAGACCACTGTTGGGGGACGCAGGCAAGACCATCGAGGAAGGAGGGGATGCAGGTGCAGGCCCCATGTGAGCCCACCATGGGGTCAGCAGACCTGCCCCAGAGGGGCCCTCGTCTGCCAGTTCCCTGGTGGACCCCGGCTGTCAGCTCTGGTGATAACCTCAGACAATCTTGTGGGAGTAGTTCTCAAAGGAGTCTTTCTCTGCTCCACCAGGGACAGGCTGGCCCCCTGGGTGTGAAGCAGGAGGTGCAGGCTCTCCTTGAAGTCTGGGTCCTCCCTTTACTGCCCCCACCCCATCCCGCTTTCTCCCAGACAGAACCAAGGACTCATTCACACAGAGGTTGTCAGCGCCTCAGAGCAGTGGATTTTCAAGTTTTTTTTTCTATCTTGACCCCATAGGGAATACATCTTCTAGCAAATGCATTGTGTGATTTGCTACATTATGTTTGTTTGCTAGTCAGGAGCTTTTTGAAACAAGTCAAGAGGTTTCTGAAACAATACCAGGTCCAGTGCAGTTAATGTTCTGTTATGTCAAATGTGCGTGCATGTTTTTCTTTAACTTTGAATTGCACTGAACTGACTTCATGACCCACAGATAAGTGGTAACTGCAGTTTGAAAGCCCTGCCCTTAAAGTGTGCAGAAGGCTCTGGGAAGGGGTGTCAGGGCAGGACTTAACCCCAACTTGGGGAGCAGCATCTCCCTGCACCCCTCGCTGCTCCGGGCGCCATGTTATAGCAGATCAGTTCATCCTCACACCCACTCGCTGAGGTAGGTGTGAGTGTCATCGCCCTGCCCTGGGTTCGGGCCAGGACATGCTGCTAAGTGACGCGCGCTCAACAGTTGGGCTGTGTTGGCTGCCAAGATGCCTTGGAAACAAGGTGGTCCCAGCCGCGGGCCCAGCGCCCACTCCCTGGCTGTCAGAGCCAGGCCGGGGGCTTCCGGAGGGCAGGCCTGAGGCTCAAGCTGTGAGAACCCAGAGCAGACTGGGCGGCACCCACCTCTTAGCGGATGCGCCGGCTAGACTGCCCCCCGGCTGCATGGAGCGCTGGGGGTCTGGACTGCCCCCCAGCTGCGCGGAGCCCTGGGGTCCGCGTTAGGCCCGGAGCAGAGCTCTGCCCGCTGGCCAACAGACAAGCAGGACCTCCCTGCATGGAAAGAAAAGCCTGACTCCAGCCTTTAAAAATAATACTGCTGTTAATTTTAAACATAACGCTCTTACAGGCTAAAAAAATAAGTGAGCTTAACAACACACTTTCACTGTTTTTTAATGAGTTTATTGTTGTAGACTCTGTAAGGATGCAACAAATGTCTTGAGAATTTATTTCAGAGCACAGTACGTGTGTCCCTGTGTTCTGTGGGCAGCTTTTAAGATCTGAGCCCGGTGCTCCTGGCGTGTGGGCAGCGGCCCGCAGATGGGCCTCGGCGGAGGAGCAGGAAGGGGGTGTTGGCGGAGGCACACGCTTGTCAGATGGATCCCTGGGGAAGACCTGCGGCAGAGGAGAGGGGGACAGGGGCTGAGAGCCTGGACCTCAGACCCGGGCCCAGAAAGCGTGAGGCCCCCACGGCCCCACCTCCCTTTTCCAGCTGGAGCATCAAGCCGCTGCCTGCCCCCATGCTCATCCCTGCCTCCTCAGAGTTCAAAGCCAGGAAACAGGCCTCCGGCCTCACAGGCGGAAGGTCCCAGAGGAGAGACCTGTTAACAGGGCGCAGCTGTGCCCCGTGCAGGGCGCTCAGGGCAGCTGGACAGGGCCTGCCACCCAGGGACCCGCCCGCGCAGAGGCTGCAACCCAAGGGAAGGCTGAGGAGTTGGCCTCCGAAGCCAGACGGGCTGGGGGAGGATCCCTGAAGGGGAGGGGCAGGGTCTGGGAGGACTGGGTAGGGGGAGAGGAGCCGGCGGGGGACCGCCCAGACCGCCATCCTCCTCTGTCCACCCTTCGCTGGGTTTCCTGTGAGCCTTGCTTGACAGATAAGCAGAGGGCCCTTCTCAGCTGTGGAGCCAAGTTCAGTCGCCATGGTAACCCTCTGGTTGCTATGGAAACTTGTCAAAACCAAAAAGTACTTTGGGGGAGGGGTCTCAGTCACCAGCAGGGCCGCTGGTGGGAAGATGAGGGCCCCTCCTGGGGTCCTCCTTCAGGGACGCTTCTCTGGATGCGGACCGTGGTGGGTGGGTCCGGGGGCACCGGGGCTCCGCAGCCAGACCGCCCCGTGTCTGGGGCGCGCCTCGCAGCCTCCCCCACAGCCAGCCCTGAGTGTGGACACAGCCCTGGAGCTGCGCGCTCCGTGCCCATCCGCGGCCCTGCCCCGCCCGCGCTCACAGCTGACCAGTCACCGGGCGGGTGGTCAGCCTGGCTCCGTGGTGCCACGCTGGAGGACCACCATCTGGTTCCGTGGGCAGTCGGGAGCCAGGCACAGCCCGCTGCGTGGACAGCCCCCCAGACCTTGCTGCCACTCCCGTCTGGTCTCGGCGGGAGCCTCCATGTTACCAGAGCACTTGTGTGTGCGGTCATTTCAGAGCAGAATGAGGTTGAAAAAAAGGCAGGGGAATTTGAGGTGCTTCCAGGCCCCCAGAGACCCCCACACCGCGCCTGCGCCTGTTTATCATCACAAGACTCACCTGCCGCCCTGTCCCCCTGCCCCCAGCCTCTGGGGCTGGAGCTCTCCTGGGGTCCTGGGGCTTTGCTGCTCCATCGCCTCCCCGGCCACCCTAAGTCCCCCTGGTCTAAAGCTGGGTAGCAGGAGGGTCAGGGGAGAAACCACTCTCTGGCCTGGCTCGTAAGCTGTCCTTCCTGGTTTGAGGTATTTATTCCCCAACGGCCAGCTCAGGCTTCAGGCGCAGCGTGCGCCCCAGAAGGAGGCGAAGGCGGCAGCCCCCTTTGAGCCAGGGCTGAGGCCAGCCCGGGAGGCCTGAGGCCCTGCTCTGCAGACCACGGTGCCCCCGCCACTGTACCCCCCCCAACCGAAACTGCACCTCCCACAGCAAGCAGTGCCCACAGTGCAGAGGGGCTTCCCGGGCACAGCCTCTGTGCCCGGTCCTCACGCGGGAACCTCGAGGGCAGGAAGGATAGGAGCCCAGAGGCCAAGTGGGGCAGCTGCCCAGGCCCATGCTCAGGACCCTGTGCGTGCAGCAGCTTGTTCGTCTGACCGTCAGTCTCTGGGGTGCAATGCCCCCTGCCCCCATTGCACAGGCGAGGAGCTTGAGGCCAGAGAGGGTGGTCGCTCTGCTGCAGGGTAGCGGCATGGCCAGAACTGTCTCCTGGGGGGGGCTTCCCGGTGACGTCAGCTTCCCTGGGAGGGAAGAGACCAGGGAGTAAGGGCCTCAGTGGCGGTTGTGTTCAGCTTTCCCATTCCACCCAGCCCCCGACCAGAGAGGCTTTTTGCAGAGCCCAGGCTCAATTCACCCTGTGATTTCCCCTCACCACACGCACCTCTGAGCCTGGGGACTCCCCTCCCAACCCTGAAGGAGGCCGTCCCTGCCGGCTGGAGGGTTGGCAGCCCCTCCTCTCTGTCTGCTTCCTGCCGTGTTGGGGGTCGCGGGGGGGCTGCTGGGGAGACACTGGTCAGCCAGGCACAGAAGGGAGGAAGTAGGCAGGTTGCTGGGGGTCTGGATGTCCCCCCACAGCAGAGCCGCAGGCAGGATGAGCAGGAGGCCAGCTGGGGAGAGAGAGAGAGAGGCTGCCCCACGAGGGACAGGAAGCCCTCTCCTGCCTGGACCCGAGTCCCCGCCCCAAGCTCCCCTGCACTGGGAGCAGCTTCCTTCAGCCCCTTCAATCAGAACCGCCGCTGGTGCTAATGTGGAGCAGGCCGGGCACCAGATCCCATTCTAAGCACTTGACACAGATGAACTCTTCATAATAGACTCCAAGCTGGGATAGTTTTGTTCCCCTTCTGCCAGTGAGGCAATTGAGACAGAGAGGTTGGCTACCTTGCCTGGAGCTGGGAAGCGGTGGAAAAGGGTTTGGAACCAGCATCTGGGGCTGGGGCAGCGGAGGGCACAGGCCCTGTGCTGGTGAGTGGACCATAACCTGCCTGCACGACTGGGGATTCTGTACGGAGACTGGGCTTCCCTGGCCCTTGTACTTGTTTCTCCGTCACTAACTAGTTAATTTTTAAAATATTTATTTGGTCGCGTGGGATCTTAGTTGCGGCCTAAGTGGGACCTAGTTCCCTGTTTTCAGTTTAGTTCAGTCGCTCAGTCAGTTGTGTCCGACTCTGTGACCCCATGGACTGCAGCACGCCAGGCCTCCCTGTCCATCACCAACTACTGGAGCTTGCTCAAACTCGTGTCCATCGAGTCGGTGATGCCATCCAGCCATCTCATCCTCTGTCATCCCCTTCTCCTCCTGCCTTCAATCTTTCCCAGCATCAGGGTCTTTTCAAATGAGTCAGTTCTTTGCATCAGGTGGCCAAAGTATTGGAGTTTCAGCTTCAGCATCAGTCCTTCCAATGAACACTCAGGAGTGATTTCCTTTAGGATGGACTGGTTTGATCTCCTTGCAGTCCAAGGGACTCTCAAGAGTCTTCTCCAACACCACAGTTCAAAAGCATCAATTCTTCGGCGCTCAGCTTTCTTTATAGTCCAACTCTCATATCCATACATGACCACTGGAAAAACCATAGCCTTGACTGCTGCTGCTAAGTCACTTCAGTTGTGTCCAACGCTGTGCGACCCCAAAGACGGCAGCCCACCAGGCTCCACGATCCCTGGGATTCTCCAGGCAAGAACACTGGAGTGGGTTGCCATTTCCTTCTCCAATTCATGAAAGTGAAAAGTGAAAGTGAAGTCGCTCAGTCTTGTCCGACTCTTCCCGACCCCATGGACTGCAGCCTACCAGGCTCCTCCGTCCATGGGATTTTCCAGGCAAGAGTACTGGAGTGGGATAGCCTTGACTAGATGGACGTTTATTGGCAAAGTAGTATCTCTGCTTTTTAATATGCTGTCTAGGTTGGTCATAACTTTCCTTCCAAGGAGTAAGTGTCTTTTAATTTCATGGCTGCAGCCACCATCTGCAGTGATCTTGGAGCCCAAGAAAATAAAGTCTGACACTGTTTCCTTTGTTTTCCCATCTATTTGCCGTGAAGTGATGGGACCGAATGCCATGATCTTCGTTTTCTTAATGTTGAGTTTCAAACCAACTTTTTTACTCTCCTCTTTCACTTTCATCAAGAGGCTCTTTAGTTCTTCTTCTCTTTCTGCCATAAGGGTCATGTCATCTGCATATCTGAGGTTATTGATATTTCTCCCGGCAATCTTGATTCCAGCTTGTGCTTCATCCAGCCCAGCATTTTCTTATAATCTACTCTGCATATAAGTTAAATAAACAGAGTGACAATATACAACCTTGACGTACTCCTTTCCTGATTTGGAACCAGTCTGTTGTTCCATGTCCGGTTCTAACTGTTGTTTCTTGGCCTGCATACAGGTTTCTCAGGAGGCAAGTCAGGTGGTCTGGTATTCCCATCTCTTTAAGGATTTTCCAGTTTGTTCTGATCCACACAGTCAAAGGCTTTGGCATAGTTGATAAAGCAGAAGTAGATATTTTTCTGGAACTCTTGTGCTTTTTCAGTGATCCAACAGATGTTGGCAATTTGATCCCTGGTTCCTCTGCCTTTTCTAAATCCAGCTTGAACATCTGGAAGTTCACAGTTCACGTACTGTTGAAGCCTGTCTCGGAGAATTCTGACCAGGGATCAGACCCAGGCCCCCTGCGTCGGATGTCTTAGCCACCAGACTACCAGGGAGGCCCCTCTCCATTCCTGATTTGTATCACATGGACTCATGCTGTTTGTGCTCTGAGTTATGATCCAGGTCTACCTTTCTATTCTGTTGCTCAAATTGAATGTATTCTGTTGTGCCCTTTGCCCAATGAGGCTTGGAGGTGCCATGTCTGGTCATGGTCTTTGGGAACAGAGAAGGGAGGCGCATGGGGGGGTGTCTGTAGACTGGTTGCCGGCCAGCCTTGGGGCTCCATGCCTCTTCTGTCCCCCTTCCCTGGCTCTGACCCCACCCTTGGCTCAGCCACTCGACAGTCTGGTTGCTTCTACCTGTGAAATACCCCCTGTTGTCTTAACTCACACCGTCAGCCCCTCATGGAAGCATCCTGGCTCCCCGTCTCCGATTCGTCCTCAGCCCTGCTCTGGGGGTCCCCTCCTCGGGCACAGCTGGGACCCCACTGCTCCCCATGGGGGGTCCCAAAGGCTGCTGCAGGACAGCATTCTGATTTCTTATCCTGACGCCCGAGGCCTCCACGGGCACACCTTCCTGCCCTCCTGGCTCCCCCTTTGTCTTCTCTGCCCAAGCCATCTGCCAGCATTTCCCTGAGGAAGTCGGGTGAGACTTGGTAATTGACTCTGCTGAAAAATACAAGACTCTTGGTTTTGTGCATCTAGGAAGTCCCGGCTGAACAGGGTTAGACGGGGTTCTCTATTGCAGGACTTCTCAGCACCTGTGTAGACTCACTGCAGCTTGGTGACTGCCCAGGAACGGGTACGTGGGTGCAGAGTCCCCGCATGGCCTGGGATCCTGGGTTCGCACGGGGCTTTCTGGAGGACGGTGGTCCACGGTCACCTGGTGGATGCTGCCCTGTCTGTGCTCATACTGGGCTCTGTGGTTCCCAGAGCTGCCCCAGCTTTCTGGTCTCTGTGCCTTGGATTGAGCCATGTCCTAGCCTAAAACACCTGCTGCCTCCAGCGTCCCCCTAGGAAGCCTTGCCCGTCCTTTTCAGATATTTCTTGGCACCTCACCCCCAGCCCGAGCGTGAGCCTCTCCGGGGTCCCCTGACCCCCCAGCGCCTCCTCTGACAGTGTTGTCGGGTGGCACTGTTGGTTTTCACTCCTCGGCCTCTTGCCTGGCAGCTGCCCCGCCCTCCCTGGTCAGACTCCAGCCCCTCGCTGGCAGGGCTGGGTCGTCCTTGTCGTGCGTGTCACGTGATGCACCCCCACTCCGCTGTGCCTCGGAATCCCGTGCAGTTTTTTATCTTTTAATAAACGTGAACATTTCAGAATAGTTTCAGATTCATCAGAAAGTTGCAAGGATGTTACCAGGAGCTGTCACAGGCCCCACGCCCAGGGTTGCTGTGTTGTCCTTACTGAGTTCATTTGTCAAAGTCGGTGAACCAGAACATCATTGCTAACCGAGCTCCATGCCTTGTTTCCATTTCCTTAGTTTTTACCTCATGCCCTTCTTCTGTGCCAGGATCCCATCCAAGGACCGCAGTCCCTTTGGTCCCCCTGTCTCCTTAGGCTCCTTTGGGCCGTGGCTGCTTCTCAGTCTTTGCTTGGTGGGATGACCCTAAAGAGGACTGCCAGGCATCTTGTAGGATGTCCTTCAACGTGGGTCTGATGGTTGAACAGAGGCTTGATGACCACGGAGGCAAAGTGTCATTCTCACGGCATCTGATGAAGGGTGTTTACTCCCAACGTGATCTGCCATTGTTCACCTTGATCCTCCGGCTGACATAGCGTGGTCGTGTGTTTCCCCAGCAAAGTTCCCCTGTCCTTTTCTCCAGGGTGCACCCCCGGGAAGGTGGTTACCCTGCGCAGCCTCATTCAGGGAGGCAGGCAGTTAGGTTCCACCTCCCCCCAGGAGAGTGTCCAAGTAAATCCTCCTGTGCGGGAGAGTTCTCTGTTCGTTTCTTTAGTTAGGTCAGTGTGCACTCGTGATTTTTTATTTCATTCTTTGAGTTATGCTCTGATCCTGTGTTTTTTATTTTGATCAAACTGTTTCAGCTTTGGCTGTTGGCAGAGAGCTTTTAGTTGGTACCTGTGTCCCTTTGACATAACCTGATATTTTTTAGTTTTCTCCTTTCTGGCCCTACAAGGAGCTCCAGATTCATATTGCACCTGTTCAAAACCAGCCATTTGTCCAAGGGGTCCTGTCCTTTCATTGGAGGATGGAGTTAGAAACCAGGATCCAGGTGCTGGTGATCTCACTGGTCCTGGGGCATCACTGCTTCCAGACCCCTTCAGTGGACAGAGTGAGGACATGTTTGTGTGTGCCAAGCTGTGTACACACACACGTGTGCATGCATGCTAAGTTGCTTCAGTCATGTCTGACTCTTGCAACCTATAGACTGTAGCCCATCAGGCTCCTCTGTCCTTGGGATTCTCCAGGCAAGAATACTGGAGTGGGTAGCCTTTTCCTCCTCCAAGGGATCTTCCCCACCCAGGGATTGAACCCTTGTCTCAGGCATCTCCTGCATTGGCAGGCAGGTTCTTTACCACTGGCACAATCTGGGAAGCGTGTACACACACACACACACACCACACACACCACACACACACTACATACACCACACACACACACACACACCACAGACACACCACACACACACACACCACAGACACACCACACAGACACACCACACACACACCACACACACACACCACACACACACACCACACACACACCACACACACACACCACACACCACACACACACACACACACACCACACACACACACACACACACACACCACACACACACCACACACACACACACCACACACACACACACACACACACACCTGTAATTGTATTTAATGTAATGAAAATAACAAACATTAGTTAGTGTCTTTGTGTCCAGCAACAGTGTAGTGCCACATGGTTCGTTGTAATGTTCCTTCTTTCGTGTGTGTGTTCAGTCACTAAGTCGCCTCAGACTCTTTGTGACCACGGACTGCAGCCAGGCTGCCCTGTCCTGCACTATCTCCTGGAGTTCGCTCAGATGCATGTCCATTGAGTCAGTGATGCTATCTACCCATCTCATCCTGTGCCTTCTCTTATGCAGCTTTTTAAAGCCCTGTTTCTTCTGCATCGCAGTCTTTTCAAGCCAAAGACTGCACTCCGGAGGCTCTGTAGCAAGCATGCAGATGTGTCTGAGATTGACTTGACTTTAAAGAAAGTCACAGGCGTGCAGGGCCTCTCACCCCTGGGGCGGTGGGCGCGCTGGCTCCCGCGTCCCTAGGTGACGCTCTGCGGGAAGCCGCCTGCAGTCCTCGCCAGGGTGTCCGTTACCCCATGTTTGGGTGTTTCTGCTCATTTCCTGCTGTATCTGGTTCCCAGGGCACCTGATACTTCTGGTTTGAGGCCAGACGGCGGATCCGTTACAGCCTGCAGTGGAACCCTCAGGGCAGCAGGCCTGCCCCGGCCAACAGCTTCCTGCCCTGCAGCCACAGTCAAGGCTCGTGTGTCTCTGAACAGAGTCCCCAAGCTTGAATGCCTTCTGGATAATTTTCCAAATGAGGAGCTGGTGCAGGGACACGGTCAGCTAGTGGCAGAGCAGGCAGCAGACCCCGGCCTCTTCCCTCTTTAGACGCCCCTGTCCGCAGCCCCTCCGCCAAGTGCCTACGCTGGAAGCGTAGGATGCCCGCTGGACTCGGGCTTTGTGGGGAATCGTGCCGTCTGATCTGAGCTGAACCTGCCCGGGGCTCGTGTCCTGCAGACTGTCCCTGCGAGACGCTTCTGCGGGGCAGCAGGACAGGCTGTCCTCAGCTCACTGAGCTTGGTTTCACGCCCTCCTGAGGCTCCAGACCCAGGAAAGAGGGTGGGAAGGCTCACACCTGGCCAGAGGCAGGTGCCACTGCCCCATTCTCCTGGACGAGGGGGTTGTGCTGGCCCTGGCCTTGTCCCCGTCCCCAGCCCCGGCCGCTCACTCGCTCTGGGGCCATCCTGCCTGCACCTGCCGCGTTGCTTGTCCAGATCAACCATCCCCCGAGGTTCCCATCAAAACACTCATTTCTTTAGTCTAGATGCTTGGAACACAGTCTGATTAAGCTGTGGGGCAAGGGAGTTCCTGGCGGCCTAATGGTTAGGATTCGGTGCGTTCACTGTGGAGGCCCAGGTTCCCTCCCACATGCTGTGTGGCGTGGTATGGACAAAGAAGCCAGCACAAACAGAGAAAACTGTGAGACAAGATGCTTTCAGGCTTCAGAGATCTGTTACTGCATCTTGAGTGTTTAGGGTGCAGGCCCTGACCACCACCGGATGCCTCTTGTTAACTGCACTTGGTCTTGAGGGTGTCCCAGGCGTTTCTAGCCACGGTTCTTTATGCTGAACTGACAACCTTGTGATTTTGTTGCAAGGTTGCTACCAATTACTTCTGCCTCCTACCCCACCCCCCAAATCCACTTGCTGGTTTCAGGAGCTCCTGGAAGTAGCTTTTCTCTGGTTCCTGTCTGGCCGTCTTTGCCTCCTAAAGAGCCCTCAGGCTCCTCCTGGTCACAGTCTACCCTGTTCCTTTTGGAGAACGGCCGACCCCTGCACGGCTTCGCACACCTCCCCGCCCTGCCCTCCGCAGGAAAGCCAGGGTGGCAGGGGCTCAAATTTGCTGAGAAAGCTCCCACGGCAGCTGCTTTGTCACTCAATTCAGAGACTCCTTCCTGGGTGGAAGGTGCTCTGTGATTATGCATGGTTACCCATTAACAGAAACCTTTCAGCTCCAGCAGCCTTCATCCTAGCTTCATCCTTTTCTCCCTTCGGAGAAAACCATTCAGTTTTTAGGAAGGTCTTCTTTGCCAATATGTACAGTATTGTACAAATTCCTGCACAAATTAACCAATGACCTGCACACTCTTTCACCCTCAATATATAGCCGAATGTATCTCACTGATTGACACTGGCAGCTACTACGGACGGTTTCATAGGTCGCTTTAAAAAACAGAAACAGAAAACAGGGACCTTGGGTGGAGGGTGGGCCAGGAATGTCTTCCCTGAAACCCCATCACCACTCAGCCTGACAGACATCCCTCCAGCTCCAGGTGAGGGATGGGAGAGTGTGGTGTCCTCAGCTGGGCGGGGGGTTGCTGAGAGCTGAGACCAGAGTGGCCCAAGATGACAGTAGTGATTGTAACTGCTGCTTTTGAGTCCTTCCCGTGTGCCAGGACTTAACAGATGGTATCTCACTTACACTTAACCATCTCTGTAACCCTAAGCAGTAGATGTTTCGTTGTTGTTCGGTCATTCAGTCATGTCCGACTGTGACCCCATGGACTGCAGCACGCCAGGCCTCCCTGTCCATCACCAACTCCCAGAGCTTACTCAAACTCATGTCCTTTGAGTCGGTGATGCCATCCAACTGTCCTGTCCTCTGTCGTTCCTTTCTCCCGCCCTGAATCTTTCCCAGCATCCGGGTCTTTTCTAATGGATTGGCTCTTCACATCAGTTGGCCAGAATATTGGAGCTTCTGCTTCAGCATCAGTCCTTCTGATGAATATTCAGGATTGATTTCCTTTAGGATAGACTGGTTTGATATCCTTGCAGTCCAAGGGACGCTGAAGAGTCTTCTCCAACACCACAGTTCAAAGGCATCAGTTCTTCAGTGCTCGGTCTTCTTTATGGTCCAGCTCTCATATCCATATATGACCACTGGTAAAACCATAGCTTTGACTATATGGACCTTTATTGGCAAAGTAATGTCTCTGTTTTTTAATATGCTGTCTAGGTTGGTCATAGCTTTTCTTCCAAGGAGCAGCGTCTTTTAGTTTCATGGCTGCAATCACCATCTGCAGTGATTTTGGAGCCCAAGAAAATAAAGTCTGACACTGTTTCCATTGTTTCCCCATCTATTTGCTATGAAGTGATGGAACCAGATGCCATAATCTTAGTTTTCTGAATGTTGAGTTTTAAGCCAGCTTTTTCACTCTCCTCTTTCACCTTCATCAAGAGGCTCTTTAGTTCTTCTTCACTTTCTGCCATAGGGGTGGTGTCATCTGCATATCTGAGGTTGTTGATATTTCTCCCGGCAATCTTGATTCCAGGTTGTGCTTCATCCAGCCTGGCATTTCGCATGATGTACTCTGCACAGAAGTTAAATAGGCAGGGTGACAATACACAGCCTTGACGTACTCCTTTCCCAATTTTGTACCAATCTGTTTTTCCATATCAGATTCAAACTATCGCTTCTTGACTTGCATACAGGTTTATCAGGAAGCAGGTAAAGTGGTCTGGTAGTCTCATTTCTTTAAGAATTTTCCAGTTTGTTGTTATACACACAGTCAAAGGCTTTAGTGTAGTCAATGAAACAGATGCTTTTCTGGAATTCTCTTGCTTTTTCTGTGATCCAGCGGATGTTGGCAATTTGATCTCTGTTCCTCTGCCTTTTCTAAATCCAGCTTGAACATTTAGATGTTTAATTACTTCTGTTTTGCTGGTGAAATAAAAATGAGATTTCTGAACGTTAAGACTCTTGGTTTACATACCTCTCAGTGGAGTCAGTGGTTCTAAAGCTACCATCTACCTGCCCTGGATATGGGTTCAAAATAGACTGGAGCCCTAAAACTAACGTGGTCCGTACTGTCTTCTGAAACTGACTTAGTTTGTAGAGGCTGACAAGGAGAAGGAGGGGAAGCCAGTTTCCCCGGAGCCATGCCTGGGGCAGGAGAAGGTGGGAGCCGGGCAATGTGCCAGGCCCTCTGACCATGCTGTCCTGAATGTCCCTTGTTTGCCCACACGGTTAGGAGAATGACCACCTGGCCATTTTATATCTAATCGCCACAGAAGAGATAGGTGACACTGCAGGTCATTACATGTGTCAGATTAACTTGGTTGTTTTATTTAAACGCTAAATTCTTTTTCTGTGTGCTCAGCGTCTGTCGACTCTTAATTTAAAGAGGGAGAGAAGGCAGAGGTGCCAGACAAGAGCTGCTTGTCCTCAGGTGTGCGGATCTGGGGGCTCTGGGTGGCGGGGGAGGGGGTGGCCCTGGGGGAGCGGCCCAGCAGGCTCGTGGGCAGGTGCGGGAGTCCCCTAGCGTGAGGGCGGGTCACACAGCTCCTGGGCTCCCTGACCCCATGGCATCAAGGAGAAGGAACGTCCCAGGACAAGCAGGGTGTCCTGAAGAGCGTGCTGAGGGAGGGTGGAGGAAGGTCGTGAGGCATGACAGCACCTCCCTCATAAAGGGCTTCCACATGAAATACTGGCTCCTTCCAAGCAGGCCAGAGCTGACACGGAGCCATCCTGCTCGCCCTTCAGAGCCGGAGATCCCTTTCTGCGGGCCTTTCACTGGGGGAAGAGGCTCAGATATCACGCGATTATCCCTGACACCCGCCCCAGAGAAAGTCATTATTCAGGGGATTCTGAAAGCCAACATAATTAGTCCAATTAATCTCTAGCGATGAATTATTCTGTCCGATAATCGTCTTCGGAAGCAAAGGATTCATTAGGGTCTCTGGCTGACAGCGGGGAGTCGAATGTCTTTTTATCTCCCTCCCTGTCCCCTACTCAATAAGATGGGTCTTCTCGCTTTGATAAATTCCATCTCCATTAAGGAGGGAGGGGCTGGTCGGGAGCAGCAGGGCTGGACCTGGGCTCCAAGGCGTGCCGCCTGCTCCCCAACCTTGTGGTTAAGGCCTGCACGTATCTAGTGTTAGCGTGGAGGCAACTGGATGTGAGCTGTGTGACCAGCCAGCATGGTAACTAGGGGTCTTCGTGGACTTCCTGCTACTACTGAGTCGCTAAGTCGCGTCTGACTCTGCGATGCCGTGGACTGTAGCTCGCCAAGGTCCTCTGTCCATGGGGTTTCCTGGGTGAGAATACTGGAGTGGGTTGCCATTTCCTTCTCCAGCAGATCTTCCCCACCCAGGGATCGAACGCACGTCTCCTGCTTGTCAGGTGAATTCTTTACCACTGGAAACAGTTAATCCCAGCACACCCACTGACTGGGGGTTCTCTAGGAGTTCCAAGGCCAAGGTCCGCATTTTTGTCAGAACTTACTTTGCATCATTTAGCAATCGTGGCTCCAAGTGGAGGCAGATGGTGGAACCCAGGGAGTTGTGGTCCCGAGTTGTTGGGATGGGCTGCCTGGGGAGACGGCGCCCGGCGAGCTCAAGCAGACTCTCTGAAGAGCTGCCGGCCCGGGCACTGGGGGGCTGGTCGGGCCCCTTGCTGGTCGGGATCCCTGGAGTCCCAGCTCCGTGAGTCTGGGATAGAGAGTTTTATTGTAGCTTTTCTCACCGCATGTTATAGAGCCATCAGTCCACTAAAATACATGGGTCTGCCTCCCAGGAAAATCACGAGGCCGATGCGTAACAGGGGTTTGTGATGGCCTGGAAAATTCAGGGAGATCTTCAGAATGAGTTCCTGAGCTCCACGGAAAGCGTTTCTGGTGTCAGGGGAGCCGCTTTCCTCTGATTTGTGTCTGGGCAGGGGGGAACGGAGGCAGAGATGAAAGGGAGGAAGAAAAGGGCGCCCTGTGAGCAGCCTGGAGCGGTCCAGCGCCGACCCGCACAGAGCTGCAGGTGCCGGCCGAGGACGCTGCTGGTGGGGGCAGGGGTGCGTGAAAATCTCCTTGAGGCAGAGCCGGAAGGTGGGCAGCCGTGCTCGTGGGAGATGGGCCCCTGGGGGCAGCAGCTGCCTCCCTGCACCACCCCCCACCCCCGCCACCGCTGTGAACCCAGCGGTCCCTCGAGGTGGAACAGGTGGACGTCTGTGCTTCATGGAGCAGGTGCCGGGCCCTTGGGGACGAGAGCTACAGCCTCTGCCCTGGAGGCAGACAGAGGGTGAGGAGGTGAGGGGTGGACAGAGACGCGGTGGGCAGGCTGTGGGCAAGCCTGTCACGGGCTCCAGCAGGGACCCCAGGGCAGGACGAGTGGTGTCTCTCCAGGCTAGTAGGTCTGTGTCCAGGTAAACATTCCTGGGCTGTTGGGGTGGAGGTGCGGTTACAAGATGTCGTGCGGGCAGGGGGATGAGGCCAGATGTGGTTATGAGCGATGTCATATGGGCGGGGGATGAGGCCAACAGGTGCCGGGAGGGGTTCCTGCAAAAGTCGGGTGTGCTGCTGGTCCAGAGTGACGCAGGCACCAGGTGTTCCATCATTTGCAGAAGTGATCACTGAGGTGGCCAGGAGGGCTTCCTGGAGGAGGTGTGACTGGGCACTGAAGCATAGGTAGGAGTCACCCAGCAGGGAAGGCCCTTTAGATGGGAGCAGTAGGGGATGAAGCATGAAGGATGGTGATACATGGGGAAATGGTGCAAGGTCAGGCCAGTTCTCCTAGAGGGCCTTGAAACACCAGGCCAGGGTCTTGAAAGTCACCCAAGAGGCACTGAGCTCTCACATTGCAGAAGCCCAGGGTGCTGCGGATGGTGTGGCCTCTGCACCCTTGGGCTGTGGGTGGGAGAAGGGTCTGTCTGAAGCCACCTGAGCCACTCTCCAGCCTCTGTCTTGGACTTGGCACTTCTCTGCTAAATTCTCTGTGGGGGAGGGGAGACACAGACATCCATTCAGTCGTCTGTTCACCCTGGTCCCCAGGAGCCCAGCTCGCTGTTCCCATGGCAACTGTCCCTACCCAGATGGGAGCTGCTGACTGTGATGGGAGGTGGGGGCACCGGGCAGGAAACCTGAGGGCCGGGGCCCCTTTGTCCTTGGAGCAGACAGCATGAGTGCGGAATGGAGCCGGACCTGGCACGGGCCGCCCCCCATCTCTCCTCCAGCCACCCCCCCGGCCGAGCCTGGGGCACCCTCTGTGTCCGCGGTCTCACTGATGATGGATGACCCTGGGCCGGGAGGGCAGGGCTCACGGCTGCTGGGACCTCCTGCCGCGAGGGGCTGGGGGTCATTTGCAAGGAGATCGTGACCTGAGTTGCCAGTGAGCTGAGCTGGACCGTGGACAAGCCCTGGGGGGGTGGCTTTGGTGGGCAGTCAGCACCATGTTCCTGAGAACAGGTCCATCTGCTGATGATACTGGAAGCCGCCTGGGTGCCAGGGGAGGGGAGTGTTCCCTGGGCCCAGTGTGATTGCTATTAGATGCTTTTTCACTGAAGACCCTGATGGGCAGGAGGCAGTCCCAGACAGGCGCTGGGCTTGGAGGAGCGGGGTCCTCCCCTCCACCCCATCCCCACCCCCCGAATCCCCCCCCACCCCCAGCTGCAGGGCGCACCCTCCTGGTGTCGGGAATGTGACGGGGCTTGGCACATGGTGAGTGCTAAGTCACTCCAGTCGTCTGACTCTGCGAACCCTTAGACTGCAGCCCACCAGGCTCCTCTGTCCTGGGACTCCCTGCAAGAATACTGGAGTGGATTGCCATTTCCTCCTTCTCCAGGGGATCTTCCCCACCCAGGGATCCAGCCCGTGTCTCTTATGTCTCCTGCATTGGCAAGGGGGTTCTTTACCACTAGGTCCACCTGGGAAGCCCCTGACACATGGGAGGCAGTTAATACCTGTTACTTTGCCTTTTTGCTTCGAAGGCAGGGGGACAGGTGGACTCCGTTTTGCCAGAGGGCCTGCGTATCTCCAAGAGGCAGGCGGCCAGCCCCGCTGCTGGCTTTCTGGCCCGCAGTCTCCTCTGGAGACCTCTCCTCTGAGGCCTCAGGCCTCAGCCCCATCCCAGCCTCTCAGCTCCACGTCCTGCTCCTGCCTGATGGGTTCAGGACGGTCCCTCGCACCAGGGAGGAGGATGAACACAGAGGACATTGGCTTCTCCGTGTCCACTCGGGGGCACTTGGCAGCCTGTCCTCTGCAGGCCCCTCTCTGCCCAGCCCCGGGCTCCCCGGCCGCCCTCCCGAGCCCTGTGTGTGTCCCTGGCCCCAGCAGGCCCTTGGCGCACAGTGGGGACTTGCTGCTCATCCGTCTCTGCTCTCGAGGAGGCTCCGGCAGGAGGACCTGCAGTTCTTCCAGAACCCACACACCATGGGGGACGTGGGTGTGCGGAAGAGGCTGGGCTCCCTGGGAGGGTGAGCTCTCCAGGGGCTTTTCCTTGGGAATTTGGTTCCATTCAAATGGGGACCAGTCATCAGCTGCCAGGCCCGGGGGTGGGGGCAGGGGAGGGGGGGGCATGGGGGGGCGGGGAGGCATGGGGGATGGGGGAGGCATGGGGGTGGGGGGTGGGGTGGGTCGGCAAAGACCAGAGAAGGCCCGGGGCCCCCCGTTTCCTCTCCCTGCTCCTCCCCGGCCAAGCGTTGAATGGGTCCCAGGCTCCTCCAGCGCAACCCCGGCCTCACCCCCGCCCCACATGGGACCAGGCCAGAGCGGAGGCTGGTCCCCTGGAGGAGTGGTCCCGGCACACGGGTGCCCCCGCCCCCCCCCCACCCCCTGCCCAGATGCGGGGACCGGCCAACCAAGCCCCAGAAGAGGCTGCGTGGGAGCCCTGGAGGCCGCTCCATCCCAGCCTGTGGCCCCCAGCCCCCCAGGGCAAGGCTGGGGTGGGGCAGGGAGGACAGCCAGGAGCCGCTCGGGCCCAGTGGGTTCCCGGACTCCGGGCCGGGGTAGGGGAGCAGCTCTGGGGGTCTGAGCCCGGCCTGGTCTTGGCGTGTGGGCTGCACATGCTGGCAGCGGCGCTCCAGGAAGGTTCCTCCCAGGCCAGGGCACCCACAGGCTCCAGAAACGGGACAAAACTGGTGGGGGAGCACTCCCGCAAGGAAGGGTCAGGCAAGCCTGAGCCTGCCAGCAGTCCCAGACGTGGGGACGCCGGCTGGCCTGCCGCCCAGTCCTGCAGCCTCCTGGCAACCCTGCCCCCATTCATCCCGCGGGCAGAGCAGGACAGGCCTCCTCCTGTGGCCTGGAAGGCCATGCTGGACGCCAGCCTGTCCGTCAGGAAGGGCCTCCAGGCGCCCAGTTCTGCTGTCCTCCTCGCCAGTTATAATTTATTCTGAAAAATGGTGGACGTCAGTCAGACTTGGACTCAAGACTCCTACCATAGCACATACGCCAGCGGCATGCACTACGGGAGTTGAGTGGCCTCTCTCAGCCTGGCCTGTCGAGTCAGGATAACTACACTCAGCGTTAAGTAGACACCTGTTCCTTTCTCTTCCTGCCTTGGAGGACACTGCCTGCCCCGCAGCGGCCCCAGCCCACCTCATTAGGTTTATGCTGGATCTCTCTGCCCTCTCCCCTCACCTCACCTGGGAAGGGCTTCCCAGGTGGCACTAGTGGTGGAGAGCCTGCCTGCCGATGCAGCAGGCGTAAGTGACGCGGGTTCAATCCCTGGGTGGGGAAGATCCCCTGGAGGAGGGCACGCAACCACTCCAGAATTCCTGCCTGGAGCATCCCATGGACAGAGGAGCCTGGGGGGCCACAGTCCACGGGGCTTGCAGAGTCAGCATGACTGAAGCGACTCACAGGCAGGTAGGCCCCTCGCCAGAAGCCTTCTTTAGACCTCACTCCCCACCTCGCTGCGCTTGGGCCCAGCCCGGGTAAGCAGAGGGAGTCTTGGCCTTTGTTAGCCTGGTTCATTGGTGGGTGTTGGGGCCGCCCTGGAGGTGTTGCTGGCAGATGGGCTGAGCCTGAGGGCCCCCGGGGCTGGGGAGAGCAGAGGGCTGAGGGGATCAGTGACACAGAAGGCTGTTTCAGAAATGGAGCCCCCAGGGGCGGCCGGGTGAGGCCGGCGGCAGCTCTGCTGTGGAGCAGCTGTGCTCCTGGGCGAGAGGCGGGGGCCTCCTAGGAGAGGGGTCCCCCTCTGGGCGGCCCCGCACGGCCAGGCCCTGCCCCCAGCTATCCCCCCGAGCCCTCCCTGGGGCCTGGCTACCTCCAATGTACGCCCGCCTGGCTCTGTCGTCTTGACCAGGTCTCTGCCACTCCGTCGGGCCTCAGTCTCTCCCGTCAAATGGCCTCGGAGGCTCCCACCAGCTCTTTGACACCCGCCCTCCTCCAGGCTGGCGGCGGGGGCGTCCAGGCTGACACACGGCCTGCTGACCTTGTACCCACAGCCCAGTCCCCGTGTCCCAGGGCCAGCATCTCATCTTACAGGGGAGAGGGTGGGGCCCGGAGCTCACGTTTCTGCGGATGGTCCCAAGGCCGTGCTGGCTGCAGGCCCCGTGCAGAGGTGGGGTTGGGGGGCAAGGTGCGGCCCCTCCCCAGGAGCCAGGGAGGGCGAGTCTGCAGAGGAGGCTGGAAGGGGGGGATCTGCAGCCAGGGCTGCTAACGCCAGAGCGCCCACCCCCAGCAAGGCCGCCCCTTCAGAGGCAGTGTGTCTTGTCACTTGGCCCCTGGGAGGCCCAGGAAAGGCAATGATGCAGGGGACCAGGGCGGACGGGGCGTGAGAGTGAGCAGAGCAGGGCCTCACCCTGGTCGCCACCGACTCGGACACTGTGCTCTGGCAGCTTTCTGCCCAGCCCACCCTGGGCCCCCGTGCACCTCCAGACGGGCCCTGTTTTTAAAGTCGGTTGCTGGACTTAGGGGGCACCAAAGGTGAACACCTGTGGGAGCGCCGGGACATGGGTGCAGACCACGCTGGGGGGCTCAGCGGTGCTGTCTGGGGGGCCCTGGGGACCCCGCTGTCCTCTCTGCTGTGCTGTCCCCAGCCAGTGTGGGAGAGGCCCCTCAGCAGTTCAAGTGTGGCTGATACAACTGTGTTTAAACGTAACTAGTTTCACCATGAAAGATGCTCAACTGCATAAATCGTTAGGTAAATGGAAATTACATCTCTGGTGAGACACCCACTAGGGTGGCTGCAAGCAAAATGACAGATGGTAACAAGTATTGGCGAGAACGTGGCAAGGCCAGCGCCCTCATGGCCTGCTGGTGGAGTACGAGTCGGTGAGGCCGATCCAGGAAGCAGCCTGGAAGTTACTCGGATGCTGCACAGACGCGGTACGGCCCCGTGTTGTGTTCCAAGGCATTTGTCCAAGAGAATGGAAAACGTGTCCATCTAGAAGTTTGGGTACGAATGGTCATAGCAGCTTCAGTCATAAAACAGGCAGAAAATGGAAGTGACCCAAATGCCCATCAAATGATGAGCAGAAACATAAAATACAGTGTATGTATACAACAGAAAGCTATGTGTACAGTGTATGTGTACAGCCTCAGTCATGGAAAGGCGTGAAGTACTGACACATGATACGTGAATGAGCCTTGAAGGTGAAAGAAGCCAGTTACGAAAGTCAGCTTGTTTGAGATTCTGTGGGGCACCCAGAACAGGCAGATTCACAGACACAGAAAGGAACTCTGGGCTGCCAGGGGCTGGGGCAAGCGGTGATTGCTGGGGGCCTGGGGTTCCTTTGGGGGTGACACAGACATTCTGGAATCGGACGGCGGCAGTGTCTGTGCAGCCCACCTGCCAAGTCGTGTCCGAGTCTCTGTGACCCCACGGGCTACAGCACGCTGGGCTCCTCTGTCCTTCACTGTTCCCCGGAATTTACTCAGACTTGTGTCCATAGAGTTGGTGACGCCACCCAACATCACTCTGCAACTTTACAAATGTACTAAAAACCACTGAACTGTGTCCTTTAAAAGGGTGACCGTTATGCTTTGTGAGTTAGCTCTCTGTAAACACACTATATATATATGTGCATTTGTGGAACGTGGCCACAATAATACTAGGTGGTAATATTTCCAGAGTCAGACTATCTGGTTGGGATCTTGGCTTTATTGCCTTCAGCAGCTTACTTACCCTCTCTGGGCTTCAGGTTTCTCAACTGTAAAATGGGGATGATAATCAGACCACCTCAAAGGGTCATCATGACACTTACACGGGCTGCAATCTGAAAGTCCGGAGAAGTGTGCCTGGCAGGTGGCAGAGGACTTGGCCGAGTCAACTGATACCAATGTTACTGGTGTCACAAGCAGAAACCCCGCAGGGCCCCTTCAAATTGCTGCCACACCTGGGCCCAGCCCCAGCCGCCCCCACCCTCTTCCTTCCCCTCCCCCTCTGCCTGCAGATGGTCCTCGCTAATGTGAGAACTGTTGCCATAACAACCACTTTGCCCCCTGCAGCAGCGACTTCATTGGAGCCGGTGTCACGTGACGGCTCTGGGCAGCATCACCATAACACTGCCAGTGAGCCAGGAGGCTTATGGGGCAGGAGAGCCAGGCTCGTCAGGGGACAGGCCCGACCCCCACTCGGCAGGCAGGCCACCATCTGCAGGAGGCCAGCCCTTGAGGCCCCAGGAGGATGGGGTGGACAGGAAACATCAAGAATCGGCTCTCTGACCCTGTAGCCCTGTAACCATCAGAGGGAGATGGAGCAGACAAGAGGGAGCCAGAGGCGGGCACCCCCCAGGGTCCCACAGCCCTCTGCATGGCCGCCCTGGACCAGCAGGTCTTTCCCGAGGCAAACCGTGCCAGAAGTCAGGGAGTGGCTGCGCTGGGCTGGCCGGCGGGCCCTGAAGGCTGCCCGCTGCAGAGAGAGGCGGCCAGTGCCCCCAGAAAGGGCCGAGTTGGGCATGGTACAGGGGCTGGAGCGATGACCCTGCTCCCTCTTCCCCAGGCGTGCTTCTGCCCAAGAGCCCTGCAGAGCAGAAGGGCAGCCAGGGCAGGGTTGTGAAGCCTGACCCACTCTCCAGAGGCGGCACTCCGCGTGCAGCCGCTGGGGCAGAAGACAGTGGGTCTCCACTCTCTGGCCCCATGTCCGAGCTCGCCGACTGGAGCCCACGGGTGCCCAGAGGCCAGGCACTGCCGCTCTGTTCTAGCCGGCGGCTCCCACTGGAGGTGCCATCCCCTGGCTGTTTCGCAGGAGGATGGCAGCCCTGGCGTGCCCGGCGCCCAAGGGGGCTGTGCTAACGCCAGGAGCCGCCCGCCTGCCGCAGCACTGCGGCAGCGCCCGGCGGCGCCCCCTGGTGGCCAGTCGGGTACAGGCACCGCCCCCCCAGGATCATCACAGAGAGACCCCTGCGGGGGTGAGGCCTGGGGACACGGGAGTGGGCTTTCCCAGAGAGGGGACAGTGCCCAGGGAGCAGACTTGGGCTGAGGGCCCGGGACACACTGCCCCGAGGCCTGGCCTCTGGAAGTCAAAGCCTGGTGTCGCTGGGCAGCCTGTTCTGGAGGCTGCAGCAAGGTGTCTGGGCTCTCAGACAGGACCCCTGGTCCACATCGCCTGCAGTGGGGCTTGGACGGTGCAGGTTCCTGGGCCCCGGCTCCATCCTAGGCATCTCTGGGGGGTGATACCCAGGCACCTGCACTTTCAGCCCTCTCCGGGAGGAGAAGAGACACTTACTCAGGCTTCACCAACTGCAGAGCTCCACAGCCAGTCAGAGTCGGCTAGAGCCTTGAGTGCCCCCAGCCCCAGCTCCCTTATTCTATCCATAGG